>NC_090448.1:581652616-581955498 GCF_031143425.1 Pleurodeles waltl | reverse complement strand
AGTATCAGGTTGTAATGTGGATTCTGAGTTAGAGGCTTTCCACCCTGCACCTCCTAACAAAACAATAGGTCTTGTTTACTCAAGGTTTATTGACCTTGTCAGTGTTTTTTTCTAATCATGTTGTACAGCAGCATGGCTGCTGTGCAACATTGTTGAAAGTAAAACGGGAAAAAGTGCTATGATGTGGCCAGCGCTGAAAGTGTCATAGTGACTTTTTTAAAGTCACATTCAAACATACTGCACAGCAGCCGAGCTGCTGTACAACATGGCTTAAAAACTCACTGACATAGCCAGTAGATCTTAGATAGGCAAGACCTGTTGACTTTGCCAATGCGTGTCTTATTCTAGTTGTTTGCCCACTCTCCTATATCGCTTTATAGGGGACTTATCCCATTTCTGTATATGCTCAATCTAGGAGAGGCACATGGAGATTGGTCATGTTGCAGGCCCCACTTTCCTAGTCATAATTTGTGTGTGTGACCATTGGGACGGGAAGAAAAGCATGCAAAGGTGGAGTCACTAGGGTGTGCAACTGAAGGAGCTGGAGTGAAAGTGTGGCCCTGGAATAATAATGGTTATACATATCGTAGTTTGGAATTTCTTTATCTAACCATGGCATAAATCTTTGTCATTCTGTAAGCATCAGTGACATAACTGTGACCCCCTCTTGCATACTTGTTTTTCACCTGGCATATTACTGGTCCAAAATATTTTCAGCATTCTTGGCATAACATGGGCATTATTGGCATGTTATTGGCGTGGCTGCCATTTTGGAGTGCCTCATTGCATGACATGGTAATACCTGGACTGTAAAGGCAACATTTATGTTTGTGAAGCGTCTGTACAGGTACTTAATGGAAAGTACAAACTGATGTTTAGGGACCACTTATTTTCTAAAAATAAAACACTAGTATATAGAAGGAAAAAGTTTTATGTCTATATATATTACCTACTGGCGGGCGCCAGGAGGTAATTATAGTTAGGACCTAGTTTCAATATAAAGTTTTACTTGCCTGAATCTTTGGCGCCGATTCACGAATCTTCACAAACATTTTAAAAACAATTTGCTAGTCATGTCAGTTGCTGTCTAAAAAGTTTCTGGGTTATCCGTCGGGGGGCCAAGAAAAAAAGGGGGGGGTCCCAAAACACGTTTTCCCTATTAATTTTTCCTTAGGGATTTTGAACAGCGATGTCGCCCGAACCACTGGATGGAATTACACCAAATGTGGCAGAAAGGTGGGTCCTGGTCCAGAAAGCCACTTTTTTTTAATTTGGTGTAAATCCGTTCAGTAGTTTTAGAGAAATTAAAGAAAATTCAAATTTGCATATCTAGCGATGTGAAGGATTCGCTACCACTCCCGATCTCGTGCTGAGATCTGATTGGCTGCCAACACTTCAAAGGAAGCCATTGAATTGTTGTTAGCCATCTTGGGACTTGACTGAAGCTGAGTCCCTGAAAAAAAAGAATAAAAAATACATAAGGGGCCAGGGTACGAACACCCTGACCCCTTAGCTCTGGTGCTGGACTCCCCCACCCCCTACCCCTCAGGCTAAAAAACATTTTTTTTTTTATGTTTACCTCAAATTCACGACAGGGCGCAAATCCGCAGTAAAAATGTAAAAAAAGAAATGTTTATAACCAAGCCCCTGGGTGGGAGAGGTCCCGGGGGCATGTTTTTGTTTTTAGTAGGGGGAGGGGTCTCATGGCCCCTCCCCTCCCTCACAGCCATGGGGACTGCCACCCCCAGGGCAAAAATACTTTTTAAAGTGGGGGAGGCCTGATGGACTCCCTACCAACCCCAGGGACCACCACATCCGTGGGGATAATAATGGAATATGAGCGGCGAGCCGTGTGCCACCCCGCACCCTGGGGATCACCACCCCCAGGGCAAATATGCTTTCTTAACCTGGGGGAGGCCCGATGACCTCTCCCACAACCCCAGGGGCCACAACCTCCCTGGGGCGAATCATGTAATATGAGCAGGTGGGCAGATGGCCCCCCCATGCCCTGGGGACTACCGTCCCCCCAGAGCATTTAACAAATAGAGTGAAGGGTCCTCTGAAGCCCTGGGAACACCACTTCCTGGGGCATTTTAGATATTGGGTGCGGGGGGCACTCGGGCCCCCCAGCAGCCCCAGGATCACCACCTCCTGGGGGCTAATATTAAATAATGTAACAGGTCGTCTGTTTCGGACACCCAAGTCCACGTCCCAGAGATCACCACCTCCCCAGCTTCTTCAATAGCAGAGGGGGCCGGGTAGCCCCCCTTGTTGAGCCACTGATGGCCCTGGGGACAACCACCCCCCGGGTCTGCTTTGCTGTGTCCCGGGGTGCCCACCGTGCAAGGTTGGGTGGTTATAGGGGCACTGCTTAATTTGTAAATAAAAATGTGCCGTGCCCAAAGCACTCCTCTTAAACACACAGCGCTGCAATTAAATGTGGGAACACGGAATACTGAGGCAGCGTAATTCTAAAGCTACCTCGCACCTCTTCAATCCATTTAAAGCCCCTCCCTACCCCTTCAGCTCACTCTTGCAGCTTTCTGCTTTCTCCCTTTGTGATGCTTTTTTGTTTTTATCTTCCTCCATATTTCCCATATGTGTCTTTTGCTCCTAGTAATTGCTTGAGGCAGAAGAATACGCGCCGGCCCTCAAGTATAAGTGCTGGTGCTCAGCACTGGAAACAACAAGCACAAATTAAGCACTGTATAGGGGGTTGGCCTTGGGGCCTTCGGCCGTGCGCGGCAGTAGTTGGATTAACGTATAGTAATGAAAATCACTATACGTTAAAAAACATAGAAATTCACTGAAAAAAACCCACAAAGGTTACAGGGACGTTATAGTTAGGAAATAGAATTTAAAAAAACATGCAGAAATTCACTTTAAAAAACCCAAAGATTACAGGGATGTTATAGTTAGGCTCACACTTTAAACATACAAAACCATGGAAATTCACCAGTTATAGTTAGAGTTCTTTCAAGTAACTATAACTCGTGCCCTAAGATAACTATAACTTGCGCCCCGCCATGTACTACTAATTAACCCACAAAATTACGGCATTCATAACATCTTTGATAACATTATTGATAATATCAATGTGATATTTGCAGTACATTGTTTGCCGAAAAAACTGTGCATGATGGGGGTGCGAGCTGTAGTTACCTTAGGGCACGAGGTATAGTTACTTGAGGTAACTCTAACTATAACTGGTGAATTTCTATGGTTTCAACAGTGGCGGCCGACAGCTTTAGGAGGGAGGGGGGCGGACGGGACACACACACACACACTCATTCTTTCACACAAAGACACGCACGCACACACGCACATCCATTAACAACACTCATACCATTCAAACATGCACGCACGCACCAAGCATTCATTATAAAAAGATCGCACACACTCATTCTTTCACACACACACGCACGCACGCACACCCATTGACAACGCTCATAACACTCAAACATGCAGGCGCGCACCAAACATTCAATTTAAAACATCACACACACACACACTTACCTTCTGCCTCCAGGTCCCAGGAGGGTTGGGACTGCTGCCTTCCCTCATTGGCTGACCTTAGGTCAGCCAATGAGGGAAGGCAGCAGTCCCAGCCTCGTCACAGAGTGGGATGGGGTCAGTGAGACTGCTGACCCCACCCCACTCTGTGATGAAGTGTCACTGATTGACACTCGCCCTGGGCACTTCAGGGCTTAAACTGAAGCGCCCAGGGAGAGTGTCAATTGGTGTCGCTTTCCTCGTTACCCAGGGGAGTGCCCCGAGGCACCTTTGCTGAGCCGAAAAGGTCACGCCCATAGGAGCTGTGACCTCCTCAGCCCAGCAAAGTTCAGCTCAGGCAGCCAGGAGTGTGCGCAAATCGCGCATGTCTGCTCCTGGCTGCCTGAGCTGAACATGGAGAGTGTCTGTCAGGCTGACCTTTGTTCAGCCTGACAGACACTCTTCATGAGGGGCAAAAGGTTGGGGGGGGCGTGGCCCCTCCACCCTAAAGGACGGGCAGCCACTGGGTTTCATACCTTTAAAATGTAAGCCTAACCTTAAAGTCCCTGTAACCTTTGTTTTTTTTAAGCTAATATATATATACATATATATTATGAAAGGCCATTTTTCTTTGGCGAATAATTAAGGGTTATTTTTTTTACTCAAACTGGAAGTATGGATTTAATAGAAAAGCAGGTCGGCATTCATCTAACTAAATTTTGAAGACTAAATGTTTGCTTTTCTAAAACATAGTTAAAAGAAATATTTGACTAAATGTAATTTAAGCTGGGTTGGATGTCCTTTGTGCTCTAGAATACATGCTGCTATGGCTCATCTTTCATTAGTTACGTGGAGACAATTCTATGTTTATATAGCTTTAGACATTACGGTTAATACTCCATCTTATGCAGGTTAAAGTCACTACTGCGTTGGGTGTTGATTGTTGTACTGTTGAAAGATGTGCGCAACACTAACATTTATTGTAGCTCTGGCT
Organism: Pleurodeles waltl; assembly: GCF_031143425.1. Classification (NCBI taxonomy): domain Eukaryota; kingdom Metazoa; phylum Chordata; class Amphibia; order Caudata; family Salamandridae; genus Pleurodeles; species Pleurodeles waltl. The sequence goes on along the minus strand of NC_090448.1, from coordinate 581,951,012 downwards.
TTACCTTAATTGGACGTATTTACCATTATAAAAAAGCTGCTTTTGATATAGATGATTATGTAAACCAGGTATCCCCAGTGCTTAATTTGAGCAAGTGGTTTTTGGTACTCGGCAGTGGCACTTAATTGTGAATACCAGCACTTATGACAGTCTTTCACATTGTGGCTCTGACTGTGTATTTAGAGATGAGCAGAGGAACAACTGTTTATTAATTGAATATACATTAAAATGTATTAATTCCTGTCACCCAAGCCATTCATATAGCTTTGGGGGCCTAGAACAGTCTAAATTATCACCGGTGTTATGTTATGGTTGTGAGTGGTAGGTTAGAAGTTGTGCAGGTAATTTTGTTGGCAGCACTGGCAGGGACAATGGGTGGTTAAAGCTGCAGTGGCCTCCTGCCGAGGTCCCGGAAACATGTTTTATTATAAATTAAACACTGGGTATCTCCAGTAATCAGGGTCATGCGAAGAGTGCCATCTATTCTTGGAATTGTTTTGTTGCCCAGTGTCTTTGATTTAATCGTGGGCCAGGGGTATGATGGAGGGCTAGAGTGTGGCCTTCCTAAGTCTATGCAGTGACTGCAATCAATAATGAACAGTGCTTGTTGCAGACTAGTTGCATTTTTGTGTGTGCACTGTCCTCAGAAGAAAGCAACAAAGTTGCAACAATTTTGATTTATTGTTGCAATACAGTTGACTTGCCAAAAAAGCCTCCCTGTAACTCTTACTGTCCCTAGGCATGCAATACGGAGATGAAAAACAGCGAATTAGAGGAGAAAACCTAACAGTGGAACAGAAACGGGACAGTAATAGAGACACTGATGAAGGGAGAGTGAAAGAGGCTGTAAATGCTCAGGTTTTCATGGCCCACAGGGCCGGCTTTAGGGCGGTGCGAGCGGTGAGACCGCACCGGGTGCTGACTTCAGGGGGGGCGCTGTGTTTACCAATAACATACGAAACGTGCGATTTAAAAGCACCGGCTGAAAAGTTCTTTGTGCGTCCAGCCTTCAGGAAACAATGAAAATGTCAAGATACATTTTGTGATTAATGTTTCTACTAGGGAGAGAGATGGGAGTTTTGTCTAGTGCAGCTTTGACTCGCAATAAAGGAGCACAGAGTGTTAATATGCCTGCTGCAAAGGACAGCACGATTTTTTATGTGGATAGCTGAGTGGATTAGTAAAGCCAACCTTTACAGGTGCTTTAAAAAAAATTGGATATATGTGAAAGAGAGGCTTTGGCAGTGGCCTAATGAAACTGAAGGACCCCCACCTGAAAAGTACCTGTAGAGGACCCCTCCTCCCTGGACCCAGTCAGGGGCCTGCCGCCCCTGCACTGTGTACTGTCCTGACGGGGCCCCTGGAGCTAGGGGCCCTCCACACAGTAGGCGCTGCAGGGGCCTTTGTTACCACACTGGGCTATGGAGAGATGAGTGGCACATTTGCCCCGGGTGGTAATGAGTGAATCCGGAGAGAGGACCATGGGGTGGGGGCACCAAAAAAGACTGTTGCACAGGGCGCCACCAGCAATAAAGCCGGCCCTGATGTCACACTTAATTGAGAGAGATTGAAGAGCAAAGTAAAAAAGAGAGACAGGAGAAAGAAAAGGATTATAAAGCAGGTTGGAAAAAAAAGTTGATCCAGGGAGACTAGCTAGAGACCAGAAGCAAGAAACAGGAGAGACAACTGATGGAAGATTTAAGAAGACACAGCAGACAGACTAATGTATGAGAGAAAAATGTAAAAAAATCGAAACTGAAACCAAGGCTTGCCTGCAAAATTCACTGAGGGTGTGCAACTCCGACAAAGCTTGCTTCTAATACTGGAAATAAATAAAATAAGGGAGGATCAGGCAGCAGGAGTAGGTGAGAAATAGTACCTCGATCGCGTCAGGAGCAGCAGAAGGGCACAGAATTAACTTCAATTAATCTGTGCTTGGTCAGTGCTCCACAGGAGTGATGGGAAATTGTTAGATTTACTCATTCAACAAATCTTAATGTGAGGTTAGAGTTAAATATTGACAGTGTGTGAAATTTCCGTTATGTGCTTTTGCGTTATGGGAAATTACTTTTACCAACACAAATAGCAAACCTGGCATTTGGTACTATATTTTAGGGCAAATTGCATCTTTGTGTCCATTTTGTATGTACGGACGCATTTCAGGCTAAAAAAATCACGCCAAAAACTCAAGTGCCTCACTTGGAAGCTGCTGGTCCCCCCCATCCCCGCCCACGCGACCGATCGCGAGTTCGGAGCCCCAGTCCTCTTCCCTGGTGCCCAGCAGTGCTGGTAAGTTCCATCCCAGTGCTCTGTGCCTCTGTTTCTGAACACCGTACTTTCCGCTTTTTACTCTATGTGCCTCTGTTTCTGAACACTGTACTTTCCGCTTTACTCTCTGTGCCTCTATTTCTGAACACTGTACTTTCCGCTTTTTACTCTCCGTGCCTCTGTTTCTGAACACTGTACTTTCTGCTTTTTACTCTCTGTGCTTCTGTTTCTGAACACTGTACTTTCCGCTTTTTACTCTCTGTGCCTCTGTTTCTGAACACTGTACTTTCCCCTTTTTACTCTCTGTGCCTCTGTTTCTGAACACTGTACTTTCCGCCTTTTACTCTCTGTGCTTCTGTTTCTGAACACTGTACTTTCTGCTTTTTACTCTCTGTGCCTCTGCGTCTTCCCTCTGTTTCTGAACTTTATATTTTCCCTTTTTTGCTCCACCATTCTTAGCGTCCCTGTTGTTCTGACTGCGCCCTCCCAGTGTTTATAACTCCATCCCCCCTGTAGCCTCTTACCTTCCGCCGCTTTTCTGCATTATTTTTCCTTGTACTTCCAGCCTTTCCCACTGTTTTCCTCCTCGCTGGGCCATCTAGACCCTTGTGCGATCCCCCTGCTCTGTTTACTCCCCGCCCCCTCCTGCCCCCATTCGCTCTCCCGTTCCCGCCCGCCTCCCAGCTGCCCCTCTCTCCCACCTCCCCCTCTTAATGGCGGTCGCTGTGTGGCCCAGGTGAGAGAACCCTGACCTTTCGGCCGGAGATCGCTCCCCTGCGCCGACAGCTCCACCTTGCTGCGACGCCTCCCCCCATCCCCGCCCACGCGACCGATCGCGAGTTCAGAGCCCCAGTCCTCTTCCCTGGTGCCCAGCATCGCTGGTAAGTTCCATCCCAGTGCCCTGTGCCTCTGTTTCTGAACACCGTACTTTCCGCTTTTTACTCTCTGTGCCTCTGTTTCTGAACACTGTACTTTCCGCTTTTTACTCTCTGTGCCTCTATTTCTGAACACTGTACTTTCCGCTTTTTACTCTCTGTGCCTCTGTTTCTGAACACTGTACTCTCTGTGCCTCTGTTTCTGAACACTGTACTTTCCGCTTTTTACTCTCTGTGCTTCTGTTTCTGAACACTGTACTTTCCGCTTTTTACTCTCTGTGCTTCTGTTTCTGAACACTGTACTTTCTGCTTTTTACTCTCTGTGCCTCTGTTTCTGAACACTGTACTTTCCGCCTTTTACTCTCTGTGCTTCTGTTTCTGAACACTGTACTTTCCGCTTTTTACTCTCTGTGCCTCTGCGCCTTCCCTCTGTTTCTGAACTTTATATTTTCCCTTTTTTGCTCCACCATTCTTAGCGTCCCTGTTGTTCTGACTGCGCCCTCCCACTGTTTAGAACTCCATCCCCCCTGTAGCCTCTTACCTTCCGCCGCTTTTCTGCATTATTTTTCCTTGTACTTCCAGCCTTTCCCACTGTTTTCCTCCTCGCCGGGCCATCTAGACCCTCGTGCGATCCCTCTGCTCTGTTTACTCCCCGCCCCCTCCCGCCCCCATTCGCTATCCCGTTCCCGCCCGCCTCCCAGCTGCCCCTCCCTCCCACCTCCCCCTCTTAATGGCGGTCGCTGCGCGGCCGCGCCGCTGGCGCGCCAGAGTCGGGCCAGAGGCAAGCCCGTCTGCGCCTGTCCACGCCCGAGCCGCGCCCAGCGCCAGTCCCCCTGGTCCTGCCAGCCAAAAGCCCCCTAGACTATACTACCACCCCCACTCTCTCCTCTCCCTCAACCCCGGAGCCCGCCCCAACTGCTGTCAAACAACCCCCACTCACACACAAGGCCCCTTCTCCTGCCACACCTGCCTTTTCTCCTGCTCCACACCCGACGCACTGCACCACAACACCAAGCACTTCACCCCCCACACAACAACCCCTGCACCTACCAACACACCCCACAAGCCCCAAGCCACAACCACCCCCACTGTCAACAACACCACAAACACCCACACAAACACTATCACACACCACAACAACCACACCACCCGCAACCACCTTTACTGCCTACTACTGAACACCCGGTCCCTACACAAACATGCCATAGAACTCTGGGACCTCATCACTTCACACTCACCCGACATCGTCTTCCTCACTGAAACCTGGACAAACCCCACATCCGAGCCAGACATAGCAATAGCCACCCCGGAAGGCTACAAACTCCAACGCAGAGACCGCCCCAACAAGCCAGGAGGCGGCATTGCCATCCTTCACAGAGACACCATCAAGGTCACCACCAACACCCTCTACACCCTCAACAACGCAGAACACATGCACTTCCTCATCCATGTCAACAACACCACCACCCTCAGAGGCACACTCATATACAGACCCCCATTACCGCGCCCCCCTTTTTGCGACACCATCGCAGACACAATCAGCACACACGCTCTCACCTCCACAGACTACATACTCCTCGACGACTTCAACTTCCACCTAGAAAACCCTCACGACCACAACTCATCTTCCCTCCTAGATAACCTTTCAAACCTAGGACTCAAACAACTGGTCACAGCCCCCACCCACTCAGCTGGACACACACTCGACGCAATTTTCACATCTAGCCAACACATCACCTACACCCACACCACCACACTCCAATGGACAGATCACCAATGCATCCACTTCTCCTACAACAAACCTCCCAAACACCACCAACAACACACCACCCCCTACTGCATGTGGGACAAGATCCCCACGGAACACCTAATCTACCAACTGACGCAACCCCCCCCCCCCCAACATAACCAACCCCAACACCGCCGCTCACAACCTCAACGAATGGATCACCTCCTGTGCCGATAACCTCGTCCCCCTCAGAAAAAACATCACAACACGAAACATCAAGAACGCACCATGGTTCACCACTGAACTCCACAAATCCAAATGCAAATGCCACAAAGCAGAGAAAATCTGGAGACAAGAACCCACCACCACTAACTTCATCACCCTCAAAACCACCACACGCATCCACCACCAACTCATACGCACCGCCAAAAGAGCCCACTACAAGGAACGCATTGACAACAACTCACAAAACAGCAAAGAACTCTTTACCATCATCAAGGAGCTCTCCAAACCCAAGGCCAGCAATCTTGACCCCACGCACACACAAACCCTCTGCGACTCCCTCTCAGACCACTTCCCCCGCAAAATTCTAGACATACATAACGGCTTCGCACCACACACGCCCCCCTCTCACACCACTTACCCCCCTCACACAAACCCACCACACACACCACACAACCTAGTCACCACCTGGGCCCCCACCACCGACGAAGAAACTGAAACCACTATGAACTCTATTCACTCTGGCTCCCCCTCCGACCCATGCCCCCACCGTATTTACAACAGAGCCAGCCCCGCCATCGCCCCCATACTCCGAGCCACAATGAACAGCTCCTTCTAAACCGCCACCTTCCCAGACCTCTGGAAACACGCAGAAGTCACCGCACTCCCAAAAAACCCCAAAGCCAACCCAGACGACCTCTCCAACTACCGCCCCATCTCCCTCCTCCCCTTCCCAGCCAAGGTTACGGAAAAAATTGTCAGCTCCCGCCTATCCCACTTCCTCGAGACAAACAACACACTCGACCCCTCCCAATCTGGGTTCCGCAAGAACCACAGCACAGAAACCGCCCTCTTAGCATGCACCGATGAAATCAGATCCAGAGTCGACATGGGTGAAACCGTAGCACTCATACTCCTGGATCTCTCTGCAGCCTTTGACACCGTCTGCCACTACACACTCAGCACACGCCTTCACGACGCAGGGATAAGACACAAAGCCCTGGACTGGCTCACCTCCTTCCTCACCAACAGAACCCAAAAAGTCCGACTCCCCCCCTTCCAATCGCCCGCCACCAAAATCACCAGCGGAGTCCCCCAAGGCTCCTCCCTCAGCCCCTCACTATTTAACATATACATGACCCCACTAGCCAACATCATCAAACCCCATGGAATCACCATCCTCTCATACGCCGATGACACTCAACTCATCCTCTCCCTCACCCGCAACCCCAACACTGCCAAATCCAACCTACACAACGCACTCATCGACACCGCCCCATGGATGACAGCCAACCACCTGAAACTCAACTCAAGCAAAACCGAAATAATCCTCTTTGGCCCACACAAAAACACCTGGGACCCCTCATGGTGGCCTACCACGCTAGGCACTGCACCCACCCCCCCAACCACGCACGCAACCTCGGCATCATCCTGGACTCCTCCCTCTCGATGACCCAACAAATCAACGCTCTCACCTCCTCATGCTTCAACACACTCCGCATACTGAAAAAAACATTCAAATGGATTCCCACAGAGACCAGAAAGACTGTCACTCACGCACTCATCAGCAGCAGACTTGATTACAGAAACGCCCTCTACGCTGGCACCACTCTAAAACTCAAGCGCAAACTACAGCGCATCCAGAACTCAGCAGCACGACTCATCCTCGACCTCCCCCGACACAAACACATCTCTCCACACCTCAAATCCCTCCACTGGCTCCCCATAGACAAAAGGATCACATTTAAGATCCTCCCCCTCGCACACAAATCACTCCACAACACAGGCCCTGCCTACCTCAACGAAAGAGTCACCTTCCACACCCCCACACGAAACCTCCGCTCAGCCGACCTCTCTCTCACCTCTGTCCCCAGCATCAAACACACCACCACCGGGGGCAGATCCTTCTCCTACCTTGCACCCAAAACCTGGAACGCCCTCCCAACCCACCTCCGCAAGACCCAAAACCTACTTCTTTTCAGGAAAAGCCTCAAGACCTGGCTTTTCGAACAGTGATCCTCCCAGCCTCTTTCTCCCCCCCCCCCCCCGTCCCCCCAGCGCCTTGAGACCCTCGCGGGTGAGTAGCGCGCTTTATAAATCTCTTTGATTGATTGATTGATTGATTGCTGGTGTACTGGTTGTTCGCATTGTTTCTATGCTTTTAATGTACCTTTTTGCTGCGACTGGTGCGTAATTACACAATATGGCATGTAAGCATACTATTGAGATTTTTTTACAAAACGTATTATGCTACATTTTGCAAGATTACCCCCGCATAATGGAAGTTCACTTCGGGTTTAGTAAATAGACGTTAGTACAAAAACGGACACGAGCTGGCGTTTGTGTTTGTCGAGAAACAGGCAGCATTCATCAAATGTGGCGTTATCAGAATAATCAACTCATTTTTTAACAGACTCAGAAGCTCCCAGCATCAAGTGCAGACTTTGAATTGGTCCCAGGGTAATTTACGATTTTTATTTAAGCAGTAGATAGATGGCCGGCCACGTTTTGCCCTCTTGCAAAACTTTCTGTTCTGTCGACATTCTTGACAGTTTATTGTAAGAAGACGCTTTCATCTTCCTGTCCAGGAGGCTGCAGGGTGATGGCACGCTTGAACTGCTGACAGAGGGCAACCATCACACAGAAACTTTTAATCTGAATTTAATTAAAGAAGTTGGACACAGACAGTTTTCTTTGGCTAAGCGTATTCTGCTTGCTTTTTATTATTTTTACTTACTGACTAGGGTCTTAACCAGAAATAGCAGCGTAGAAACTTATCGTCCTTTTCGAACTTTAGCAAACTAGAAAATTAAACGGATTTAAATGAAACTAGAAAACGTTGTAGTTAATAAATATAGTGCCACGGGTACTAAAATAATGTGAGCAAGAGACAACAGAGGTTCTGGTCCAGGAAACACTCTGATTTATTTTATTGGCGGGTGTCTGAGATTAACTGCCCGATTTCAATGTCTGTCAGTATCCAGTGTTTCCACTGAATACGCTTGTTCCTCGCCTGAAAGCGGCCCTGTCTTTAAACCTTGTTTGTTCCTTACTAAAAGTTCCAAACAGGCTTTGTCATATTTTTAGCACTCAAGGAACATAAACGATAATTGCCGTTGGCTCCTTTAACCTGATCTTTGCAACCAGTATCTTTCAGGGAATATCCCTTGAACTGTGGTCAGAATATACAGAATACAAAACGCAGTAGCCAGTCTTGATTTTCTTTCCGAGAAACGCTCAGATCTTCCATTATTTGCTAGTTCTTCACTGATGGCCTCTACCTCTGGCCCTCAGGTTTCCATCCATGAAGAATTCCAGGCAAGTGGAGTTCTTTCCTGGGAAGAGGCTACTTTTACTTCTCCTTTCGGATGGACAAATGGATCAAGCGCACTCCAGACAAATGACGATGCTCATTAGCCCTACTACTGCAAATTGGTCCTCGAATGGAAAATTAGATCTGAAGGTTAGGGTAAATCGCAACGGCACGGTTTCGCTATCCTTTCCCTTACACCTTTCGAAAAAAAATGGCGTTGTATGGAACATTTTCCTAAAAGAAGAACTATTGGTGCCAATTTAATAGTGTTTGAACTACAGTCCATCATGAAGAGTTAGTCGTGACATCCTACTTCTGTTTTTTAGATTTTGGACTACCCTGTCTTTGTCAACTCAGTGATCTCGTATCTTGTTTCACATGTTTTATTTTGCTACCTGGTTGACTGCTGGTACAATTCATGTGTAACTGAAACCATAGTGGGCGGTGTCTACACTTGCCTAACCAGGCTGTGGGAGTGTGGGTGTTGGTGGCAGCACTAGCAGTTGATTCACAGGATACATGGGTGTAAGTATTTTTACCTGCACCTTGTGGATGAAAATCTGCAGACCCGCATAAGTGGGAGTGCTTCCCAGGCAGCCTGCATTGTGACTATTAAATATGCTGTGCTTGAATGCTGTGTAAAGTACTCTTTGAATGATGTCCTGTGCAAGGGAACATTATATGTCAGTCGTGCTTTGGTTATCTCTGGGTTTGAATGTTGCCGTGCAATATATTGAAGCCTTCCTGCTGAGATTGCGAACAAACCCCAAATGCTCCAAAACTATTCAGTTAGTCTCACTCTAGGCCTGAAGTATTTCGACTACATCACATGACTCATGTACTGAGGTCCCATTATTGGCTTCAGATCTAACAAAGGGTCTAGTTTAAGACACTGTGCCATTGAGGATACGGCTCTCTGTCCAAGCTCCTAACTAACTATTTGCTTCTGTGCCAACTGACCAGGTGATTTAGTCTCACAAACCATATCTCTCTCTATATATATATCCAGGGCGGTGCACATCTTTTGACTGTAGATCATTCCATTGTTTAGGCTCTTCCCTCTAGAACTTGCTTCCATCTCCCTTCACACTGAAGACAATTAAAAAGAATTATGGAAATTCTTCAAGACTTGTTTCTTCAGACTTTTAGTCTGCACCCCAGCTGACAGCACATGTTCCAGATACCTCTCACTTCCACTGTACACTGTCACTTCCCTGCCAAATGGTTATCCTTTACCCTGTCTGTGTAACCACTCTTTCGAATGCTCTTTGAAGCATTATCTGGGTTGTACTAATACTATAGGAAAACATTATATACAATATAAAATAAAGATGGTGGGTCCTACACCAGGATTTAAACTATTCTGAGATCTGTCCAAACTTATACAGATCGATTTCTGCGAAAACAAATATATTATATTTAATGAAAAAACAAATTGATAAAAATACAATTTGGTAAACTATAATAGAAACATCTAAGTTAATTTAAATAGATTCCAATTCATTTACTAAAAAATACTTCTTCTAAAAGAAAACATATAGTTAGGGAGCATATTACCAATATTAAACTGGAAAAAATGAAGAAGACAAAGGTAAAAGCAGACGAGCTAGAAATAGGGTAAATGACGAATCAGGAAACAAAATGGCCCATTCCATAAATACCTAAAAAGAAAAAAAAAGGAGCATTGGGGCCGAGGGGATAACCACATCTTAAATATAGCTAAAGGACATTGGTTGGGCACTTCATCTGCCCCAAAAGAAGGGGGTGGGGTTGAAGGAATGTGGAGGAGGGGCTAGAGGAAGAGGACCTGTAGGGTGAACGAAGAAAATAGTGGAAAGGGTGAAGAAAGGTTTTTAGGGGTGACAACCGAAACAGCATTTAAAAAAAGTAAAAGATAGGACGTGAAAACACAAGGAGGGGGACGGAATAAAGGATCCCTGAAATCCTTGTATATAAACCAACAGAGTGGATACAAGTTTCAAGAATAATGGGCTTTACACCTTAAAATAAAAAAAGCCTATAAAGGGCAATTTTGAATAAAAATACTTTTTTTATGACTAGGTTTCTACAAGACAGTAAATGCCAATCAGTTTGTAAATTTCGATTCATCTGTTTAGGTGAAATGGTTTCTTGAAATCTGTATTCTAGAATTGTGTTCTTGCACTTATGCTGAAGTCACAGGTAACTGATCAACAATAATTCTCATTTACCAAAATTCCCTCAGGTCTCCAATTGATAAAGGATTATTCTTTTTACTCTCCATGAAGAGTAACTTTTTCCACTCATTATAGCAAAGGGGCCTCTCATCCTAGTATGGTGCCAGCACTTTCTACTCACTCGGATAAGTCAACATTTAGGCCCTCATTACGAGCTGGCTCTCATTACGACCTGGCCGACGGAGGAAGAGAGGCGGTTCCACTGCCAGCACGCCATCCCACGTCAACAGGACTCTGCCCGCTGTAATACGACGTGTAATACCGCGCAGCTGTGTCCTGTATGGCGGTGCAGTGCTAGTGGTGGAAAACGCCAGGACTGATCCCCTCCCGGACAACCACCTCACCAAAACAGGTAAGTGGGCAGTAAGAAAGGTGGGGGTGTGTGTGCATGTATGTGTAGCGGAATGAGTGTGTGTATGCATGTGTGCATAAAGGGTGTGTGTGTCCAAATGGAAGTGGAATGGAGGAGGGGTATTGGTGTCTGTCTGAGTGTGTGTATGTGTACGAATGGGAGTGTCTGAGTGCGTGTTTATTTTCAAATGGGGAAGTCTGAGTGCGTGTATGAGTGCAAATGGGGGTGTCTGAGTGCGTGTTTGTGAGCGAGCGAGTGAGGGTGTCTGGATGGATACGTGCGGTTGGGGGTGTCTGCATGGATGCGTGTGGTTGGGGGGTGTCTGCATGTATGCGGTTGGGGGTGTGTGTCTTCATGTATGCAGTTGAGGGGGGCTGTGCAAGTGTGCGGATGATGGGGGTGTGCAAGTGTGAGGATGATGGGGGTGTGCAAGTGTGAGGATGGGGGTGTGCAAGTGTGCGGATGGGGGTGTGCAAGTGTGCGGATGAGGGTGTGTGTGCAAGTGTGAGATCGTGGGGGGGTGTGTGCAAGTAGTGTATGGATGAGGGGGGTGCAAGTGTGTGGATGGGGTGTTTGTACAAGTGTGCGGTTGTGGGGGCGTCTGTGCAAGTGTGCAGTTGAGTGTGAATGTATGCGTGCGTGGAGGGGTGGGGTGTGCATGAATGTGGAGGGGGTGGAGGGCAAATGCTGGCAGAGAAGGGTGGGTATGTGTGAGTGGGGGTGTTTGGATATGTATGGTTGGGTGGGGGGTATTTTCAAGTGTGTGACAGGGGGGTGCATGGAGGTGTGTGGACGTGAGGGGGTGCATGTGCCGGCGACAGAAATCCGGATTTCTGTCACTGTGTGCATTACCGCCAGGCTTTTTGTGGCGGGCGACAGCCATAAAAAAAGCCTGGCGGTTTGCTGCCTCCTAATACGGCCAGCAGACTGAGGCCTGCCACTTGCTCGGAGGAGCTCACCACTGGCCGCGTTGGTGCGACCGCACCAGTGGGCCGGGCGTCGTTGTGATGGTTTGGTTCTGGCCAAACCGGCCGACTTGTAATGCAGTGGTCTTTACCGCCGGGTCTGCGGCAGAAAGACCCCCACTGCGGGTGTGCAGTTTTAAACCGCCACACGTAATGAGGGCCTAAGTATCTTTTTTTAAACGTTTAGGTACCCATTGATTTTAAAGATGTCCAAGTTGGGAGTTTTCTTTCTCTTAAAATTCTAACCTTTGGCATAAACACTAAAATCTTACTTGTAAGAAACCTTGGACATTGTGATGGCTACTTCCAATGGGGCTGTGGTCCAAGTGTGACAAAGCGAGCCTTGACTGGGCCATCTGGAGAATTATCCAGTGGAGTTTAAAACCTAAGCTGACATCATCAGATAAAGCACCATTATAGAATGCTTATTGTTTATCATTGTTAGCGATGTAGGCCTGGGCTGAGAAAACAGTTTTTTTTCCCTCCACACTTTTTCCATCCTTAAGCGCTTGAAGCCCATTTCTAAACGATTGTTTCAAGTGAAATTGTAACTTTTGCATTCTTCTCAAAACGTAAATAGAGGCATTATACAATTGTGTAGTTAATGCGTACATGCAGGAACTACACACTAGTAGTTTTCAAGTTATGTTCTATCAGTGATATTCCCAGCGGTGTATTTGAGGAGTAATAACATGCAAATGTGGTGAATGCTTAATTAGTAATAACAAGATACATAACGTATATTATCATCATGGGCATGTACAACACGTAGTAAATGCACTTCCCAAAGGTTTATGCAATCCAAGTTATATCTAAAGAATTAAAGTGTTTTTTAAGTGTGAGAAGCACACCTGTTTGACAGTTTTTTTACAGTTGATGTTTAGGAAGGAAAAGTGTGTTTGTGTCACAAGGCTCCCTTCCCATTTTAGCTTTGTTCTTCCCTATTCCTGTTTCCTAGTCTCTCCTTTCCATCTCTAGTGGCCCTTCATCACTTTAAGTGAGTCTTCGAGGAGCACAAAGCACTATATAAGAAATCTAAATAGCTTCACATTCACTAATGCCTTGTAGCTCTGAAGTTCACAGATTGTGCATACCTATACCATGCATTTTGTGAGTTATCCAAACAGGTGCATCTATGGCAAAAAGTAGACATAACTTCTGCATGTAATAATATACATCTATTTTACAAGGATGGTCTGGCTGCATCGTTTCTTTGTTTTCCTACTGCTGCATTTATGCTAGAAAATAGTACATTATGCCCATGAGAAATGGCATGCTGGGGTTCTGCAGCAGTAGCGTTTTATACATAATTATGAATGAATATGCCTCATTTGCCATATGATCCAGAACCCGCTGCACGAAATTCAGATTTTAGCAAACAAAGTTTCCATCTCAAACGGTTCAAGCAGTATGATGATTGGTGCTATTATTATTAATAAAGATATTATCGATATTCTTGTTATTGTTAGAAATGTTATTGTCATAATGTAAAGAGTGCACTTCAAGGAGCACCGTGATGCAACACATGACATCTGCTAATAATAAACTGATAACACGAAGGAATAGTATTAAAACATGTTAAGGAAACAGAGAAGACTAGAATGTTTTAAATAGCACTGTATCCTGTGCAACTGAATGGGTAGGCAGTGCTTAAAATCCATCAAGTCAGCTGCAGCACCCCCAAAAATAACCATGCTGGAGTTCAGAAGGTGAATGGACAGTACAGAGGCCTGTACTTTTGGTTTTATCTTGACACAGTTGTAGTGCATTCAAAGACAGAGGTCTCATTTCAGGCTACCTCCTCTGATACACTGCTGCTTATTCCTTCAACAAGGAGATTGGTGTTTTATTTTCTATAACTGCAGAGTTAGGGCATTTTGTAACAATAACTATTTGACAATCTTGCTGGGTTACTGAGGATAAAAGGAAGGCTGTAGGATTTCAGTTTTTCTAACACTACAAAATCTACATTTCTGTAAACGAACTACACAAATATTTCAAAATATATCAGCACTTAGGAAAGCAGATATGTAACTATGTAATTTTTGTAATTATAAAATATGATGAAAACAAAAAACGTTATTGGGATCAAACCAAATGAGTGTTGTGCAAGTGATCAATATTTGCTGAAACTCAATTTTCACACAATATTGTTCATGCGCTTTTATCAGTACTGTACAAAAGGGCTACACACTACACACCAATACCACTCTCCTGCTGAATGGGCATGGCTCATTTACTATACTTGTTGTTTGTTACTTGGATTTTTGACAAGTCCTGAGACGTCAGTGATGTAACATTGATGGCAGCACCCCCACTCTGAAAATTGTTCCAGCACCACTGAAATAGGAACCAAGGTCATTGTCAAGAGGCCACTGCCGCTTGTACCACCCAACACAATCACCTACTTCAAGTGTGAAAATTCAGACTATTCCGGGCCTCAAACGCTATGAGACTTGCCTAGGCCGCAAGTATTAGCCATACTGAAATAATAAACAACTGTTGTTGTGCTCATCTCAGTTAGACAAACAGCGCCTGTGAGCGGTAGACTGACATAAGCACCAGTGTTGACACTTAAGTGCCAGTGCCCAGCTCTGGAAATCATGAGCTCAAATGATGTTCTCTGGTCGAGGCCATTTTGTTATTTGAGCCCAGGTACCTCAAGGACCTACGGCCTGCATGTGCAAGCTGATCTGAGGTACATAGAGCAGCAGAGGTTGGAACACAGAAGGCTGCTGGAACCGTGTAGGGAGAATCTGTTTTTAAAACGGGAGGTGTCAGTGCCATAAACACTTCGTGAATAAGGCTCACTCACTGCCATAAAAAGGACAGGCTGTTTTACAGACAACCGAGGAGGCTTTTGCTTTGCCATTGAGCATGATCGTTTTTTTGGCTAACTTCCTTCTTGACTGCGATCTTCTGGATTTGGCGCAGTTTATATAACGGCGCACTGTATGCAACAGGAAGACTGTTTCTGTATGTCCCAATTAGAAACTATTGCAGTAATTCATCTTTGAGAGTAAACATGTAAAGGCATCCAATTCATGTCCAGATTGTGATATGAAACAGTGGATTTTACCCAGAAGATACAGCGCGTGAAAACACCCACATTTAGGCGCAGATCGTCCATAAGAGCGCCAGGGCATTGCCCCCGTGCATTCCAGCCATCATATACAAAATATATATATTTTTTGCAGTTAAAAGTGAATGTAATTGTTGCCAGGGTATTACTCACCACGCCCGATGAATAACCGTGGAACGGTCTAAGCATAATGATTGGCGGCCACGCGGCCCATCGCAGTGAAGTGAAGTGAAGTGAAGTGCGCATGTCAGTCTGGCCGTTTCGTTTACCACGGCCAAACCAACATGAGTACTTCAACACCTCGCAATCTGCAGCTTGGTATGAGCCGGGAGCCTCCTGGTCTCTTATATGAGCGGCTTGTCTGCCTGCCCCATGCTGTTCACTAATAGAAACAACATGACAGCAGCATCAGAATTGGTGTAGTTGCGACATTGATACACGTGACACTTCTGAGCATCGCGCTGAGCATTAAGATGGGCAGGCAGTGCCGGGGCAAGAAGATGAAGGCCTTTTTCCACTCACCGCAGCCTTCAGCCAGCTTCGCCGCGGCCGAGCCTGCAGGGAGTTGCAAGAAGAGCCTAACGTAATGAAGTTCAGAAGCAGAGAGGAGAGTCCAGTAGCGGCCCGAACGAGGACTGTGCTGCTGCGCATCCTACCCTATTCAGTGTTTTACTATTTGTGGAACAAAATGTCACAAGTGGTTTTCACAATTGAAAACAGCTGCACCAGTGAAGTGCTATCATGCAAGGTAATGTCAGGGAAATCAACAATTAAAACGGACCCATAAAACAGGTCCCGAGTATACAACAAACGGCCCACACGCTGACTTACCAGACCAGGCCTCTGGCCCTGCCAGACTGTCCCACGTTGAGCGTGCTTTGAGTATGCAGTCCGAGACAGAGTTAGCTTTGTTGTGGGGTTGGTAATAAGAGGCAGTAGGTCTGCCAAGGCCCCAAGCCCCGTCCTGTGTTTTCCCAAAGCAATGGGAGAACGCAAGTAAGCTGGCCTTTGCTCTCTGTTGTTGGGATGAGAAGCCCTAGGAGCGCCTAAGGAGGTTCCTTGTGTGTATAGACTTCTTGGTGAATTTTGACTGGGTACATTTTTATAGAGTGCTTTTTGCTGAATTATTTGAAGAACGGCTTGGAGCCTGATACCCCGATGTAGCTAAACACTTTGGAGTTCTGTACTACTAGAATCTCAGAGCTGGGTTGTCTGTGTACCAAATTACTGCATCACGGGTACTGGCTCTTTAAGCCACTCCCAGAATACCTTACTAGCAAGGAGAGGCATTTACTTCCAGGATAGAATACTAACTCACAATAGCACAACATTTCCAAACACGGTACTACCACTGAGAAAGCATTTAATGTACACCAACCGGCATTACCCAAGAATGCACTTCACTTCTGGCATACACTACTAACCACAGAAAGCACTTCACTTTTCCAATACATACTCCTAACCCAGTAATAGAGTTAGACAAGTCACACATAAACTGCACAAAGACGGTCGTTTTGAGAATAATTTTAAAAGGGCTAGCTATAATACACATTTTTTATCCTGTTGTTCTGTTAAAAGTAATGTGCGAATTGACCAATAAAGCATGTCATAATATACCTTCTCAGTCACTAATGGAAAAATTACGGTTTCATTTTATGTCCCACCGTTTTCTTCACCAGCCGCCACTGCCCACATTCACAAGTCTCAAGGTAATTTCAACAATGTGGGGGTTCTGTCCCTAGTAAATGGAGTGGGCGAAGTATTTTTGTTCACAGAAAGTAACAAAAAGACTTCATATGCAAATTTGTTTCAAGAAGGATGCCACATTTTTGTTTCAGTTGATGCCGATTCATGTTTAGATTGAGCTGTTTTGAAACCCACAGTTAGTTTTAGTTACCTCAGAATAAAAAAAAAAAACACAAACACACGTTTTGCACCACTTTTTAAGATCTCATGTCTTGAATCACGCTCATCACAATGAGACACTTGCACAATAAATATGCAAGCTGTCACATAGCTCAATCAACTAATTACCCGTGTAGGGATCTGTGAGAACCTGAAAATCACAGGTTTGAAACCTGGCCGCTCCACACAGCCTTACAAGCTTCCTAGGTGGAAAAAAAGAGTACAGTTGAGTTGGGTAACATCCAGCACTTGTTATTAATAACTGGAGAACAGACAAATGGTTAACTGTGTTTTATATGTGTCAGCACACTGTTTCTAGCTGGAATGAAATGTTGCCAGGAGCCTCACTGTGAGGTGTTGTAGGAGGCTGGCCTGGCTTATAGTGGGTACCTTGTGGTACTTACACCTTGTGCCAGGTCCAGTTATCCCTTATTAGTAGAATAGAGGTGTTCTAGCAGCTTAGGCTGACAGAGGTAGCTATAGCAGAGCAGCTTAAGCTGAACCAGGAGACATGCAAAGCTCCTACTATATCACTTATATCATATAGCACTATATCACAAGAAAACACAATACTCAGAGTTACTAAAAATAAAGGTACTTTATTTTAGTGACAATATGCCAAAAGTATCTCAGAGGATATACTCCCTTAGGAGGTAAGTAATATACCCACGTTATATGTACACAAACCAAAATCAGGTAAGTAACAGTTGGAAAAGTAGTGCAAACAATGTAGAATCACAATAGAATGCAATAGGTAGAAATAGGCCTAGGGGCAACACATACCATATGCTCCAAAAGTGGAATGCGAACCACGAATGGACCCCAGGCCTAGTGTAGGTTGTAGAGGGTCGCTGGGACTGTTAGAAAACACTAAGGGTGTCCAAGATACCCCACCACAAGACCCTGAAAAGTAGGAGTAAAGTTACCCTACTACCCCAGAAGAACAGTAAAGTCGAGATAGGGATTTTGCAAGGACAACAACTGCCAGCAAAACACTGAAGACGGATTCCTGGACCTGAGGACCTGTAAAGGAAGGGGACCAAGTCCACGAGTCATGCGAGTGTCCAGGGGGGGCAGGAGCCCCTTAAGCCCCGGATGAAGGTGCAAAAGGGCTGCCTCCGGGTGGAAGAAGCCAAAGATTCTGCAACAACAGAGGGTGCCAGGAACTTCTCCTTTGGTCCACGGCATGCTGGAGGATGCAGAGTTGGTTCCATGCAGAAAGACTGCAAACAAGCCTTGCTAGCTGCAAGAGTTGCAGTTGAGGATTTTGGGTGCTGCTGGGGCCCAGGAATGATCAGGAGGCCGCCCCTTGGAGGAGGAGACAGAGCGGGCGCTCAGCAACTCAGAGAGCCCCCGCAAAGGAAGGCAGCACCCGCAGAAGCACCTGAACAGGCACTTAGAAGATCTGAGGACAGCGGTCGACTCAGAGCCACAAAGGAGGGTCCCACGACGTCGGAGTCCAACTCAGCGAGTTGGGCAATGCAGGACGGAGTGCTGGGGACCTGGGCTAAGCTGTACACGAAGGAGGTCTTGCAAAAGTGCACAGAAGCCCGAGCAGCTGCAGTTCACGCAGTACACAGGATTACTGTCTGGCGTGGGGAGGCAAGGACTTACCTCCACCAAATTTGGACAGAAGGGCCACTGGACTGTGGGAGACACTTGGACCCAGCTCCTGTGTTCCAGGGACCACGCTCGTCAGGATGAGAGGGGACCCAGAGGACCGGTGATGCAGAAGTTTGGTGCCTGCGTTAGCAGGGGGAAGATTCCGTCGACCCACTGGAGATTTTTTCTTGGCTTCCAGTACAGGGTGAAGGCAGAGAGCCCTCAGAGCATGCACCACCAGGAAACAGTCGAGACAGCTGTCAGGATGAGGCGCTACAATGTTGCGGTTATGCAGGCGTCCTGGAGCAGTCAGCGGTCAATCCCTGGCAGTAGTCGAAGAGGGAAGTGCAGAGGAACTCTGGTGAGCTCTTGCATTCGTTATCTGAGGAATAGCCCAAAGGAGAGACCCTAAATAGCCCACAGAGGAGGATAGGCTACTGAGAAAGGTAAGCACCTATCAGGAGGGGTCTCTGACATCGCCTGCTGGCACTGGCCACTCAGAGCTGTCCATTGTGCCCTCACACCTCTGCATCCAAGATGGCAGAAGTCTGGGACACACTGGAGGAGCTCTGGGCAATTCCCCTGGGAGGTGCTGGTCAGGGGAGTGGTCACTCCCCTTTCCTTTGTCCAGTTTTGCGCCAGAGCAGGGCTGGGGGATCCCTGAACCGGTGTAGACTGGCTTATGCAGAGATGGGCACCATCTGTGCCCATCAAATCATTTCCAGAGGCTGGGGGATGCTGCTCCTCCCCAACCCCTTCACACTTATTTCCAAAGGGAGAGGGTGTAACACCCTCTCTCAGAGGAATTTCTTTGTTCTGCCTTCCTGGGACCAGGCTGCCCAGGCCCCAGGGAGGCAGAAACCTGTCTGAGGGGTTGGCAGCAGCAGTAGCTGCAGTGGAGACCCCCAGAAAGCAAGTTTGGCAATACCCGGGCTCTGTGCTAGAGACCCGGGGATGCATGGAATTGTCCCCCCAATACCATAATGGTATTGGGGTGACAATTCAATGATCCTAGACATGTTACATGGCCATGTTCGGAGTTACCATTGTGATGCTACATATAGGTATTGACCCATATGTAGTGGACACGTGTAATGGTGTCCCCCCACTCACAAAGTCCGGGGAATTTGTCCTGAACAATGTGGGAGCACCTTGGCTAGTGCCAGGGTCCCCACACACTAAGTAACTTTGCACCTAACCTTCACCAAGTGAGGGTTAGACATAGAGGTGACTTATAAGTTACTTATGTGCAGTGAAAAATGGCTGTGAAATAACGTGGACGTTATTTCACTCAGGCTGCAGAGGCAGTCCTGTGTAAGAATTGTCTGAGCCCCCTATGGGTGGCAAAACAAATGCTGCAGCCCATAGGGATCTCCTGGAACCCCAATACCCTGGGTACTTAGGTACCATATACAAGGGAATTATAAGGGTGTTCCAGTGTGCCAATGAGAATTGGTAAAATTAGTCACTAGCCTGCAGTGATCATTTTAAAAGCAGAGACAGCATAAACACTGAGGTTCTGGTTAGCAGAGCCTCAGTGATACAGTTAGGCACCACACAGGGAACACATACAGGGCATACATTATGAGCACTGGGCTCCTGACTAACAGGATCAAAGTGACACATAGGCAAAAACAAACATACTTACAGTAAAAATGGGGGTAAGATGCCAGGCAAGAAAGTACTTTCC
Source organism: Pleurodeles waltl (assembly GCF_031143425.1). Lineage (NCBI taxonomy): Eukaryota > Metazoa > Chordata > Amphibia > Caudata > Salamandridae > Pleurodeles > Pleurodeles waltl. The sequence goes on along the minus strand of NC_090448.1, from coordinate 581,930,793 downwards.
TACAGGTGTGTAAAACAGGCCTTAACACTACGCTGGATAAACAGAATAAGGAGGCATACATCTCCCTTTTCTGCAAGTGCAACTAGCATTTATGAAAAAAAAGTATAGCTGATGTGTACCACAAGCTAACAGATGCTCATTTGTACCCATAATGGACTTCATGTCACCCATGCCACACTAAAACTAGCATCGTTTACTCAGAATAACATGCATCTGCAACAATAACGACACTTGTAAAGAACATCTACAGGAGTTTGCTAGATTATTTCAGGTGCTTGGCTATCATCTATGTATCATACACCAACAAACTAACAAGTATTTGCAATTACCCAGAGAAGCACTTATTTGGAACACCAGCAGCTGAGAAAAAGTGACAGAATCCCATTTGTGACTGACTATCATCCATCAGCTCTCAACTATAGAAAAATAACATAAAAACATTTCCCTTGTTATCCACTTGTGAGAAGTTGCAAGGTTTTTCCAAAACTGCCAGGCATTGCTTAACATAGAGCTATCAAATTAAGATTTTTTATTGTTAGAGCTGAACTCAAGCAATCTGTAAGACATGCAGGGGTTCATTGCTGTGATTCAAACGGTGCATCACATGTGAATAACTTTTACATAAATCAACAGTAGCTAGAACTGTTACAAAAACCTTTCCATCATTTTAACCTTGAGGGCTATTTGCTATCAGATCTGAAGATTTTCCGTGTTGAACATGTCTTAAAGAAAGAACTACTGGACTCCAGGGAAAATTCTGGATGTATTGTTTAAAACCATTTCATCCAGATGGACTGAACATCACTGACGATACCTCCTTGTTACTGCATATCTCGAGAAATTTCAGGACTGCATTGATTCCACAATCCAAAGGAAATCGTCACTCATGATGCTATATTCACTAAAAAACAAAGGTTACAAGGATATTCTAGTTACGTTCAGATTTTACACACAAAGCCATGGAAATTCAGCTGTTATAGTTATAGTTATTTCAACTAATGATAACTCATGACCTAAGGTAACTATAACTCATGCCCTCACTATGCAGTTTTCTCATCAATAATTTTACTGCAAATGTTACAGTGATATCAGTGATGCCACAGAAGATGTCATGAGTAATGTAATATCAAGGGGAATTAGCAGTGCAAGGTGAGTGCGTGAGTTATACTTAACCTTGGAGCAACTTTGTTTTGTTTTGTGAATTTTTTAAGTTTTTAAAATTCTATTTCCTAACTATAACGTCCCTGTAACCTTTGTTTTTTTCAGTGAATTTTGTATTTTTTTTTAACATTAAGTAAGATGCACATTGCAATGCACAGTGGAGGGTGGGATGGATGCAGGGTCTGGTCTGGCATTGTGCTGTTGCCCCCAAGATTGCAGCTTCTGCCCCCTTCCTCCTTGCCATCCATTTTCCAAGTCCATTTCCCTACTCTTTCATTACAGTCCTGTGTGGCTGTTGTTCCTTTCCTCCTGCCCTGAACAGTTGGCTTGCCATCCACCTCTTCCCTACCCTCCATTGTCTGAGTCCATATACCAGCCCCCTACCTCCTACCCTACATGGTCTGATGGGCTACCACTGCCCTCCATTTAACTTGATATCCCTGCCCACTCCTCCTGTCCTCCATTGCCCAGTTTTATGCCCCATCATTGCCCTCCTGCTTAGCCTCTGGGCTTAGCTTACTGCCCTTACCCTCCTGCCCTACCCCTGTGTGCATACCCCTGTTCCCTCCTTTTTGCCCACCACGATCCATGGACCTGCCACTGCTCCTTTTATCTACTCTACATGTTCTGTTGAGCTACACTGTTCCTTCCAACAGCCTAGCATGGTCTGTTGGCTGACGCCTGTCCATGCCACCTCCACCCTGCCTGTCTGAGTTCCATGCCCCACCCGCTCCCTCCTATCTTCAATTGTCCATTTTGCTGCCACTCCCTTCTGCCCTACAAGCTCTGTTGTGCTGCAACTGCTACTCCTGCCTGCCCTGGTGGTCTGTTGAAAAGGCCCTTTTCCTGCCCTCTCTTGTCTGAGTCCAGCCCCTACTCCTTCCTTCTGCCCTTCCTGGTCCTTTGTGCATACCCTTGCCCCCTCCCTCTTGACCACCATGGCCATTGTGCTGCCACTAACCCTCCTGTTTGCCATGCATGGTCTTCTGTGCTGCCTCAGCCCCTCTCACCTGCCCTTTGTGGTCAGCTTGCTTCCTCAGACCCCCTCCCACCTTCCTTCCTTTGTCTGAGTGTATGATAATATAGTCTCACTGTTGCCCTCTGTGGTCTGTTGTGCTTCCAGTGCCCATCCCACCTGTGTTCCATGGTCAGCTTGCTGCCCCTGCCCCCTTGCCTCCTACCCTCTGTTTTCCATGTGCAGGCCCCTACCCCCTCCCTCCTACCGTGTCTTGTCCATTGTTGTGCCCCTGCACCCTCCCTCCTGCCCTTCATTGTCTTTTATGCTGCAAATGTCCCTCTTGTCTGTCCGGTAATGGTTAGCTTGCTGCCCTTGCCTCTTTCCCCTCTGCTCTCTGTTGCCGATGTGCATGCCACTGTCCCCTCCCTATTGCTTTCCATGGTCCGTTATGCTGCACCTTCGTCCTGCTTGTCCTGTTGGTGTATTGTGCTGCCGCCACCCCTGACGCCTGACCTGAAAGGTCAGTTGGATGCCCCCTGCCCATCTTCATCCTGCCCTCTGTTATCCAAGCTTGTGGCACTTACCTATTCCTCCTGCACTTCATGAGCCAATGTACCATATTTGCCAACATTTTGAACTTGGTAAGAAGGAGCTTTTGAAAAATAAGCCTGGGGAATTGATTTTCGCCATTGACTTACATTGCAAAAGAAAAGATTTTAGGCAGGAGACTGATAAAATAAATCCCTTTTGGGCTTAAAAGCCTTGAGAGTCTCCTGCCTTAATAGGGTCTGTTGGCAAGTATGGTTGTACTGCCACTGCCTCTGCCTTCTGCCCTCAATGGTCTATTACATTGCCACAGTCTCTCTTGCCTGTGCTGCATGGCTGGTTTGTTACCCCACCCTCTTTCCCTGCCCTCCATGGTCCATTGTGCTGCCACTGCCCCTTCTGCCTGCCCAGCATGGTCACTGAACAGATTTACACCAAATAACAAAAGGCACAATCTGTGTGACAACATCTAGCTTCCTCCCAAAGTTGGTGTAATTCCCTTCAAAAGTTTGGGCTGTAGTCATGTCTATGGGAAAATGCATGGGGAAAATGCCCCCTTTTTCTTGGCCCTGCCTGACAGATTACCCCTAAACTTTCAAAACAGCAGTTGAACCGACTGTAATATAAGTCTGGAAAATGTACTGAATATTTGTCAAACGGCGCCTAAGTTATTGGCAGAACAAAAACTGCTTTTCCTATGGAAACCAGGTCCTAACTATAACAACATACTGGTCACTGCCAGTAGGTATAAAAATAATAAGAAAAAAAATATATATATATATATATATATATATGTGTGTGTTCACACCTTACTCCATAAGAAATTAAATTTTGTATCTTAAAACTTTACACTCCCATGACCAGTTTACGTCAAACTTGGAGGATAGACTGCTGTAAATTCAAGTTGGGAGTGCACCAAATTTGGGGGTTTTCTACAGCAAACGGTTCCACAAACCTGAAAACTACTGGACAAAAGTTCACCCAGTGTTCATGGCAGAGCAGCTTTTCTGTTATTTAGTGAATATTATGTTTGGGAATTCTTGGTCCAAATCTCCTTGAGATATAGGGCAAAATTCAAGTAGCGAATGCACATGTGCCTCGAATGTATACTTCACCTTTGGTTGAAAACTCTGGATAAAAAAACTGAGAAAACATTACCAACAATTAATAAAACAAATCACCTATGCGCATGTATGGTGGACACTCCTATGTCCGTGGAAAAAAGAAAAAAATGAGCAGCACTATAAGGGACCTGGGGCCAGATGTAAGAAGGCGTTTGCGAGTCACAAACGGCGAAAAACGCCGTTTGCGGGGCGCAAAAGCCTCAGCGGTGTGCAGAAATGCATTTTACGAGTCGGATCCGACTCGCAAAATGCATTTCCGACTCGCAAATAGGAAGGGGTGTTCCTTTCCTATTTGTGACTCGCAATGCAATTCAATTCCATTTGCGACTGCAAAAGCGGTCGCAAATGGAATCTCAGTTACCATCCACTTGAAGTGGATGGTAACCCAGTCGCAAACGGGAAGGGGTCCCCATGGGACCCCTTCCCCTTTGTGACTGGATTTTTTTTTTTTTTTTCAGAGCAGGCAGTGGTCCAATGGACCACTACCTGCCCTGAAAAAATCCGAAACTAAAGGTTTCATTTTTTTTTTCACAGTGCAGCTCGTTTTCCTATAAGGAAAACGGGCTGCACTTTGAAAAAAAAAAACTGCTTTCTTAACAAGCAGTCACGGACATGGTGGTCTGCTGTCTCCAGCAGGCCACCATCCCCGTGAGTGCCCATACTCGCAATGGGGTCGAAAACTGCGACCCACCTCATTAATATTAATGAGGTGGGTCTTTGCGACCCCATTGCGAGTTGCAGAAGGTGTCTGAGACACCTTTCTGCATACCAAATTGCGACTTGCAATTTGCGAGTCGCAGGGACTCGCAAATTGCAAGTCGCAATATGTTTTTTTGCTACATCTGGCCCCTGGAGCTTTAGTACGAATAAGTGAATGTGTCTGGTAGGTCACAGAATATAACAGTCCTGCAGCGGCTGGCTAAGATGCTTGACACATGCCTTTGCACCATTAGCAAAGTCAACATCAGCTTTATTCATGAATACAAACCATAGAAGGGTACTTGATATATGATACACAATCGGGTACCTAAAACGGCCTAAATCAAATAAAAGCAGAAGATAACGCATCATTGCTGAACAGTCAATTTCTTCTTTATTTGTATCACTGACCATAAAAAACTGGACATCCTGTAGCACAGCACTATGGAAAACAAATTTTGTAAAAAAATATAAGTGCGGGCGACATTGCTTAAAATTTAGTTCACGAAGGATTGGCAGAATAAAACGCCTTTGAGAAATGTGCTAAAAAAGGACAACAGAAAGTAAAATGCAGCGTACTTTGGTTAGGTGCATTGTCAGAGGTGCATTTAATCAGTGTGTGACCAGACGTTGGTTAACAGGAAACGTAACCAAACGGCGAAAAAGTCTAATCTGAAGCGAGTTAACACAAACCTGTGCTGACAATGCAGCACAAGACTAAGTTATGGCTGTACACGCTTTGTTATAAGAAGCATCTGATTTTTAACAACACTGTTTTTTCAGTTCTTGAGACGACCTTCGCTCTGCCAGTAAGGATACCTATTGTCATTTTAATTCACTTCTACTGATGTTTTGCAGTACTTCAGGAGTGGTAAAGTATTTTTCATGCCCCAGATCTTAGAAGCTGTTTAACAAATTTAAACCAAGGTACAAGATGAGCCCCAGACAAGTTGCTAGTCATTGATATCCTAGGGATGTAAAACAGTATGTTCGGAGGCCCATACTTTATGCCAAAATAGATGTGGCTGAATTCTCATCAAGTCCCATAAAAACGAGGCCCCAGTTTCCAAATGACACCCAAATGTAGAACAACTTTTGGGGACAGACAAAAGATTCTTAAAAAAGGCGCTCTCAACCGCCTTGATCTGATTAACATTAGAATAGGCCCAAATGACTGCCCCATATATATTACCCAGAAACACATTTTGCTTTATATATTGTTAGCATTTCGGTCACAGGTTTATTACCTAATTTAATGGCAACATTTGAGAGTGCGGTCACTGATTTGTTTAAAAGCTGCTTCCTATTTTTTACAGCTGGAGACCAGGTGCCCTGTTCATCAAATAAAATACCCAGGTAGAAGGAAATTGAAGTAAAACTTAGGTTAGCATCACCAGCCATGAAATCCCAGCACCTCCTGACATTTCTCCTACACTTCGTGACAAAAGTCTTAGCTTTGTTGACAATTAGGCCAAGCTCTGACATGTGGCTGATGAAGCAGTTAAGTAGCCGCTGCAGTTCCAAGGGGGTGCAAGACACAGGGACGGCATCATCGGCATTAAGCAGACAATGGATAGGTTTATGGCCAGGTTAGTGGAGGGCGTTACACTTTTTAGTAAAAATGGAACCCAAGCTATTAATATAAAGGGTAAATACAAAAAGGTACAAGTATACAAACCTGTCTTACGGCTCTTTCTAGGTTAAAAGTACTAGTGCGTTTGCCACTGTGCCCAAAAAGTATCCTAGCCTTCCCGCTTGCATATATTTCACTAATAAGGGCAATCATCTGGGAATCCACCCCAATCGCAGATAAAATTACCCACAGTTTACTATGAAGGACACAGGCGAAGGCCCTCAACAGGTCGACAAAGGCTAGGTACAAAGACCTTTTTGCATTAGAGTGTATTTACCAATGATCAGGTTAAGGTTTAACCCCTGCTCAATTGTTGCCTAGCCTCTGAGAAAGCCATACTACAGGCCCGAGAGGATGTTATTGGCTTCCGCCCACTCTTCAAGTCAGTTCAGTAAGACTTTCCCAGTGACTTTTGACAATGAGTCAACTAATGATATGGGACTGTAACAGGCGGGGTTTGAGCGATCCCTTTCTTAAAAATGGGGCACATCAGAGACTCTGACCAAGAGTTCAAGATGCCATAACAGCAACAAGCCCCTAGCACCATGGTCAAAATTAGGCCCTGCAGAGGTATATTGTACTTAAGTAAGTAAATTGGGTTACTGTCAGGGCCTCGAGCTTTACCACCATTACAGTCCATCAATGACAAGATAATTTTGTCCAAGGTACCAGAGAGATTAGAAAAGCCAAACAATGCCCCTTCAGCTTGAGAGGACTTAAGCCCTGCGTAAATCTCTGAAAAGTGGGCAACCCAGTCAGACTCGTTAATAGCCAGTTTTAGTCTGGCAGCACTATCATCCTCTAATAGGGGACCATAAATTACACGCCAACAGGCTGAGATGTTGTTGGTCACACTGGCTTCGATCAAGGATTCCCAGGCTATCTGCTTTGACTCCTCCTTCCAAGTCCTCAACGCTAGTCTAAACTCAAGCTTGCACCTTCCCACTTCCACAGGACAGCACAGTGCCTTGTGTAGGGCTGTCAAAAGATGCTTATGAGCATTAGTACAGTTGCTATTAAAACAACCTGGTCTGTCAATTTTGAGTTGAGGCAGGACCCTGGTTAAGACTTCTTTAATCACACCGGAAATCTTAGGGAGTGCTGTCTTAATGTCCTCCTCGGAGGATTAATTGTCTAAATAGATATCGAAGGCACCCTTATGAGCAGTGATCAATTTTTCAAGGAAGATGTCAGAATTGACCTGCGAGGTAATGTTACAAATAGCTCACACAGAATTATCCAAAGGATGTTCAACGTGGTTGATTTTCAAGCCCCACATCTGCTTTACGTTCATACTCTGTAAGAAGTGGTCACTCATAGCAATAGGGTGAGTAATAAAGTCACGTAATACGTTTTCGAGCTAGCTTGTGAGAGGCAAGAATATAGTCAATACTGGTATTGCAACCTTGGCCATTAAAAGTAGGATAAAAGGAACTAGAAGGGTGCATAATTCATTAGAAAAGGCAAGATCGAACTGAATCAGTAAGTCGGTCAATTTCATAACAAAACCAATATGGCTAAAATTAGTTTGGTTATTATCATTAATGTCCACCACACCACAAACCCTTTTTGGGGGGAAGGGGAAAGATGACAAAGCCGAGTATAAAAATCACCCCCACCACAAGTAAAAAGGCATCCTTCCCTTCAGCACAGCATAGCATGTCCAAATCATATTCAAGTTGAAATAATACATTAGTAAAATCAAAGGACGAAGCGTTATTTATACAGATTAACAATGATAAAATTAACATGGTGCCGAATTTCCCAAACAATAATTAGGTAGTATGGCGAACTGGACTGTACATTGATAGTTGGCTGAGGTAAAAAAAAATTGATACAAAGATGGCTAACCTACCCTTAGGTCTGCCGGTGTTGGTAGGCACAGCAGCTTGATGAAAAGTCTTAAATCCATTAATATGGATCAGCTCTGGGGGCCAGCTTTCCTGGAAACAGAGAATATGGAATTTAAGTATGAAATCAGACCAAGAAGTAAGCAACACCTTGAAGTGTAGACCTGCACATGGTTAGTTGGGTCACAGGCAAGGCGACTAGAGGGCGCAACAAGCTGCACTGGTTGGAGGGGAAGATAAAGAGGAGCAGGGAGCAGCCATAGTAACCTTCAATGTAGAGATAAGGGGAAAATGCTCAAAACTCATACGCATGGGATCGTCCAGGGGAAGTCATCTTCATATCAGATGGCTGTCAATACGTATCGTCCAACTCTTGCAAAGGGGTAAAACAATTTTGCATGGCGAGCGAGGAGTGGAATTCACTAGGCTGGCCAAGGCCAGGATCAATCACTAAACCTGGCCCCCCCCTTAAAATTTGGAGAGCGATAGAAGTACCCCAATGGAGTGGTTAACACACTATAGTGAGATGCAGATGCAGAACGAGCACTAGTTCTGCATAGGATTAGCTCTACCATGCCCGGGGGTTTGAAGGACATAATTACACTGTCACTTGGGAGAGACTTAGCCCCCCTACCGATTCAGCTAACCCTTCTTATCATTATTAAATCCTCAAGGAGAGTCTTTGTCAATTTAGGTTTGCTTCCCAATCAATAAATTACTTTCTTCTTTAAGCTGTCCCGAGACTTTGTATCAGGTTGAGAAAAGGTCAGCATGTTCTCCAAGACAACAACATACGGTGTAGCTTCGAGGGGAGATCGGGGACCGCTGTCAACCCTCCAGCTGAGTGAGTATTAGGAGAAACTATAGAGTTGTTAAATTGCACATTAGGAAGGGAGGTTGGAAGGATTGTCTTAGTAACTGGGGCAGTAGTTGTACCCTCCTCATTTCAGGGTAAGTGGGGTAGTCATTGTTAGATGGTGTTGGCGCATGTGAAAGGGCAACAGAGGGAAGAGATGCATTAGTTTGATTGTGGTACAGATTTAATGTTGGATTGCAGGATTTCTAGGCAGCTAGTCAGAGTATTTTCGACGGAAATTCTTCTGGAAAACAAAAAGTCTAATGAAGATTTCACAAAGGTTTTCACAGACTATGCAGATACAAGTACCTGGTTAAAATCCTCTGAATTTACTTCAGACGTAGATTTGCCCCTTTTCGTACCAGGCCTACAAGGCTTCGCATCTTACCCAGTTCCAGTCTGATCATAGTTAGCTGATGCTTTTGGATAAGGAGTAGGCATTTTCTTACGCTTCCCAGGGTGGGGGTGGTCGAGTCAGTAGAGAAATAGGTGTAATATCCTCAGTGTAGGGCTGCACACACCTGTTATGTACCGTACCCATGGTCCTATCAGTGGGACCCCCAGCTCTCTGGGTCTGAGTGGGCAAAGGTAAAATGCTTTAAATAGCTGCTGATGTTCAGTGGCATGTCACCAGTCTCTCTTCCACCAAAGTAATCTTGTTATCAATCGAGCACATAGCACTTGTCAAGAAGTTCATTATCGATTGACAGACACCCTGGGGGTTGGAGGTGGACAATTTTCTTTTAGTCATGATGTATGTAGTCTCGGTGACGGCTGGCACTACCATAAAGTGACAACAGTGGACACGGGTAGTTGGTATTTAAACACAGGTCTGGGCCCGACGCGTGTCCACAGCCTCCGCGCTCAGACACGATAGTCGTGCGTGTCTGATGCGGAGAACTCTGACCACGCCCCTCGGCCGGCCGCTCCTTTATTACCCGGGTCACATGACCTCGGGTTAAACCAAATGCAGGCCCCTCAACAGGGAGAAACACCACGAGGTGTAGAGGAGTGGTCACACCCCTCTACACCACACAACTTAGTCAGTGTCCGGCGCACAATGTCATCACTGGCACGACACCACATGCCTCCTAAAAATTGAAAAACAATAACTACACACACCTCAGATTAACACACATTAAACATCCACAAAATGATCACAAAGTCTTATGAAGGGGGCAGGATTCTGACGCAGATGGTACAGAGTATTGTCCGCCCGCCCTGAGCTCGCTAATGGAAGTGAGGCAGGGGAGGACGCTTTGCCTGACGAAAAGACTGGCAGGACACCAACTTGACTCTCAGTATTGTCTTCATCGCAACCACCACTATTATGAAGTGAAAACAGATCATCATTAGATGCATGGACCTCAGCATCCACGGGAGATCTTTCGGGACCGTTAAACTTCTTGAACAACAATACATTCCTGGTCACCACATCCTTTCCTCTTCGAGCCACCACCAACGAGCCACGTCGATTCACAATCATCCAGGGAGAAGGATCGAAAGGCATGCGGAATTTGCTGCCAGGAGTGGAGACCCTGAGCAACACCCGATCTCCTGCTTTCAGATCAGACAGCCTGGCTCTCCGACGATGGCTTGCAAATTCATTAGTGGCGGACCGGCGGTTTTGCACTTGAACAGGATCGATGGGACTGGGAGCCCATGTCCTGTGATGGGGTATGGAGTCCATCACCGGCCGTCCAAACACAACATGCTCCAGAGCTTTACCAGTTGTCGAATGGGGAATCTGATGGTAATTTCTCAAAAAGGAATATATTGCATATTCACTTTGCTGGCCACTGGCACTAGCAATACGTAACATCTTGTTCAACGTGCGCATAAAATGTTCAACCTCACCATTCGCCTGAGGCCACCGTGGGGTGATTCGTCGGTGGCGAACACCCGTCTTTTCAAAATATTCAGATAGTTCCTTACTCTGAAATGGAGGTCCATTGTCAGTCTTGATCTCGGATATGAGGCCATGAGTGGCTATTATCTTTTCCAGACGCGGAATCACCACTTCCGCAGCAAGAGAGGAGATTACTTCCACCTCTGGATATTTGGAAAAATCATCAATCAAAACTAAAGTGTGTCGCCCATCCGGAAAGATCCCAAAATCCAAACTGGCAGACATCCACGGGAGAGGTTGGCCCAGGTTCAGTTTCCACAGGGAGTGGCTGACTTGGCTCTCCCGCCGCTTGACACCACTCACAAGTTTTTACCACCTCTTCCACCTGCTCATCTATGAGCGGGAACCATACCTTGGGCCGCAACCGCCCCTTTGTTTTCACCATGCCCTGGTGTCCATTGTGAGCCAGTTGCACCACTCGGGATGTGAGCGACAATGGGATTACCAACCGGCATCCTCGGAGGAGGCACCCCTCAGCATCCACTGTCAGTTCATCTCTCACCTGGTATAAACTCCCCAGGATCCTTTGTGACGAGGCCACCAACTTAGGAATCTGTTTCTTCACCACAAACCATTGATCATCACGGATGGCTCTGAATACTTTTTGGAGGCACTCGTCGCTGGCCGTAGCTTGAACAATTTCACTTACAGAAATAGGTTTAGGCTTGGATCGGTCAGAAATCCATCGGACGTATTCTTCAGTCTCCTCAGCGTCATTGATCTCATGAGCTGAAGCAGCTCTGGGGTGCCTGGAAAAGTAGTCCGCCGGATTGTCTGAGCCAGGACGATACTCCAGCCGGCAGCGATAGTCTTGCAGCTGGAGCATCCACTTCTCAATTCTCGGTGGAGGCTTAGAAGCTGTACCGTTAAACAGAGGTATGAGTGGCTTATAGTCGGTAGTGACCACAAATGGGCGACCATACACATACATATGAAAGTGTTTGCAATCCCAGTGTACCGCGATGGCCTCCTTCTCTATCTGGGAGTACCTCTGCTCCGTCTCATTCAGAGACCTGCTTGCAAATGCCACTGGGGACCAGTCCTCCCAGCTCTGTTTTTGAAACAGTACTGCACCCAATCCTTTTGGGCCTGCATCCACTGCAACCTTTGTTTCTCTCTTTGAGTCAAAGTATCTCAAAGTGGTGTCACTTGAAAGAGCATTTTTTACAGCCTCAAACGCTTCTTGCTGGACTACACCCCACACCCAGGGTTCCGAGCGGTTGTGTTAGCGACGCCAAGTCTTGTTTGAACCGTCCGCAATAGTTGACCATTCCCAAAAAGCTGCGAACCTCAGTCACGCAGGTCGGGGGAGGAGCATCCTTGACATCTCTCACCTTTGCAGGGTCAGAAGCTACCCCAGCAGCAGAGAAGACGTAGCCAAAAAATTATATGTGATCCGTTAAAAATTCACACTTCTGGCGATGAAGGGTGAGGCCGGATTCTTGAATTCTTTGTAGTACCTGGCGGAGCTGGGAGTGATGCTCAGCGATGGTGGGGGCATGAATCAAAATATCATCACTAACATTGATCGTGCCAGGTAGATCCCTCAACAGTTCCTGTATGGTGTTTTGAAACACCTCCGCTGCACTCGATACTCCAAAACTCAAACGTCAATACCTCCTCAGACCCACATGGGTGGAGGAGGTTGTTATATACCTTGACTCTTTAGACAAAACCAATTGGTGGTATCATGAACGTAGATCCAGTTTGGAGAACCAGCATGAACCGCTGAGCTCTGCTATAGTGTCATCTATGATGGGTGTAAGATGTCTCATGTTTGATAGCCATGTTGGGAAGGCACATGTCCACACATATGCAGACTTCTCCGGATTGCTTTGGCTTGCGCGTGACCACTATGGGCGACACCCATGGAGTCGGTCCTGTCACCTTCTCGATTATGCCAGCCTTCTCTAGCTGTTCCAGTTTCTTTTCTACTTGGGCTCTGAGGTGAAATGCTGTTCTTCTGTGCCTGAGCACCACAGGTTGGACAGTCTTATCAATATGCAGCTTCACCTCTTTGTCCTTAAGGCACCTAGGGCCAGATGTAGGAAACGATTTGCGACTCGCAAACGGCAAAATTTGCCGTTTGCGAGTCGCAAATGTGAGTTTCCTATGCAGAAATGCATTTTGCGAGTCGGGACCGACTCGCAAAATGCATTTCCGACTCGCAAATAGGAAGGGGTGTTCCCTTCCTATTTGCGAGTCTGAGTGGTATGCAATACCATTTGCGACCGCGTACGCGGTCGCAAATGGCATCGCAGTTACCATCCACTTGAAGTGGATGGTAACCCACTCGCAAATTGGAAGGGGTCCCCATGGGACCCCTTCCACTTTGTGACTGGACCCAAAATTATTTTTTCAGGGCAGGGAGTGGTCCAAGGGACCACTCCCTGCCCTGAAAAAATACCGAAACTAAAGGTTTCGTTTTTTTTTTTAAGTGCAGCTCGTTTTCCCTTAAGGAAAATGGGCTACACTTAAAAAAAAAAACTGCTTTATTTAAAAGCAGTCACGAACATGGAGGTCTGCTGACGACAGCAGGCCTCCATGTTTGCGAGTGCCTCTACTCGCTATGGGGCCGCAATTTGCGACCCACCTCATGAATATTCATGAGGTGGGTCATTGCGACCCCATAGCGAGTCGCAGTCGGTGTCTGAGACACCGTACTGCATTGCAATTTGCGACTTGCAATTTGCGAGTCGGATGGACTCGCAAATTGCAAGTCGCAATTTGCAATCTTGCTACATCTGGCCCTTAATTCCTTCAAAAACCTCACGATACTGGGCTACCAGCTCTGCCACCGCTTCCTGGTGTATGCCAAACGCAAATGTGACAACCCCCAGATCCTCCCCCGTCTGGCAACCTAAAAGCATTCCTTGTCCATCTTCTGCTATATAGACTTTAGCACTAACTGCACTAGACTCATGTGCTACGGTGGCATGGAACATACCTTTTAAGGCTAATGGGGTGTTCGATGACTGGGCCATGTTCCCAATGGTAAATAATGAATGAATGACATGCTCTTCTGTTTCATCGTCATCCATGTCACTCCCTTGTTCAGATTTTCCGGTTGTGATGTTGACTGCTGCTGTGCTGGTACGTGATTTACCTGACTGACACACTCTTGCGAAGTGATTCAACTTCCCACACCCGGCACACTTCTTTCCTTTCGCCGGACATTCCGTCAGTCGGTGTGGTGGGCCACCGCAGTATGCACATTGTCTCTGTTGTTGTTTTGGGATGCGCGGTTTTGTTTTGGTTGCGGACGCAGTCACCACATTTACTGCTTCTTCTTTGATGGGTCTCTGCAGTGCTGCCTCCATGTGAGATGCCCGCGCCTTTGACAGTTCCTTTGTGCGTCCCATCATGAGGATGTCCGCTAAAGACCTCCCTGATTCCTCGAGTATTCATTCACGCAGTTTTATTGACGCACACCCCTGTATGACCTGCCCTCGTATTTCTTCTGCTTCATTTGCAAATCGGCATGTACTGGCCAGGCCGCGCAGTCTCAAATGGAACGAGTCAATGGATTCCTCGGGTTGTTGTTGTGCTTGTCTAAATACGAAACGCTCGTAATCCGTGTTCACCATCGGTTCAAAATGTCTATTTAGAGCTGCTATCAGGGTGGGATGCGTTTTAGGGACATCTTCTTGAAGGTTCTTGGATATGTTGTAGATATCCTTTCCACCTAGGTGAATGATCATTGCCCTCTTCTGATCGTCCTCTACCTTCGTTGCTTCAAAAAACAACATGACTCTTGCCACCCAGTCTCTCCATTTTGGAGCTTGTGCTGATGGAGCTCCTTCCTCCACGAATAGTTCTATGGGTGGTATCACATTCATGACAAACTACAAAAAAGGGTGTGGGTGTGTGACCAGCGTAGACCTGTGAAATACCTCAGGGCCGTGTCTCTGGCAGCGCAGAATTTATTTTTTTATCTGGAGCAAAAAAGGCTTGTGTCCAGTTTGATCAGCACTCAGTCATCTGGGCCTCCCTCTGCAGGCACATTCACAGCATGTGCTGTACTTTGATTATTGGGGCTCTTGGCAGCTAAATTTATTAGTGTCAGTGGCCTTTTGGGTTAATATGCAAGGAAATCTCACACTTTTCCACAGGGGGCAGTCTGTACTCACTTGGTGCAGTTGATTCTCCCAGTGCTGTAGGGAGAGAAACGTCCGTTCCTTCTTAGTATATTTATTTTTTTCTTTTTTTTTGTATACTTGACTCGACACGCCCTTCCAGCTGATCGCCTGCCGGCCTAGGCGCTCCTTTGATCCTTGGAGCGAGACCGCGGCAGCGACGCTGTTGCTGGGCAACACGTTATTTTCAGAACCTTCAGCGCCCCCCCCGGGCACGAGCACCGCGCGCTGCGGCTGCCGCGGGGTAACGCGAGGAAGGCTCCCAGGGTTCTGGACCCTCGTCGCCAAATTGTAGTGTCAGCGATGGCCGGCACTACCATATAGTGACGACAGCGGACTCGGGTAGTTGGTATTTAAACACGGGTCTCGGCCTGACGTGTGTCCACAGCCTCCGCACTCAGACACAGTAGTCGTGCGTGTCTGATGCGGTGAACTCTGACCACGCCCCTCGGCCGGCCGCTCCTTTATTACCCGGGTCACATGACCTCGGGTTAAACCAAATACAGGCCCCTCAACAGGGAGAAACACCATGAGGTGTAGAGGAGTGGTCACACCCCTCTACACCACACAAGTCAGTGTCCGGCGCACAGTGTCATCACTGGCGCGACACTACAATGTAGAGATGCTGGAAATAGGGCAAAATCAAAAGAGTGGGCCCAACCCGGCCTCCTCTGGGCTCGAACAGGCGCAGTCGGACGTGCTCTTGGCCTAGTTTTCACCCAGGCATGCACCCGGGAGCGTCCTGGTGCCGCCCGTCTCCTGGCACTTTTAAGCGCTAATGCGGCAGTGTCTGCAACAGGCCCCTCCTTCAGGGCTCTGCAGCTAGCCATCCATTAGCAAATTGTGAATAGGGTGAAGGGGCGGCCTAGCGCTGCTCAACTCTTCTGTTGCTCCAACAGTGCTGTATGTCACAGAGGAGCAGGGCAGCTATAAACTGTTCCCTGCTCTTTATTTCTTTTTTTTAACTCAACTCCCCCTCCTCCAGTGCTGTTGTGCAAAGACATAGAAAGAAGGCACACGCTGCCCCTGCCCTTGGGCAAAACTGGAATAGTTATATTCCCTCATTCTTAGGGAAGGCAGTATAAGAGGACACAGACTACACCTGATGGTACCACCACATTCATGGTAGTTTACAAAGTACACCATCCGCCTTTTGGCAAGGGGGAGTAGGCTTAAGTCTTCTAACGCCCCACCCTTCACCACTGGGCAAAGCAGGGGTAGAGTAAGAAGCCCCTAGCATGGCACAATAATTTTTTAACTTTCTCCTGATATTTGTTGACATAAAAACCTCCAATCCTTGGGCAAGATGAGAGGACATAACCACCTCTTCATTCTGGGCCAAAGTTGAGGGTTGTACCTGCATATTAGACCTCCACCCTTAGATAAGGCCAGGAAGCGTAAGGCCCCTGGTTCCCCTGTGCCAATTACCAATGTTGGGTGTCTAGGAACACTCTTGTCACACAAAGTACATTAAATCTCTCTCATTGTTTCCGAACATTGGGAGAGATCACAGATAATTGTCCTGCGCTTAAGAAAAGCTGAAGAGGGAAGAAAACATCCTCTGTCCTTAGGTAAGGTGAGAGGACCTTATTAACCCTAAAGCCCCGAACCATTTTTAATAGTGACACATGGAGATGTGTGGGAGAGAACATTTAGCACCCTCTGCCTTGTACGCATCTTGGATGGAGTAATAAAATATAAGCTAGGTGCAACTCACAGCTGCCTGGTGCCGTTAACACCAGTAGAATATCAGTGTGGAGTGGAGGTCTCCTATTGCCCTCACTGGCCTTGTCTAAGGGCAGGTTTGGAGACTGGCTGACCCCAGCCTTGGACACAGGCGAGAAAGGTAACCAAAAACATGAGCACTGCCTCGCTTTTTGCTACCGAGTGCCTTGCACACCCTCCTGCTGTGTCCAAGTGCCGGGGGGTTAGATTTGATTCATACCCCTATGTGAAAACGTTTTTGTGAGTGTACGGGCAGACAGGTGTTAAAGGAGCTCATACTGTATCACGTAGAACCTTTAACCACTGATATCCTGGGACATAACCTTACATTGGAGCCTGAGACAGAGCACCAAGTGAATTCTTTTAGATCTTGTCCCGCAGGGTACAAAAACCTTGCTGTCCAAGACTTACTGAGGAAGATAGAGATGAGTTAGAGACTCTGTCCACAACCAACCAACTAAAACAAATCAGTACTTCAACGCCCAGCCAGAGCTTAGTCTTGAAAAAACTCTTTATTTATATCAGCTTCTTGATGTTTCAGAAGCAGCAAGATAAGTGGAGAATTTCTAATACCCTTCAGCGATTATTGGAGGAAACTGATCCCTTGGAACAACCTCTAGAGTTACTCCTTGTGTTACAGTTCACAGTTAGACTCTATGGCTCCCCTTCTGGTAGAAAAGTGGGACTCGGAAAGTCGTTGAAAGGAAACCGACTCGGTCAACAAACATCACTGGCAACTCTCTCCCAGGGGTGTAGACTTTGTTCCTCACTTGAACAGTATGTTTTATTCTCAGTTTGATCAATTAAGTAATGCAGGTATCATCTGCGTTTTCTTGGCATTTCGGCAGAGTCCCCCGCTTGACGTGTTGCATGTTGCACTGCTCAGGAAGCACAAAGGGTAGTGGCATCACCCTAGCTAAGCTAAATAGTCCATGAGCAGCATCTGTAGTGCTGGTGTGTTGCTTCGGGTGTGCTTGCAGTTAGGGCTATTCCTCAGGCCTGGGCTCAATACCTGCAACCTTAAGAAGCTAGGAGCCAACCCCTGGTGAGTGCTTTGGTGCTGATCCAGGCCTTTCCATCTGGGCAGTTTTTCTATGGTACTCCAGCTTATCTGTTTGCTGAAGTGGGTGTCAAAATCTTTATTTTGCTATAATGAACTCGAGGCAGGGGCGTATACACTCTCTACCCATAAAGTATACAGTGAGAAATTGGGTTGTTGGCTGAAGGGGGGTGTGAGCCCTTCTCAGGCAACCGCCTCAATAATTGTCAGGGTCAGTCACACAAATTTACTAAATAAACCTTTGCTTAACCCTCTTGGCACAAAAGCAGTCAAGCTTTACGTAGAGGCAAGGTGTAAAGTATTTATGAAACACACAAACAGTAATAAAGTGAAAACACAACACAAGAAAAATCCCTTTCCAATTTACAAAAACAGAATACAAAGCAATAAATTATTTTACACTAAAACAAGAAAAATGTCAATCAGTAGAACTGGAGGGATGCTATTTCAAAGATTTAAGTATAGTGCCTAAAAGTACAAAGAGCCACCTGCTGTTATCTAGTTCTGTGAGACCAGGTGAAAGTCACAAATTCAGGTCAACTGCGATGGAGCAGGGCCGTATACAAGGACCAGGTTCGTCCCGCTGAAAATGTTCCCTTCTAAAGTCCAGAGAGAAGACTTCTGTTTGCAGGGTAGGAGGCCTCAAGGAACAAGGAGAGCATTGTGGATGGTTGTTGCTGTAGTGCAAAGAGCAGGCCAGGTATCACAGTTACTGCTGTATGCGATGATCCTACTGGGTATCGCGAACAGTCATTGCCAGAGATTCACAGATCTTGCGATCCCATTTGGTACTGGCAGTTGCGGTTGTGCGTTGAGTTGGGTTCACTGGAGCTTGGCGTTGGGTGTTTCCACGGGCAAGATCTAGCATGAAGAGCCGAAACTTCATATTTTATCCTTTTCATCAAGGAGAAGCTTAACTGATGCCACACCAAAGGTTCAGGATTAGAGGGGCACCTCTTGGGGAACAGGAACTTATTCCAACAGAGGCCTGCATGGCTTAGGCTGGTAAAGTTGCAGGTCCAGGCAGGTCCAGTGCAGCAGGTCAGCTGGGCATTTTTAGGGAGCCCTTTAGAGCTTGTTGTGTACCTGTAGCTCAGAACAGGAGGTCAGTCAGCTGACCCTTGGAGTCACTTCAGCCTAAAATGAAGGTTGCAAGTCCAGTCTTCCATCTCATCCAGCAGTGTAGGTCTCAAGCAGCAGGGCGTCCTTCTTCTGTAGTATCTACAGGTCCTGGAGTTTACCGAAGAGGGAGTCTGATGGTCCCCTTTTAATTTCTGGTGTTCACTTTGATGTGGGATAAGCTTCTACAGTTTCCCCCTACAAAGGTGTCTCAAATTTCTTGCCTTCCTGCACTGGTCCCAGTTTGTCTGGGGGCACAGCAGGGTAGTGTGAAGTCCTTTGTGTGTGAGCTGAGCCGGTGCAAGTATGGTAGATGGCAGATCCACCCCTATCAAGTCAGAGACTGCTTATCCCACAAACACCCAGACCCTCTTTTGTGATTGCTGTCTAGGAGTAATACACAAAGGCCAACTACCAACCACACCTAGCCATGTGACCCAGGAACAGGTGACAGGCACCTAATGGTCAGGATAATCAAATGCCACCTTTCAAAAATGTATCATTTTAAAAATTGTGACTTAAAATCCAACTTTACTATTACAGAGGTTTTTAAGTGCCAATTCCTCAGACACCAAATATGACTCCCCCCTCTGCTCCAATCAAAAGTTATCACTTATTTAATGTAATAAGGTAACACAATGTTTTCCTATGGGAGAGGTAGGCTTCGCAATAGTGAAAAACAAATTTAGGAGTTTTTCACCGCCAAGACATTTAAAACCTTAAAGTAGGTGTCCAACTTTTTAAATACGATTAACCCTTCCCTAGGGTTGGTTTGGAGCCTACCTTAGGGCTGACTTACATGTATTAAAAAATAAGGTTTAGGTCTGGAAAAAGGGTTAATTCACCAGTCTGAAATGTCAGTTCTAAACTGCTCTCCCGGGTTGCAATGGCAGGCCTGTGACCGGTTTCAAAGGGCTACTTAAATGGGTGGCACAATAAGTAGTATAGGCACACTAGTAGCTTTTAATTTACCCTTCTTGTGTGCCTGTAGTACCATTTCACTAGGGACGTACAAATAAATGATATGTGCCAATTGGGTGTAAGCCAATTTTACCATGTTTAAAGAAGAGAACACCAGCTCTTTAGCACTGGTTATCAGTTGTAAAGTGCACATAGTCCTTAAAGCAAACAAAAACAAGCTCATAAACAGGAGGGGTAAAGGCAAAAAGTTTGGGAGTGCCCCTCCAGAGATGACTAAGTCCAATAGGGACCTTTCTCTGTCCTAACACTCTGCATTGCCCGTGGACGTGAGGTGCTGAATTCCCCACCATCACCATCATGTGGGCTATAGTTCCTACTACCTCATGCAGTGCTGAAGTGTGGCATATTAAAAATACAAATAGAGGGGGCTAAATGCCAACTCCCTTGCTCCTCCAAGCCCCTCCCCCAAATGCTAGTGGAAATATAGCTGTAGGGCAGCACACAGTTGACCCTGCCCATGCCATCTGTTATTTTAGTGCATCAGTCATGTTCTTCAAGGTAATTGCCATACAACTTGGTCAACTATTCTTCTTATCCCCTACCCTAAGTTATGAACTTCTAGCTTTGTTTCTCGGCCTGCTAAGTTTCAAGACATTACATGAATGGTTCTCTTGACTCTCATGTGAATGTACCATATCAAAGGATGTATTTGAGCCTTGATCTTGTTTATTGTAAGCTATGGTCATTAACTGACTTCATCCAAAGAGGCTGCAATATTTGGACCACCAACTTGGTTTGTTACCTTCAGCTGTACACAATACTTATTTTTCTCAAGGATGCAAAAGCAAATCTGTGAGGCATTGAAAAAACTATAGCACTTAGGTTATGTGTAGAGTTTCACGTTTTCATCTAAAACTGAGCATAAAACCAATAAAACAAAGGTCATATTTGTTTTTCAGTAGGAGTGGGAAAACACCAAATTTTGTTGCAGCTTTCTGCTTTGGCACCAACTGGTCTCAAACATTATAGATGCCGCCCCTACCTCTAAACTCTTCTTCTGCCTTTGACTTGGTCAATAGGAGCAAGCTGTGGTACTGTATGACTAGGATGGGCATTGGACTGGGCTTAACGGGGCTCCTACAAAGAATGTATTGGGATACTAATAACAGAGTTAGGTATGGCAGCGATGGGGAACTTACAGAAAATATAAGGTCTCATCTAGGGGTAAGACAAGGGTGTGCCTTGGCCCTTCATTTGTTTCTCATTTATATCAATGATTTAGAATCTCATTTGATCAGGATAGGAAAGGATTTCCCTAGATTTAAGACAAGAACCATGCCCATGGTACAGTATGCAGACGATGCCGCACTAATGGTGAGGACTGCTAATGGTCTACAGCTACTTTTAGGCGGCTTTTATCATTTCATGGTGGGTCTTGATCTCAAAACAAATCTACAAAAATCATTTATAATCAGCTTAGACCTTAAAAATGTGAAAACTATAACCTTGTAGGGGGGGCAGGGAGTGACAGATATTCATAGGGTTGAGTGTTTTAAGTATCTGGGGCTTTCTTTTGTCCAAAACCTTAACTGTCAGAGTTTACATCAAAGTAGGGCTGCTCATACTCAAAGAGCTGTGGAGGCGGTGTTCTGATTTGTAAGGAGGTTGGGCCACAAACCGATTAAAGAATTTAGGGAAATTTATCAAAGTAAATGTGTCTCTGTGGTGACTTATGACGCAGGACCATGGGGCTATAAAGGTCCCAGGTCAATCCAGCAAGGAGAAAATATGTTTGCTCGTAGGCTGCTGGCAGTTCCTCAATCATGCCCGGTTTTAATGTGTCTTTCAGAGCTGGGCTTAACACCTGTAGGGGACAAGATTAAGCTGGCACCACTGCTTTTATGGTTAAGGGTTTGGGGGAACCCTGATGCCCAACTCTCAAAGGATGTATTGGAAGACGGCCTTTCTCTGTACAATGCCCTTAACATACCCTGGATTACATATGTAAAGAAAGAATTTTGAGAGCTGGATCTGCAGGATTACGCTGAAAATCAGGCAAATATTGACTTCAGGGTCATCCCCCGAGTAAAGAAGACTTTTCGGTATAGGCAGGCAGAGCCCACCAGGCAGCCTTTGATGAATTGTCTGTAAGCCGTTCCTATAATCTAGTTCATTTAATACATGATTGTGAGCCTTATCTTTCTCGATTCCCAAATGGGAACCTTAGGTTTTATCTAACTAGATTACATTTTAGCTTATTGAACTTAAATGTTGCCTTTCCTCAGGACATTGCCTGGGGAGAACCACTGCCCAGATGCCCGTGTACTAACACTGCTATTCAAAGCACTGTGTACTTTATTGTATTCTATCCCTTGTATGCACATGCTAAGAAACAATTTTTGTATCCCATTTTTCACTCTTTTAATACCAAGTCCCATAAGGAGGCTTTTGAGCGATTGTAAAGCCTGGAGATCCAGAAAATTTGTCTTGCTTGGGAAATGTTGTTCACATTTCACTGGGGGTTAGAAACAAATATAGTCCATGGTAACCTTTACACCCTTGTCTTACTGGGATTTTAGGATTTAATTTTGTTTTTGACTTTTTAAACTTCTTATATATTAGCTTGCAATCCACCTTTGGTGTGTCCTTTGACTTGTATAACTGATTTTATTAAATATTTTGAATTTTACAATGCTGCTATATTATGGAATGTTTTTGTCATTTGTACTTTTATGGCTGTACACAGCCGAATAAAGTTTCTGTGACTGACTGCCTCAAATTCTGTTATTCAGTTTTTTTGTAAGGTTACTGATTTATTTGTAATTCATATTTAGATGTTGTATTAATGTTTTGCTTAGGTACTTCTGATGTAAGTGTGACATTTTTAACATTAGTTGCATTAGTGAAACGTAATGTTGTTTCTATACTCGTTTTTTAACCATTCTGATTTTCTAACATTGATCTGTTTGGCTTACAAGAATTTTCAGTATTTTAGTTTCCAAATCGTTTGACAACATTGATGTTGATCCTTTTTGTGAATTTATATAATAAGTTTATGACCTTGGTCTATACTTTGGATAATATATTAGTTATATGTTCTTGCGTAATATAAGACTACATGTGCATGGATATTGTCATTTAAGTGCATATGTATTAGCATAGTGCCTTCGATTTAATTATTTTTTTGGTTTGTTGTACAGGATGTACTTCAGGACTGGTATATCAATGAGTAGATTATGCATTCTGTATGCTTCAGTAACCTTAAATTTGTTTTCTTGATTATATAACTTTTGGAAGATAGTATTGGAAATGTTTATTGGTAATGTGCATTTGACCATAATATGTGGAACATAGATTTAAGTAGTACTGAATTATGTACCTAAAGTTTGCATTAAAGGCTACCCGAGGTAAATCAGTACTTTATCTCTCTTTGAAATACTAAAGCGTGTGATGATCTGTTATAAGTAATGAGTTACTTATTAGGTGTAAGTTGTAGTACTTTGTTACATTTGTAGGGGAAAACAATATTTATTTCATATTATGAATTCAACAGTTCTCTATATTTAGTAGCATCAACATTACATGATTTTATCTTATATACTATGCTTTATTTTAGTGATGGCCTCTGCATATTTGTGTCCATGTATGAATAGAGCACATAGTTAGCTTTATGAAGGTAGTGTTGCTAAGTTTTCAGTAACTGTAGTGGATTTATAGTACCAGTGAATTCCAAAGTTAGGACTGATGCCTATGGGGGTCATTACAACATTGGCGGTAAAAGCCGCTTACCGCCGTGCAGAAGACCGCCAATACACCACCGCGGCCGCGGAATTCCGCCACAGCTATTATGATACACATCTCGGAATCCGCCGAAATTCAGACACCCACACAACTTCGCCACACCAAAGGTCAGTGATAAACTGGCGAAAACAAATCCTCCACCTTCACGCCAACAGAAACACGCCCATGCTATTACGACCCACAAATCCACGCGGCGGTCTTTCAACCACGGTATTCCATTGGCGGGACACACAGCCGCGCTCAAAATACACACACATCTCCAAAACACCGCCACATTGTACAATTCAAAATACACACACCTGATACACATACAAACACCACTCCCACACACCCAATTCAATATAAAACACACACCCACATCACCCACAAACCCCTACGACCACAATTGACGGACGAAGGCCAGAGAGACAGCACAGCAAAGGCAACCCCACCATACAGAGGCACACAACACCATCACCCACACAACATCCACGCACAAAACACCACACACCACTACACATCACCACACACATCAACACTCACACCGCCCCACACATCACACACACCACCCGATGGCACGCCAAAGACACCCACGCTTTTCCGAGGAGGAGCTCCGGGTCATGGTGGAGGAAATTGTCCGGGTAGAGCCACAGCTATTTGGCTCACAGGTGCAGCACACATCCATAGCCAGGAAGATGGAGCTATGGCGAAGAATAGTCGACAGGGTCAACGCTGTGGGACAGCTCCCAAGAAATCGTGAGGACATCAGAAAGAGGTGGAACGACCTACGGGGGAAGGTGCGTTCAACGGTCTCCAGGCACAACATCGCGGTTCAGCGGACTGGCGGCGGCCCCCCACCTCCTCCCCCACAACTAACAACATGGGACGAGCAAGTCTTGACCATCATGCATCCAGAGGGCCTCGGAGGAGTCGGTGGAGGATGGGACACTGGTAAGTCAAATCTTAACTATCATATCCCCCACCCTACCTGCATGCTATCACACCCCCCACCCTCACACCCTCCCCTATCACCACAAATACTCACTAATGTATTCATAACACAAACTACACATCCCAACACCAAGCCCTGCATGACACAACTAAGCATGGACACCTATCACCTAAGCATGCCCACTGCACATACCCAGAACAACCCCCTAACCATCATCACACAAGCCCCCACACAGGAATGCTTGCACTGGGGTACACAGACACCCACCCATTGCACACCATCACACACACACATGCAATAATCATGCTCTTATGCCCCTGCAGGAACACGAAGGACCGTCACCACACCAGAGGGTCCAGACAACACCACTCCACCCCCAGAAGAGGCCCACAGTGACGATAGCAGCTCTGCCCTACTGGAGCCTGATGAGCAGCCCGGACCATCATGGGCCTCAAGACAGTCGGTTCCCCTTGCACAGGCACAGCCCAACACTGACCTTCCACCCTCTGGTAACACCAGCACAGCACCCACCCAGCGGGCCCAAACCTCCATACCCAGGACAGGTCAATCAGCGGTGTGTCCACCACTACAGGGAACCCAGGGTAACCCACCACCCCAACATCAACAGGGACCTGGGGGCAGTGGTAGTGGGCACACAGTCCAGGGGACAGAGGCACAGGAACACAGGGGAACTGGGAGGGCTGCTGGGCGACAGGGGGCGGACAGGCCAAGGGAACCCACTCTCCACGAGCCCCTCACCTCCATCATGGGAGCATACCACCACTCCCAGGAGACGATGGTGACGGTCCTGGTCAAGTTTCAGGAGACCCAGCGCCTGCAGGAGGACCAGTATTAGGGGTTCAGGGAGGAGCTCAGGACCATCAGTTCCGCCTTGGGCACCATCGTAGGGGTGCTGAAGGACATACAGCAGACCCTGAGGGACACCGTGGCACTCCAAGGGGCCCCTGACACTAGCCAGGACGGTGAACTGCCCACCACCTCCGCCGGCGCTAGTGGACAGGACGCCCCGCCACAGGACCACCACACCAGCACCCCACCCCCTGCTGACGGACAACCACCACGCAAGCGGTCCCTGAGAGCCAGGAACAGGACAGAGCAAGATGGCAAGACCCCCGCCAGGAAATGAGACCACCCTGATTGTCCCCCCACTGTCCCACTTTGTTACCCTGTCCATACCTGAACTGCCCCAGCTCCACTTCCTATGCCCATATGGGCAGTGCACCTGTGAGACTAATAGACTGGACTCTGCCATGGACATTCCTCCGCCATCACCCATCCTCATTTTGCAACCTCCTCCCATTTCTGAGCACTTCAATAAACACCCTTGAAACACAAAACAATCTGGAGTCAGTCTATGATTTGTTAAAATGTAATATCTATGACATTGTCAAAATGCGTTGTGAGATGTAAAGGCAACATACCAATGTCACACATCAAAAGTCCTTGAAGGATGCAAGTAGATGACACACGTTGGTATCCACACCTGTGAAACCGTAATGGAAAGAAACAACTCAATTACCATATAATCCCAATAAATTACACACAGGATATAGGAAGACGTGTGACAGTGAATGTAATGGTAAAAATGAAAATGTTCTCACCTGTGTGTCACTGGAAATATTGCTGTATGACTGACTCCCTGTTGTCGTTGTCTTCTTCCTCAGCTTCCTCCTCATCACTGTCCACAGGCTCCACAGCTGCCACAACACCGTCATCTGGACCATCCTCCTGCAGAAAAGGCACCTGGCGTCGCAAAGCCAAATTATGAAGCTTCGAGCAGGCGATGATGATCTGGCACACCTTCTTCGGTGAGTAGAATAGGGAACCACCTGTCATATGGAGGCACCTGAACCTGGCCTTAAGGAGGCCGAAGGTGCGTTCGATCACCCTCCTAGTCCGTCCATGGGCCTCATTGTAGCGTTCCTCTGCCCTGGTCCTGGGATTCCTCACTGGGGTTAATAGCCAGGAAAGGTTGGGGTAACCAGAGTCCCCAAATAGCCATACACGGTGCCTCTGGAGTTGACCCATCATATCAGGCATGCTGCTATTCCGCAGGATGTAGGCGTCATGCACTGAGCCAGGGAACATAGCATTAACCTGGGAGATGTACTGGTCTGCCAAACAAACCATCTGTACATTCATGGAATGATAACTCTTCCTGTTCCTGTACACCTGTTCACTCCTGTGGGGGGGGACCAGAGCTACATGGGTGCCATCAATGTCACCTATGACGTTGGGGATATGTCCAAGGGCATAGAAGTCACCTTTAACTGTAGGCAAATCTTCCACCTCAGGGAAAATGATGTATCTCCTTACGTGTTTCAGCAGGGCAGACAACACTCTGGACAAGACGTTGGAAAACATAGGATGGTACATCCCTGATGCCATGGCCACAGTTGTCTGAAAAGACCCACTTGCAAGGAAATGGAGCACTGACAGCACCTGCACGTCAGGGGGGATTCCAGTGGGATGGCGGATTGGTGACATCAGGTCTGGCTCCAACTTGGTACATAGTTCCCGGATTGTGGCACGGTCAAACCTGTAGGTGACGATTACATGTCGCTCTTACATTGTCAACAGGTCCACCAGCGGTCGGTACACCGGAGGATTCCGCTATCTTCTCACATGTCCCAGCTGACGGCGCCTACGAAGGACAACAGCGACGATAAAGTCAATTTTCCTCCAGGTATGTACCCACAGTTACACAGAAGACTACACCAAACACAAAACCCTTCCTGTATGTGTGTTGAATGTAGGCCTAGCTATGTGTGACGCAGAAGTAAATGAAGCCATGTGGGCCCCTGAAATGGCGGCTGCCTGACCTCTAAACTGGGACAATGGGATTGTGGGGTAACTGCGCTGGCGTTGCACACCGTTGCGGTAGGCGGTCTTAGACCGTGGTGCAATGCTGCATTGTTTAACATAGGACCCTATGGATCCCAGGAGCCAATGAACAGGTGCGCCGGCGGTGATGATATGCACCGCCGCGGACGTCACCGCCGCGGACGTCACCGCCATTTTCAATCTGTTCAATCACTAGATACCTGACCTTCGACAGGAGAGGACCTACACTGCAAGTGCTGCTGTGACCTCGGTCTGGAAGCGACAATGGCTGCTGCGTCTGGAGAAAAGGCCCCTGCCTTCACTGCTCAGGAGTTGGAGAAACTGGTAGACGGGGTCCTCCCCCAGTAGACGCTACTCTACGGTCCTCCAGGCCAACAGGTTAGTACATAGGGAGCACGTTGTGTGGGCTAGGCCTGGGTGGAGAGGGCTGGTTGTAAGAGGGAAGGTTGCAGAGTTCAGGGAACATTAATGCATGTGAATGAATGGGCCACATGGCTAGAGTAGGGAGGGGGCCACTCACATCGACGGTGCAGTTGGTAATGACTTTTCGTCTTCCCTTGTGCGTGTCATGTAGGTCAGCGCCCACCAGAAGAGGGACATTTGGCGTGCCATCGCCAAGGAGGTCCGGATCCTGGGGTCCCACCAGAGACGGGGCACCCACTGCCGGAAAAGATGGGAGGACATTCGCTGCTGCAGCAAGAAGACGGCGGAGGCTCAGCTGGGGATGGCCTCCCAATGTGGGTGGGGTGCCCGTCGCACCATGACCCCCCTGATGTTCTGGATCCTGGCGGTGGCCTACCCTGAATTGGATGGGCGCTTGAGGGCATCACAGCAGACACAGGGGGTGAGTACAACCTCATTCTGCGGACTTTGCGTGCAGTGGAGGGGTCTGGGTGGGGGAGGAGGCCTGTGGGTGTACCTAGGCCAGCCAGAAATACGTAGACTAGGCCCCTCTGTAATGCAGCCCATGTGGCACTCCACCCCACCTCAGTAGAGTGCCAAGTACAGGTATATATGCCCCTGTGGCATCCATGTGTGCAGATGTCCACCATAGCCATGTAGGCCATATCCCAGGAATTGCATATGCGGAGGCCAGGAGCACGGCGTAGTGCAGGGGGCTGCTGTGTCTGTCTTGTCCGCCAACGGTAGCGGTATGCCATGCACTCAACCTGTTCTTCTTCTGTCTCCCCCCCACCCCCTTTTTGTGCTCTCCCTGTTCTTTTGTGCATCAGCATCATCAGGCGGAGGTACAGTGGCACCGGAGCACGAGGGAGCTGCATCCCACATGGCCATGGAGGGCCACACCACGGACTCTGAATGCACCAGTGGGACGGAGGGCGAGGGGCTCTTCACGTCGGCCACCGGATCACCAACCAGCGACACGGACTCGTCCGCCGATGGGAGCTCCCTTGTGGTGGTGGCACCATCTGTGCGCCCCACTTCTACAGGTACAGCCGCCACCTCCCCTTCCAGCATCGCCCTCCCAGCAGCCCCTCAGCGTTCGCCCCGTGCCCGCTCACCCAGGAGGGTGGGCATCACCTTCGCCTCAGGCACCTCAGGCCCTGCCCCAGTCACCCCTGCTGCCCTCAGTGAGGAGGCCATTGACCTCCTCAGGTCACTCACTGTTGGGCAGTCTACCATTGTGAATGCCATCCAGGGTGTAGAACGAGAGTTGCAACACGGTAATGCATTCCTGGAGGGCATTCATTCTGGTCAGGCTGTCCTTCAGCGAACCCTGCAATCTCTGGCCTCAGCACTGATGGCAGCCATTGTCCCTGTGTCTAGCCTCCCCCCTCCAAACTCCTCCACCCAGACCCAATCCCCTGTACCCCAGCCCATCCCAAGCACACCTACAGACCAGCATGCACACAAGTCAACACACACAAGTAGCTCAAGCAAACATAGGCACCACACAATCCACAGGCACTCACGCAAGCCTCACCCACATACAAACACAGCAACATCCACTGCCTCCACTGTGTCCCCCTCCTCCTCTTCTCCCTCCTCCCTCCCAGTCTCGTCTACACACACACCTGTATGCACTACATCTACAGGCACCAGGAGTCACCACAGAACACCCAGCACCACAAGCCGCTCACCTGCACTCACCACCTCCACTGCCATTTACACGTCCCCTGTGTCCTCTCCCAGTGTGTCTCTGACACCCCCTCCCAAAGTACACAAACGCGGGCACCCACACACCCAACATCCATCCACCTCACGACAGCCTCTAGTACCTGCACCTGCACCCAAAACACCTAAAGTGACACCTCCTACAACCACCTCCTCTTCCTCCACTCCCAGGCCCCCTCCAACTACCCATCCCAATGTTCGTCAGAAACTGTCCCTCTGTAAAGTTGACCTTTTTGCCCCCACCCTCCTCCAATTCATCAGTCCCGTCGTAGCGCCTCAGCCAAAAAGCCTCCAATACCAGTGGTGCCTGTTCAAGGTGTGTGGAGTGCACCGGCCACCAGGGCAAGCAGTATGACCCGGAGCCAAGGCACTGGCAGCCCACCCCCTGTAAAGGCTCTGAAACTGGAAAGTGGACGAAGGGACCGTGTGAAGACTCCTAGAGGGAAAACAACTCACAAGGGTCCCAAGGGGATTGGAGAGTCAGCTGTGACTCCACCAAAGTTGGGGAAGGGCCAGAGGAAGTCTGCCCAGTCTGTTGTGAGTATCACGGCGGAGAAGGGCGGCATCATTCCCGGCGGTCGAGACGCCACCGCCAGCACCATCGTCACTAGTCCGGAGACCACCGCCAGAGTCATTGCCCAGGAGGGCCCAAGTATCGTCACTGGTCAGGAGACCACTGCCGGAGTCAGTGCCCAGGAGGGCCCAAGGATCGTCACTGGTCAGGAGACCACCGCCACCGCCGGAGTCATTGCCCAGGGAGGGCCCAAGTATCGTCACTGGTCAGGAGACCACCGCCACCGCCGGAGTCAGTGCCCAGGAGGGCCCAAGTATCGTCACTGGTCAGGAGACCACCGCCGGAGTCATTGCCCAGGAGGGCCCAAGTATCGTCACTGGTCAGGAGACCACCGCCACCGCCGGAGTCATTGCCCAGGAGGGCCCAAGTATCGTCACTGGTCAGGAGACCACCGCCACCGCCGGAGTCAGTGCCCAGAAGGGCCCCGGCTGCCACAGCCCAGGTGGGCTATGAGGGAACGTCATGCCACACACCAATGCCCAGTCTAGGGAACGTCATGCCACACACCAATGCCCAGTCTAGTAACGTCATGCCACACACCAATGCCCATTCCAGAACCGCCTTGGCAAAGCACCGCTGAACAGTCCAGAACCACCATGGCAAAGCACCGCTGAATAGTCCAGAGACCGCCATGGCAAAGCACCGCTGAACAGGGCATGCACCGCTGAACATGGCAAGCACCGCTGAACAGTCCAGAGACCGCCATGGCACAGCACCGCTGAACAGGGCATGCACCGCTGAACAGGGCAAGCACCGCTGAACAGTCCAGAACCGCCATGGCAAAGCACCGCTGAACAGGGCATACACCGCTGAACAGGGCAAGCACCGCTGAACAGTCCAGAACCGCCATGGCAAAGCCCAGCTGAACAGTCCAGAGACCGCCATGGCAAAGCACCGCTGAACAGTCCAGAGACCGCCATGGCACAGCACCGCTGAACAGGGCATGCTCCGCTGAACAGGGCAAGGACCGCTGAACAGTCCAGAACCGCCATGGCAAAGCACCGCTCAACAGGGCATGCACCGCTGAACAGGGCAAGCACCGCTGAACAGTCCAGAGACCGCCATGGCAAAGCACCGCTGAACAGTCCAGAGACCGCCATGGCACAGCACCGCTGAACAGGGCATGCACCGCTGAACAGTGCAAGCACCGCTGAACAGTCCAGAACCGCCATGGCAAAGCACCGCTGAACAGTCCAGAGACCGCCATGGCGCAGCACCGCTGAACAGGGCATGCAACGGGTAAGAATGAAAAGACCGCCACATCAAGCATCGTTATCCCATGTGCAGCTGGGACAGTTGCGGGACAGGAACTTTCACGGGGAGACTAATCCAGTCTGGGCACCAGTCCCCCTCCAGAGCCAGTGGCGGCTGTTATCTACTTGTGAAATTGTGGCTTTGCACTCCCCAGGATGGAACAGTGGGCAACCCACCCACTGTATAGACGTGAGAGACTGTGGCTTTGCACTCCCCAGGATGGAACAGTGGGCAACCCACCCACTGTAGAGACTTGAGAGACTGTGGCTTTGCACTCCCCAGGATGGTACAGTGGGCAACCCACCCACTGTAGAGACTTGAGAGACTGTGACTTTGCACTCCCCAGGATGTAACAGTGGGCAACCCACCCACTGTAGAGACTTGAGAGACTGTGGCTTTACACTCCCCAGGATGGCACAGTGGGCAAGCCACCCACTGTAGAGACTTGAGAGACTGTGGCTTTGCACTCCCCAGGATGTAACAGTGGGCAACCCACCCACTGTAGAGACTTGAGAGACTGTGGCTTTGCACTCCCCAGGATACATCAATGGGCATGGAGCCCCATCGTGGATCTGGCTTTGCAGTCATCCGGCTGAGGTGCCCCCCTTCCCTTCCCCCTGAGGTGCCTGTAGTATTTCTATCTGATGCCCCGGCAGTGTTCTCTCCGATTGTGGACAGGTATCTGCTGTGGGCCTCGCCCATGCATTTTTGGACTAGTGGTGCACGGACATTGATATGTGCATATCTGCACTACTTCTCGCAATGTATATATTTCTGGCTGATTTTATTATATATCTGTATATTTTTGACAGACATGTATATTGCTACATTACAATGTTTGAACTGATTTCGCTTTGTCTTTGCATTCTTCCGGGGGATTGTGGGTTGTTACTGTGATTTTTGTGGATGCATTGGTGTGTATGTTGTAATATGCGAGGGTGGGGGTGGGGGTTTTTTGTGTGTGTCCCCCTAACTTTTGCCTCCCCCTCCCCCATGTCGTAGGTGCAGTACTCACCGTTGTCTTCGGCCGCGCCGGTGTTGGTCTTCGTAGATGAGTAGGAATACAAGGGCCGGTAGAATGTGTAATTCGGGCTCCATGGAGTCCTCGTTCCTCATGGGATGTGTTCAGGTGAGCTTTTTCCCATTGCAGTAACTGTTTCCGCCGTGTTTTTATCCATGGTGAATCCGCCCCGGAAAAGGCGGCGGATTGGCCTCTTGTAATACTGTGGGCGGTACATTGTCTTACGCCTGTCTGTTGGCGGTGACCGCCGCGCTGCTTGTCTGTACCGCCATGGCGGGCGGTGTGTTAAAGTGGCTGTCTTTTTTGGCGGTTTCCGCCAGGGTCATAATTCCCTTTTTTTGTCTGCCGGCCTCTTTGCGGTATTGCCGCACCTTTAACACCGTCCACCAGGGTTGTAATGACCACCTATGTTTGTAATTGTTGAATCATGTAGTAACATTTCTTTTTCCATTCATTCCATGAATACATTTGGCTTGTGTCCATACGCTGTTCAAAGCTTGAGAATAAATAGCTTGGGCTGCGGGCTGATTCAATCTAGTAATATGTGTAGTAATAAATAAGCCTGATGATCAATTGTGTGTTCTCAGTGTTGAAGATAGGGCTTATTTATGATCGCCCAGGTGAAACACGTCAGCAGCGAGTTGTACTTTGGATAGATTTCTACAAACCACTGGAAAGCAAAACAATAACTCTCTGGATTAAATCAGTACAGAAGCTCAAACTATTTTAACAAGCTTTGACCAGCAAATGGATGTAAACCAGGAGCGGCTCGCTGCAAGTAGAAGGGGCGGGCTGGCACGGATAGGAGGGAGCTGGGGGGATTGGTAATTAAAATAAAATGAAAAATAAAAATAAAAATAAAACACTTACCTTAACGCTGTGCTCCGCTCCTGCTTCTCATCGCTGCAGGCACAGGCTCCCAGGCTGACCTGCCACCAATCCTGACGCCGCTCAAAGCCCAGCAACTGTGTTGGAGAGAACCTACAGTGCATGTGTGTTTGGCCGGCTCGAGATGGCCAACCAAACACACATGCACTTCGAGGGGAAGTGCTGTGCACTCCCCCTCACTGCTTGTCACCCCGTGGCCCCGCTCTTTTACCAAACAATGATAATAAACACAGTTTATTATCACTGTTTGGTAAAAGATTTGCAGTTGGCGCTGCTGGTGGGGGGAGGGGGGCGACGCTCCTCCGCCTTCATGGAGGACCTGCCCCTAATGTAAACCAAATGTTTGCATGGAATGAATGAGAAAGAACTTAACTACCAGATTAGACATTTTCAATATAAGCATTAGTTCTAATTTTGGAATCCCTTAGTATTTAGGCCCACTACAATCACTGATATTTGTATGTACAACTGGGATAATGGCAAACCTCACAGGAATAAGTACCTTCTGTTTTTCTTCCAAAAAGTCTTCTGTTTTGATGATACAAAGGATTTTGTCTGGAGCAATGATATCTCGTGGGGGCTGGATTGTGGCTAACATGGTAGAATCTTGTCTGGCTAGATCGTCTGTTTGGTAATTAACTTTGTTGTGTTGCGATAACACTGCTCCAATTGTCATATCTGAAGCATCTGCTTCTGCTATGAATGGACGGTCAGTATCTGGATGAGTCAAGACTGGGGCGGTGGAGAAGGTTTCTTTTTTGTCAACAACATCAAGGAATGATGAATACTGCAAAGGCAGCGTTACCTCTGTTTCAGCAGCTATTGCTATGTGGTATTTGCAAGGATGCGTGACACTTGATGTCTGGAGACATTTTTCTTTACACTGGAGTAAAGAAAATGTGATTTTCCTTCCTTACCAATTTATTACAGGGTTATGATAGCTTAGCCACGGCATTCCCAGGATAATCCCGTACTGAGGAGCATGAATGACATCAAAGATTATTTTCTCTTCGTGTTTGGTTTCCCCCTTTACAGATCACAGACAAGGGGAAGGTCTGCAGAGTTACCAGACCTCCAGATAGAGATTTTCCATCTACGACTTGTACTATTTCTGGTGTATTCTTCTTCTTACATGGGGGCCCCCATGTTTGGATCAATTGTGCATTGATACAATTTCCAGTAGCCCTAGAATCCACTATAGCTTTCTTTAGATAAGACTTTTGTTTTACCAGTACTTCTAGATCTAGCCTTAGATGTCTTGACTCGAGCAACATTTTTCTACCATCTTGTGAAGGTTCCACGGTTACGCCCAAGAGCAACCCTTCTGTACACCTTGGGTGTTCTAGTTTTTCTGCTTGAACTGTGCATTTACTACAACCTTTTTGGTAGGGGTTTGTTTGTCTTTGGGGTTTTGCGGGACATTCTCTGGCGAAATGGGCCTTTTGACCACAGTACAGACATTGGGGGTCATTCTGACCCTGGCGGTAATTACCGCCAGGGCGGAGATTGGCGGTAGCACTGCCAACAGGCTGGCGGTGCTCCGCCGGGCATTCTGACCGCGGCGGTACAGCCGCGGCCAGAAGCGGAAAGCCGGCGGTGTACCGCCGACTTTCCGCTGCCCATGGGAATCCGCCATGGCGGCGCAGCTTGCTGCGCTGCGATGGGGATTCTGACACCCCATACCGCCATCCGAACCGCCAGGAACAGGATGGCGGTATGGGGTGTCGAGGGGCCCCTGGGGGCCCCTGCAGTGCCCATGCCAATGGCATGGGCACTGCAGGGGCCCCCGTAAGAGGGCCCCACAAAGATTTTCACTGTCTGCTTTGCAGACAGTGAAAATCGCGACGGGTGCCACTGCACCCGTCGCACCCCTTCAACTCCGCCGGCTCAATTCTGAGCCGGCTTCCTTGTTGACGGGGCTTTCCCGCTGGGCCGGCCGGCGGTCTTCTGGCGGTCGCCCGCTGGCCCCGCGGGAAAGCCAGAATGACCGCTGTGGTCTTTTGACCGCGGAGCGGTCTTTCGGCGGGAACCGCTTGGCGGGCGGCGACCGCCGCGGTCAGAATCACCCCCATTGTCCGTCTTTTCTACGTAGATCTTTCTCTTCTTTCATTAAAGGCTGCCTGATGGTTCCAATTTCCATTGGTTCATGACTGTTCTCTCTCTGAAATTGTGATTCTCTGTACTCATGAACACGCCAGGAATTTTTCTCAGTCTTTTTGTGTTTTCCCTATCGTTCTGCAAGACGATGGTCTAGCCTCAAAACAAGATTTATCATATCTTGACAATACGTGGGTTGAGGATCAATCTGAGCAAGAATGTCTTTTAGCTCATCTTTGAGTCCTTGGTAGAACAGGGCTGCTTGCTTTTCTTCAGGCCAGGATGTTTCTGCTATCAGCTAGCCAAATAAGAAACCAGGGGCCAGATGTAGGAAGGAAGCAATTTGCGAGTTGCAAATTGCGAGTCCTTCCGACTCGCAATTTGCACCTCGCAAATTGCTATGCAGTACGGTGTCTCAGACACCGACTGCAACTCGCTATGGGGTCGCAATGACCCACCTCATGAATATTCATGAGGTGGGTCGCAAATTGCGGCCCCATAGCGAGTATAGGCACTCGCTAACACGGAGGCCTGCTGTAGTCAGCAGGCCTCCATGTTAGCGACCTGCTTTTCAATAAAGCAGTTTTTTTTTTTTTTAAATGTAGCCCGTTTTCCCTAAGGGAAAACGAGCTGCATTTCAAAAAATCCGAAACCTTTTGTTTCGGTTTTTTCAGGGCAGGGAGTGGTCCCTTGGACCACTCCCTGCCCTGAAAAAATATTTTGGGGTCCATTCACAAAGGGGAAGGGGTCCCATGGGGACCCCTTCCCGTTTGCGAATGGGTTACCATCCACTTCAAGTGGATGGTAACTGCGACTCCATTTGCGACCGCATAAGCGGTCACAAATGGAATTGCATACCATTGCGAATCGCAAATAGGAAGGGAACACCCCTTCCTATTTGCGATTCGGAAATGCATTTTGCGAGTCGGTAACGACTCGCAAAATGCATTTCTGCATAGGAAACACGCATTTGCGAGTCGCAAACGGCAAATTTTGCCGTTTGCGACTCGCAAAGTGCTTCCTACATCTGGCCCCTGGTCTTTATTGCCTTGTCGCAATTCTAACAGTTCTCGGTCTGCGGATACAGTAACTGTTCTTCAATCAAACACTCTTTCAAATTCCCAGACAAAGTTTCTCCAAACATAAAGCAGGGGACTGTCTTTACGCACAAGAGGGATTGCCCAGGTGGCCGTGTCTCCAGTCAAATAGGATAGCAGGAAAGGCCACACTGGACTGGGCATCAGGAAAGGTGTTTGGTCGACATGTAAAATGCAATT
This sequence comes from Pleurodeles waltl, assembly GCF_031143425.1. NCBI lineage: Eukaryota > Metazoa > Chordata > Amphibia > Caudata > Salamandridae > Pleurodeles > Pleurodeles waltl. The sequence goes on along the minus strand of NC_090448.1, from coordinate 581,894,255 downwards.
CCACTTGAGTCAAAAAGGTTTGTGCTTTCTGAGGATCACCTGAAAACCCTTTTGGGGGAGCCAAAGGAATGGGTGTGGAAACTATGAGTGAAATGTTAGTTGAAGGATTAAGCCCTGCCGCACCCAAAGGAATTTGCTCTATCTGTCCCACTCTGTTTCTGCTAGGTAGGGTGCTATGTTTTTAGATTCAATTACATCTAATTGGAGCTGCGCAACTACCTGAAGTAACTCGTCCCATGGGGCCATATTGAGAACCTAACGCAAACCAGGAGGATTCAAAATTTGTGGGATCACTATTCTGTCACGGAGACCGGATCCTGAGGGTTTGCGCCTGTTCCCAATATGTCTACCTCCTGGCAGCTCCAAACTCTACTTGCTATTATAGCACAGAGTTAAAGAATGGCCAAGCGGGGAATGGGGTTTTAGGTTGGGAACAGCGGGAAAGGAGACCTGTGGAAGCAAGAGTTAAGAACACAATAACAAGATTGCACATTGACTTTCATAAACTTTGTTCCTAATATTTATATACTGATAACATGAATGATCAAGAGCTTCTCTATAACATAACCTATTAGCTCTGGGTACCTGGAAAATAAAGAAGGATTATGCAGACTTCCATATGAGCCTTTTTAGAATAACATCTTATGTTCTGAACATTGAATAACACTCTGCTGAATCTGGGATTCAAGAATACTATGATCATTAAATGAATCTGAGTTTTAAGAATACCATGAACATTGAATAACACTCTGTTGAATCTGGGTTTCAAGAATACCATGAACATTGAATAACACTCTGTTGGATCTGGGTTTCAAGAATACCATGAACATTGAATAACACTGTTGGATCTGGGTTTCAAGAATACCATGAACATTGAATAACACTCTGTTGAATCTGGGTTTCAAGAATACTATGAACATTGAATAACACTCTGTTGGTAATTCATACATCAAGATTCTAATGTCATGAAATGATTGCGCACTCTGACGATCTGTACTGCAAGAATTAGATGCCAAGAATGAATCACGCACACTGCTGCTGATTTGTACATCAAGATTCAAATGTCATGAAATGATTGCGCACTCTGCCTATCTGTACTGCAAGAATGAAATGCCAAGAATGAATCGCGCACACTGTTGTCGATTCGTACATCAAGATTCAAATGTCATGAAATGATCGCTCACTCTGCCGATCTGTACTGCAAGAGTTAAATGACATAAAATGATTGCGCCCTCTGCCGATCTGTACTACAAGAGTTAAATGCCAGAAATGCATTGCGCACCCTGTTGCCGATTCTAACATCAAGGTTTTAATGCTAGGAAAATGATTGCGCACTCTGCCGATTACACCATCAAGGTTTAAATACCAGGATATGATCATGCACACTGCCGATCTGAACTGTGAAAGTTAAATGCCAAGAATGAATCGTGCACACTGTTGCCGATTCAACCATCAAGGTTTAAATGCCAGGATACGATCGCGCACCCTGCCAATCCAAACTTTGAAAGTTAAATGCCAAGAACGAATCGTGCACACTGCTGCCGATTCAATCATCAAGGTTTAAATGCCAGGATACGATAGCGCACACTGCAGATCCGAACTGTGAAAGTTGAATGCCAAAAAAACCATTGCACATGCGATGTAACCAAACGGCCCAAAACTTGAATATTTCTGAAAACGGAGTCGGGGGCTAACCTGACCTCCGCCTTACCGCCCTGCTTGAAGATCACCAAGGAAATGAAGACGGGCCTGGAAATCCTGGGTAGGCCTTCGGAACAGGAGCTCATGAAAATGCTGCTGCTCTGCACCGGGACCTCTGAATAGTGAGCACGTGGAGCTGGACTGGGTCCCTTAAATAGACCCAGGCCCCGCCCACGTGCCACACACAGCCAGGCTGCAGGAAGGGATTCTAGAAAGGCTTAGAATAGGGACCACAACCTAACCACACCCTGTAATACTGCAGCAAAGCCTTGAAAATTAGCAATACATTGCAAACAGCATTAATGACATTTCAACATGAATCTCTGCAATGCAAAAGGTTAACATACTGCATTAACACACAATGCATGAATTATTACATTTCTTAAGAGTTGGCTTATTGCATTACGTCGCCCGTAGAGCGCGCACTGTCCTGATGTTGAGACCTTCTATAAATGTACCTGTAACTAAAGGGCAGCACTGAGGCAGGGTTATCCCACATAAGCCCTTTTGCAAGACCTCCAGTATTGCTCATTTGGTTATGTTGTGTTTTTATAAAGTAGTAACTATTTTTGATAGTGTGTATGTCTATGCCGTTATATCATTATGTGAAATGCATGCTTTGCATGATGTGTGTATTGCTCTATTAATGGATTGTTAGTCGTGTCAGAAGGCGGAGGCGGCCAGCAGCACCACAGACTCGGGCAGGAGCCCTTTAAATTTGTTTGGCGCTCCCGCAACCGCGGGAAGCGTGTCAGAAGGCGGAGGCGGCCAGCAGCACCACAGACTCGGGCCTGGCACTCCCGCAACCGCGGGAAGCGCGTCAGAAGGCGGAGGCGGCCAGCAGCACCACAGACTCGGGCAGGAGCCCTTTAAATTTGTTTGGCGCTCCCGCAACCGCGGGACGCGCGCGGGCTGCGCCCTGGCAAAGCCCGGCCAAGGGCGGGCCCGTCTTGCGCCCATCATCGCCCGTTAGAGGCTGGGCTGGGCCACCCCTCTTTCCTCTCCAGTGAAAGGTTGACTATTGTATATTCACTATATATTGGGGATCATTTTAGAGCCTTCTTAGTGAGTCTTAGTGGTTTTTTTAATATTTTAACTTTTTTAGTCTGTTTTGTTTGTTATTTCGTTATTGTAACATTCTGCTAATATGGGCAGGAAAAGAGGTCCGTTAACTGGCTCCATGGGAGGGGGTGGTGGTAGCAGTAGACAGGGAAGTGGTACCACCACATTGGACTCCTTCCTTGCAAGAGCTGTCGGGGTCGTAACAAAGGAGATTGATCTGGCAGAAAGGAGGTTATCAATGGAACTGGAGGACTGGCATCTGGCCCCAATAGATAGTGGTCCTCGTGAGGTTGTGGATGTGGAGGTGACTTATCCGGCGGGAGACCAAGGTACTGCTATGGTTGCTGCTGAACCTGCTCAAATTGAGCAAATAGAGACTATAGAGGGTTCTGGTGGCCAAGGCCCTTCCAGAAGAAGCAAAAGACTTTTATTATCTTCTCCCCCGGCCTGCCCCCTGGATAAATGCAGCCCACCCCAAGGAAAAAAAAGGCCTTAAAGAAATCGATTCCCAAATCGAAAACATCCCCCTTGGAATTCCCTAAGGGTACGAGTAGTGACCCTGCACCTTGCCAGCAGCTGGGTTGTGATGTTACTATTTTTTTGTCAAAAAATAGTGAAATGATCCTAGAGATTTTATCCCCCGTTGTGGCAAAACTATCGGCCATAGAAAAGGCAGTTTCTCTGATATCTGTGCAAGGTAGTCAGGGGAGGCATTGTATTGGTGGATGTGTGGCCCCGCCCAGGCGATCCCATCCTTGTGAGGAGTTGCTCTTGCCGGAGGACGCTGCAGGGCCATTGGGGCCTCTGGGCAAACCATCTCAGCTATTGGTTAATTCTGGAAATTCTGGGGGACAGGGCGCTCATGCTGAGATTGCACCGGCTGCACCGATTTCTTTATTAAGGGTGGATAGGACTGTCAATAGGCCTAGCTGTAGTAGGCAGCCTGATCCTGAATTTGTGGTAACGGGGGGGCTGACCAACAGCTGGTTGGGAATAATAATCTGAATCTCAAGACTGCCAGGCCTGAATTGACCTGTTTGGATCTCCCTCCAGCTTGTGCCCCTTATGTGGTGGTATTAACGAATGTTCCTGCTCTTGCCCCTGGGGTTACTGAGTCTACGGCTCAACTCATAAACAAGGCTGGATATTGGTTGAGTAAGAATTGTGATTTCTCATGTAAGGATTTCAACGATGTTCTGTTTGACAGAAGAATTGGATGGGTTGGGTCCAAAAATAAGGTGGGGTATGATGATTGTATTATTATAAATGTCAGATACCCAGCCTTGAGTCAAAGGCCCCTTTCTACCTACCACCCTGCTGTATTAAGACCTGGTACAATTGGCATGGTCCCTTTGGGTTATTTTTATGACCACATGCGATTGAGTGCCGGGGTTTTTTCGGGCTTTGGTAGGTTCCCCCCCTGGGTCAGAATAGTCACCAGGCAACCAGCAGAAGAACTGTCACTAACAGTAATCTATCCTTGGAAGGGGTGGATTGACAATGCGCCAAGACCCTGGCTATATGGGAAGAGGTGCCCCCACAGTGTAAACTTATCTCATGGAATATTGCGGGCTATGATGCTAAGTTATCCGATAAGGCGTGGATTAGGTGTGTGACGAATTTTGATGTGATCATGCTTCAGGAAACCTGGTCAGAGGGGTTGTCTGTGTGGGATGGGTACAACAGATTTGCAATTCCAGCTGTGAAGTCTCTTGGTGGCCGCTCAAAAGGTGGCTTGGTTACCCTAATTCGCCTCTCTAAGATAGTGGGTGCATTTCAAATTAACTGCAATCACCAAGGTATATTGCTGGTATGGGTAATTTTCTCTAATAATTTTTATATTTTACTGGTTAACTTTTATAATGCTGTATGGGATACGGGATGCCAAATTGGGGCCCTGTTTTCCGTTCTTCAGGTTTTGAAATACAGAATGGAGGAGATGGGGTTAGAATTCTGTGCTATTGTCTCTGGAGACTTTAATGCTAAGCTGGGGAGGCTCAGTACTGTGGTTAATCCCTTTATTCTTGACTGTGAGGATTATTTAGTGGACGGTCTGCAGGACGCCAGAGGCAGGGTTCTAATCAAGGAACTCAGGAAGCTGGGTCTTCTGAATGTGTGTGATATAGAAGCCGCAGGCACTCATCAACTCCCAACTTATGTGGGAAGAGGATTTGAATCCACTATTGACTATGGGGCATATTTATACTCCGTTTGCGCCGAATTTGCGTCGTTTTTTTCAACGCAAATTCGGCGCAAAACTAACGCCATATTTATACTTTGGCGTTAGACGCGTCTAGCGCCAAAGTATGAGGAAAGAGCGTAATTTTTTTGCGTGAACACCTTCCTTGCGTTAATGAGATGCAAGGTAGGCGTTCCCGTCTAAAAAAATGACTGCGACGCAAATGCGTCGTATTTATACTCCCGGGCAAAAATCACGCCGGGGAGTGGGCGGGGCAAAAAACCCCGCATTTGCGCCGGATTTTAGCGCCTGGGTCAGGGCAGGCGTTAAGGGACCTGTGGGCTCAAAATGAGCCGACAGCTGCCCTCCCATGCCCCCAGGGACCCCCCCTGCCACCCTTGCCCACCCCAGGAGGACACCCAAGGATGGAGGGACCCATCCCAGAGACATTCAGGTAAGTTCAGGTAAGTATAATTTTTTATTTTTTTTATATATTTTTTTGGCATAGGGGGGCCTGATTTGTGCCCCCCTACATGCCTCAATGCCCAATGACCATGCCCAGGGGACATAAGTCCCCTGGGCATGGCCATTGGGCAAGGGGGCATGACTCCTGTCTTTACTAAGACAGGAGTCATGTAAATGGTGTCTGGGCGTCGTTAAAAATGGCGCAAATCGGGTGGAGGCGATTTTTTGGCGTCAACCTGACTTGCACCATTTTAAGACGCCCTAACGCCATTTTCCCCAATGCCGGCGCTGCCTGGTGTACGTGGTTTTTTTCCACGCACACCAGGCAGCGCCGGTCTGCTAGCGCCGGCTAACGCCATTCAATAAATACGGCGCCCGCATGGCGCTTCAGAATGGCGTTAGCCGGCGCAAAACTTTTTGACGCTAAACTGCGTTAGCGCAGTTCAGCGTCAAAAAGTATAAATACGGGCCTATATCTTTATGTCTCCACCTATGAAAGACCTGGTGACTGGGGGGGAGGTGATGGGGGAGAGTTTCAGTGATCACAATCCCCTTATAGTATCCTTTAAACTCCCTGGGGCCCTATGTAATTTGGGGCGAGGTAGGCCGGTAGTAGTGGAGATAAAGGACCAGGGTAGGCGGCTTGGGTGGAAGCAAGTGGATTCCCTAAAAATTGTTGAAAGGGTGGTGGGGAAAAATTTTGATCTATTTATGGACACACTCTTGACGGAGGCCCCTAATCCTAAAACTGTTATGAATGCAATAACAATAGTAAATGCAGCAGTGAGAGACTGCCTTTTTTCAGTAAGCAGCCAACCTAGTAAATGTAATTGTGGTTGGTATGACAAGATCTGCTATGATGCAAGGGCAAACCTGAAGATGGCCACTAAGAAACATCCTAGAGATTGGGTCCTCATAAAAGAAGCTAGAATGAAATACAAGAGGGCCCTGAGGGATAGCAAAATTAAACATAAAGATAAAGCCTGTGAAGAGTTAGAACGTGCCATAGCTCTGAAGGATCCTGGCCTGTTTTGGAGAGTGGTAAATAGAGGTAACATCGCCCCGGAAGCATGGGTAACTCACTTTTGTAGTATCTTTGAGGGTTCTCCCCTAAGAAATAATCAGGAAAATGAGTATGAGATGGCTCCCAACCTAGCAATTAGGTTTTCGCTCCAGGAGGTTATGGATGCGATACAGAGTAGTGCATGCAATAAAGCCCCGGGCCCGGATTTGATCCCTATGGACCTGTATAAAGCGAACCCCCAGTTATGGGCACCTGTTCTCTTAAATGTCCTTAATGCAGCAGTTACTGTGGGTATCCCTGCCTCTTGGAGACTGGCATGTATTGTCCCAGTGTTTAAAAAGGGCGACCGAAATGATCCTAAGTCCTACCGCCCTATTTCTCTACTGGACTCTTCGGTGAAGATTTTGGGACGGATTATTTTAAGGCGCCTGGAGTCCTGGGTGATAGGGAATGATATCTTAAGCCGGGATCAGTATGGTTTCAGGGAAGGCCTTGGCACGCGAGATCAATGTCTTAATCTATTGATGCTGATCGGTAAATACACGAAGGCTAGGAAAGGTACGCTCTATCTTGCTTTTATGGATCTTAGCTATGCCTTTGATAAGGTGAACCGGTCTATATTATGGGAAAGATTAAATCAGCTAGGGCTGGATTATAATATTGTAGAGTTTCTCTGATACTTACATTCTGGGACGATTGCTAATGTTAGGGTGGGGTCGAATGGGGAATGCTCAGAGGCCTTTAAGCTTTCAAGGGGTGTGCGCCAGGGGTGTGTTCTGGCTCCTACTTTGTTCCTTCTATATACAAATGGATTGTCTGATGTTCTGATGAAACATTGTAGGGATGTTCCAAAGGTGAATGGTACTGATATCCCTGTACTAACGTACGCGGATGACGCAGTCCTTATGGCCCGTACTATGAATGGTCTCCGGGAATCAGTTAGAGCTTATGCCTCCTTTACGTCAGCTTTGGGTTTGGAGGTCAATTTTAAGAAATCTCATTTTATGGTGTGTGGAAGACCCCTGAGTAGAGTGGGGGAGCTAAGGGTGGGGGATCAAATTATTAGTAGGGTCCATGAGTTTCCATATCTAGGGATTATTTTTGATGAGAAAGGATCATGGAAACCTTGTATTGCCAGAAGGGGTGCGCTTTTTCATGCAGTAGTTGGCACAACTTTTGAATTTGCTGTAAGGGTAGGTAGTAAACCCATCAAGCCCTTGCTTGAAATGTATAGGCGGAAATGCCTCCCCGTCCTGCTGTATGGTGCTGCACTTTGGGGGTATAGGGACTCCCGAGCCCTTACGGTGGAAGAAAATCGGTTCTGTAGAAGGCTATTGGGAGTTGGACAAAATATCCCTGGTTTCAGCCTTCACTTGGAGCTGGAGCTTGAGTTTGTCCAGGACACCATTCAGTTGGCTCCCCTTCTGCTATGGATTTTAATTTGGACTAATGAGCATGCCACTCTGAATAGGGATATCTTAAAGGATTGTCTGGCTTGTGACAATGTAAAGAATATTCCCTGGCTGATGCACATAAGGAAGATGGCTCATGATTTGGGGCGGCCTGATTTGGTTGATTATCCTGAAGGCCTGACCAGGTGTGATAAGAAATGGGTTAAGGAGAATTTTTTTAAAATCCAGAAGAACAGGAGGGAGGGGGAGGCCTTAGGGAAAAAATTGATCAGGGATTTCATTATGCTAAAGATGTGGGTAGGACCTGAGCGCTATCTCTTAGAGATTAAGGATGTGAGGGAAAGGTCTCTCATAACCCGTTTCCGTTTGGGGATCATTAGAAGTAATTTGTGTTTCCCGTTAGGTCAGGTCAGTATGGGGACAAATGTATTAGACCCTGCCCCTGTGATGGGGTGTCCCAACAGACCTTGCCCCATTTTACTTTGTTTTGTGTTTTTTATGCACCATTCAGAACTCGTTTTCTATTACCTCTCCTAAAGCCCAAGGGTTTTGTGCAATATCGTCCGGCTTTCATGTGGCTGCAGATGGCCTCAGATGTATTGGTGTGGAAGGGGCTGGGATCATTCCTGAAGGGACCTATTACTTGGCGTAACAATGTAGAGTTTTTAGAATGAATCCTTCTATTTTATTGTTTTTACGTATGTGGTTATATATGTTTTTATTCCTGATGGGTGTTCTTATTATTTATGGTTCTATTGCTAAATTTAACAAATGTATTGAAGATTATTTATTGTAATGGATGAATTTTTTCATACCGAATAAAAGTTATTATTATAGTCGTGCATATGGTTACATAGCACTTTGTTTATCAGAAATTGTTTAATAACAACACTTTTAAAATATATAATTGTTAATTTTGACAATGATCTATGAATATTCCTTACTATGATCTCCCAAACGACCCTTTCTAAATTCTCCCCTCATATATCCCTTCTTTGATTCATCCACACCTCATTTTACTAGTATGATCTCCCTAATCTAGAGAATCTTCCTTCTTACAGCTCTCCTTTTACTCATTCCAAAACTCATCTCATTGCTATGATCTCCCAAATAACACTTTCTAGACTCTTCCCTCTTCTATCCCTCCATTATCCTATTCAATCCAACTAACAGACACCGCTGCCTATACTAATCCACCACTAATCCTGTTTGGGTTCCGGAATAGCGTGCTACACGTCAAAAAACATTTTGACACCTGGTCAGGTGTAGTATGCACTACATAAATATAATTACAATTAGGTTTCCATGCTAGTGTACATTACATGTTTTTCTTTGTGGAGTTAATTTGGCTTTTTTTAAGATGTTGTGTTTGTATAATATAGTAATATAGCTTCATAGAGCCTTCTTTTTATGTCTGTTATGTATTTGGATAGAAGATATGTTTCCTTTGAACAAAGGTGTCTTAGACGTATGTTGCTATAAATGCATATAGTTATTTGATGTATAGTACTATAGAGCGCCTCGAGCATAAATTGTTTTGAAAGTGTTGACTATAAGTGTGATGATCTGCTTCTCAAGGTTTCTGTATATGCTTTGTATGTATATGTATGTGGCTTTACGCAGGTAATGTTGCATTTTTTGTTGTGCCAGGTTTATGTAATACATGGGAGTCTGCAATCACTGTATAAAAATGTGTCCCCAATTTTCCTATTACGGTGTAGTGGGTCGTGACATCTCTGGCCACTCGTAATAGGAAAATGTTATGACTGCTCAACTAAACTTATTACGGTTGAGTTGTGATGTCACAATGGTTGCTTCCAGAGCCAGCATGTCAAGAAGCAGAATTAAAATTGTTATATAATAACGTGAGAACTAGCATTTGCGCTCTTTTGAACTGTTTTAAGGAAATAACCAGTCACTAGTAGAAAGAAGCCATATATGGCACACATTTTACTTTTTGCATGACTATAGGACATTACAAGTAAGCAGGAATGTGACACCATATTGTGAAGCATAACTGGAAGCGATTTACATTAATAAATAATGGAAATACCAGAATACTAGCTTTGTATTAATGCCTTTCATTTGTGACTACATTTCTTGTACATTTTTCCAACTGTACCCAATCACATGTAATAGCAAGAAGCCTAGGATGTAGTTTGTTTGGGGGGGGGGATTAATGGTGTGCCCATGTATTATAGGGAATAAAATACCCTCTGTCAGGTAGGATATTGCGTGTCACCTCAGAGTTCTGTGACCTTTGAAGGAACAGCAGTGTTACATATAAGTTGCTCTACATGAGTTTTCTTTTTACCATTTAATAGTTTATTTACTGTTTTGTGTCTAATATGCTAGCTTGTAAGAATACTTGTGAAAGTGATGATAGTAAGTGTCTTCTTTGGTTTGTGTGAAACTATTGAATTGGCATTAGAATATTTTTTGTAGAAGTGTGTATTGTACATGTTTATACGTAAATAGTTATGTATACATGTGGTTGGCTTGAGCCTCCAGCTGTGCAGTCAATCAATCAATCAATCAATCAATTGGAGCATTTGTAAAGCGCACTATTCACCCGTGAGGTTCTCAAAACAGCGTGTCTTGGCTTTCAATTGTAACTCAAGATTGTGCTCTGAACACAAAATTAAAATGCTTATTTATAAAATATAAATATCATGCTTGGAACTTATCTTTTCTTTTTTGTGCTTCTGTCACAAGGGCGTTTAAGTTTTCTTAGTAGTGTTGTGTTGAGGAAGGACTGAAGAAGTGTTCAGTACAGTCCAACCTGTTTTACAATGTAAAAGGCTGGCATGGCTAGCTTTATATTTTATAGCGCTTTATTGTTTCTTTTTCATTACTTTCTATTTGGAAACTCTCCTAGTTTCATTGGCAACGTGCTGATGAGAGGTGACAGTTAATTACAGAGTGGTGGGAGAGAAGTTGTGAAAATAGAGTGTTGCAGTTGATTATTGAGTCTGAAAGTGAAGTCACCAAAAAAATGTAACTGGAGTGGACTAACAAGTGAGTCAAAGATAGTACTGAGTTCAGCAACGACGTTATCAATTGCGCTAGGAGGCGAAAGACTGATATACTGATATACATTTGTTTTGAAGGGGTGATTAACATTGCAACTCAGAGAAAGATGGGAGGATGGACTGTGTAGGGCAGGGAATGGCTTTGAGCATTGTATTAATGAAGACATGCACTTCTCCTTTGCGGTTGTTTTGGGCTCAGTGTCTATGAAAAGGTTAAAGGGCAGTGTGGAGACCTGCAGTTGTAACTGAGCCTTTGGTACAAGTGAGCAAGCGAACACATTAACAGATAGAGTAAGAGCCAGTGCACGAGCCTAGCCATGAAATTATTTGACATGTACATCATGCAACAAACATCATGTAAAAAAGTGTATTTCCTTTGCACACAGAAGTGATTTACCTTAGTACATCAGAGTATATCCCTGCATTTTTAAAAGCGGTAGTTTTTAAACATGAACTTAGCAACAGTCCTGCCGTCAAGGCCAAGGGGCCAGAAATACCGTTAGCAGTGCCATTCCTTAACTAAGATTCAAATGAGTTATTATCAGTGATTAATTTGCAAATAAAAACGTGCCAGTGTCCAAAGCTCTCATTTGATTCACACAGCTGCTTGAATTAAATGTGCGAGTATAGAATACTGAGGCAGCTTAATCCTAAAGCCTTCTCGGACCTCCTGGATCCACTTACAGCCACTCCGTGCCCCTTCAGCTCACTCTTGCTGTTTTCTCCCTTTGTGACGCTTTTCCATTTTTCTCTTCCTCCGTCTTTCCCATACGTGTCTTTTGCTCTCAGTAAATGTCTGACGCAGGAAAATATGTGCTGGCCCTCAAAAATAAGTGCTGGTGCCCTACACCGTAAACTACCGGCTCAAATTAAGCACTGGTTATCATGTGTACCCTGTATGGGACCTAGATTTGTATAAAACATGGAGGAACATTGCTGTCTATTAAATCAAACACAAGAGGTTTTCGTACAATGCACATACTGAACTCAACTATTTGAAGGTGCTCTCATGTGTGGTAATGAATTAGGAGGAAGATTGGAGAAATACCATAGTTTGATGGGATCACACAATTTGTTCACACAGCCACTAAATGGGTATTTCTTTCTCACTTCTTTTTTGGCTCAAAGGTTATTGCTTTATCCTGTATCATTGAAGCACAAGGTTACAGTGTATGTGACAGGAAGAAGCCACATGAAAGCTCCTCTCGTTTGGGCTCGATGGTCCTAAAGGACCTTGAGCTGAGTCAGACCCAGGCATCTGGCTTGAACATGGTTTGAGCTTTCAGTGGCATTTCCAACCGTAGTCCTTGGTGTCAATACTCATCTCATTGATGAGAAAGAATTGTAGTGGTGGGTGGTTGAGTTGAACTGGTCAGAGATGAAGGACGTTTTGTTGCTAATTCTGTGCATGTTGCATTAACAAAATTAAACCAAGAGTTCATATTACTATATATTATTATTCACACATATAATGAGAAGAGCTTGTAGTCTATCCTCAGAAGTGACCTTGCCCTGTCCTGCCATGCCAGTGACCTCCTGAAAAATCTTCCACTACTTAATGTATCTTGCTGCCGTCTTAGGGGCCAGTGTGTTGTCCACTAGCATCATCAGACGTGACCTAGGTGCCCCCACAGTTGTCTAGATATTGGCATCATCATGCATCTGCATGAGGGGCCAGCTCCCTGAACATCTGCCATTGAAAACGAGACAGCGCGTCCGCCATTGAGTTTTCACAACCAGGAATATGGCTAGCTCTGACTGCAATGTTGCCCCTCAGTTGACATCCCATCAGGTGGTGCAGAAGCTGAATTACCATGTGGCACCGGGCTGTTCCAAAGTTTACTGCCTTTACCACCGCATGATTATCAGACCATAGTGTGATCTGCTTGTTTGCAAGTCTGTTTCCAAAATACTGTGAATGCCACAACTATAGGGAAAGGTTCCAACACCATGATATTCTTGGTGACCCCACCCATGTGCCATGCAACTGACCATCTGGCCGTTGTCCACGCTGTTCCCAGGATTGCCCTGAAACCCTCACCACCTGCTGCGTTTGTGAACAATTCGCACTCTCTAGCGGAGAGCCAGGGTTCCCCCCATAATAGTGTCCCACTGAAACTGCCCAGGAAATCTAGCCACTGCTCCAGGTCATCCCTGACCCCTCACATAAGTAACACCCTGTGGTTCTTCTCTCTGAGGCCCTTGGCCAGCCAGGCCAAGCACCTGGCAAAAGGCCTGCCAGCTGGGATCACTTTGTTTGCATAGTTGAGCCTGCCTAAGAGCTGCTGTAGCTCGCCCAGTGTTGCCTTTTTCTTAATAACCATGGCCTTAATGTCCTGCCTTAACTCCACCACCTTAGACTGGAGCAACCTGCATACTCCCTCCACGGTGTCCAGCTCTATGCCCAATAAGGATAAGCATGTCCCAGGGCCCTCTATTTTCTCCCCCGCCAGTGGAACCTTCAGCTCCTCTTCTTACGCTTCAAAGGTCTGCAAAAGTGCCTTACGTTCATTAGTGCCCACCGTGCCTTTAAAGAGGAAGTCATCCAGATAATGTGTGCATTCCCCCTTTGGGCATCTCTTTGAGCTCCCATTCTAGGAAGGAGCTGAAAACTTCAAAATAGGCACAGGATATGACGCAGCCCATTGGTAGGCATTTGTCATAATAAAAGTGGTTGTCCAGCTCAAAACCCAACATGTTATAGCTGTCTGGTTGGACCGGAAGGAGATGAAAAGTGGATTCAATGTCAGTCTTCGCTAACCATGCACCCTTTCCTAAAGAATTGATCTGGTCCACCTCGTCATCGACTGTGGCATAGGACATGCAGCAACTGCTGGGGTCCAAACCAACATTCACCGACACCCTCCCGATGGGTAGGACAAGTGGTGGATTAGCCTACACTTCCCCTGTCTCCTTTTTGGCACTGCCCAGAGCGGGGATTCTGCAAAGTGTTCTAAGGTGGAGGGGCAGGGAACAGGCCTGCTACACTCCCCAGGGACAGTTCCTTCACACCTATCAGAATTGCCACCTGCAGGTTGTCTGTGATTGATTTTAAGTTTCTGGACATCCGGTGACCCTGTGGGCCCATGTAAGGGATGGGGAATCCTGCAGTGAACTCTTCTGTCAGCAGCTGCCCCTCTTTTTTTCCTGGGTAGGCAATGAGCAAGTGCAGCAGCCGGGTTATCTGTATGGGAGTGGGAAGAGGTTTAATGTCCCTTAGGGCTGCTCCTACCCCAGCCCCCATCTGTCTGACCTACCTCTGCTGCTGCTCTCCTTGTTATCACAGGGTCCTCTACCTTTCCCACACCCAGCTGCTGGATGTGCCCCCTGCAGTTATGCCTAAATTTGCAGGCTTGTCCCCATTTGCATTTGTTTTTTCGTACTTCCAGCAGATTGTGGAGCAAGTCTTGCCAGATGTGTCCCCTGGCTGTTGTCTGGCCCTGCCGCCTTGGGTGTAACAATCTTGTTTGCCTTTTCCCCCAGAGGAGGGGCGAAACGTATGGTCTTACGTGCCCACGCCCTCTCTTGCTGCCACCATGTGATTTGTGAACCCTTCCAGGTCCTGCTGATCTCAGTCATTGCTAGGACATGTTTTCATCTTCCCCAGAAAGCCCTTGTACCTCAGCCACGCCTCACCTTGATATTTTAACTCAGCCGCATGCTCCTTCCGTTTGTGCAGGTATAACCATGGTGTGCCTTCTGGCAATTTTTCTACAAATACGCAGGCCAAGGTGTGAAAAGCGCAGAACCAGTTTTCAATAGACCTCTCCGCCCTTGACCGGCGCCTCTGTCTTCTATCCTCGTCTTTTTTGCTGTGGGTGGTCAGGTCCAACCCTGCCTGCTGCACCTTAAGTAGAGAGAAAATATCAATAAACTCTTTCCTCCAAATCCTCTCTTTGACTGCTAGGGGGATCAGGCTAGGGAAGCCAGTTTCCCTGGCTATTATGGGTGGGTCGCCAGGGGATTGTTGTATGTATTAGCTCGCTGGCTTCCCTATGCTCAGCCCCTGATTTGCACCCCCTAGCCATGCCTTAGCAGGGTTAGTCCCCTTAGGGGTGGGATCCCCTGTTTCCCTTTCCTGCCCTTCCTTTACTTCTTTTAACTGCTCAGTGTTCACCTTATTCCTCTGGGCCTGGTTCTCCTTATTGTTTTGTACCCCTGAACCTGCCTCATTTTGTGTGTTCGCCCTGGACAATTTTTACCCAGTGCCAAATTGGACTGATTGTTTGCTGCAGTGCCTGGCCCCGACTTCTGTTTCTTGGGTAGGTCTTACTTCAGTGCACTCGTGTCCCTTTTATTGGTCCTATCTCAGCGTTGTTTGGCATCAATTCTCTTGCCTTGTTGAGCAGTGCCTCGTGGTCCTCATCCAGGCCTGGCTCTCTACACTGTCCGAGTGAAGCTTTGTCTGGTTTCCAGCCTTGTGCATTTTGCCAAGCTTTGCACTCCTCTCTCTACCAGGCTGGGGGCTTCCTCACACGCCCTGTGTCTGCCACTCTCCTGCCTTTCTCCGTTTGTAGACTGCTTGCACGCACAACGTATCAATACCTTTGAAGCAGTAAATCACTCCAGTGTTCGCCATTCCAGGCACTCCCTTGTGCAAGTTCAGTGGCATTGGCCTCTGAAAAGTAGCTCATATGGGGACTGCAGGTCAAGTGACGTTGCCATTTTATGGTTCTTTCAGCAGTGAACCTGCCACTGCATCCCAGTTTTTATGTACCTATGGGTAAACCCATGGTAAGTGTAAAATACATGCCTTGGTGGTACCCTATCACCCACAGCTCGAGTCAATAATTAAACCACAACACTGCAGGCTTAATGGTATGTGATAGAGTCTGTGGAGGTACTTGAAGTATTGATTGGAGGTCAATTAAGTGTTCATCACGAAAAATACTGCCCCTTGTGATCAGCTCAATAGACCACAACTGCTGGAACACACTAAATATCTGTGTCAAAGTTAACCTAGGATGATTGATGAGAGGAAGCCGGTCAGAGTACATACAGCCTAGTTGGGCTCGGCAGAGGAGTTTGGTCCACGCAGCTGTGAGAGAGCATAACTTGGCTGTGCTATTATGCATACCAGAAGGGGAAATTAATGTACTCAATGACATACATAATGTGTGCTTAAATGTATTCATATAAACAAAGGGGACTGAAAGTTGTGAATTGAAGTGCCCTTATAAGTAGAAATGTAGAACAATATGTAAATCACATGTATGCAGTATTCAATGTATGAGTATTAGGGTAATCTAGTTAATCAACATTTCCATAGCTATTCCCCTTTAATAGTACTTATGTGAAAAGCACGTATAACCATGTCTCTGAATGTGCATCGAGGTCTATATTAGGTTGGTTGGAATTAAGCTTAGAAATGTTTTGCTATGTTTAACCTTGAAGTTTTGCTCTCGTTGTATATTTTGTTTTATTTGCAGTTGCGTCTGCAGAAGTCTTCAGTTAATGAAAAGCTTATTGTTATTTATACAGTAGGGAGTAGACTAGAGAATTTTGGGGGGGTTCCTCTATCCTATTAGATCAGTCAGACTGTTATAGGTTCAATGGTTAGGCAGGAGAATCAAAGTTTGGATTCTTAGCCTCAAATATTGTTTCTTATCTTCTGTATTGCTGCTACTTAAGTTTTGGTATGCCTCCTGTTGTGCGCTTTAACCTGATTCGATGATTTAAGGCACCTTTGGTAATTTTGCATTTGCATAGTATGTTTTTGAGACTCATTTACATACGGTTGGCTTTGAACTTTTAATAAACCTTTAGAACTTTGTTTTCACCTCTGAAATTCAATGTGTGACCCAATAAGTTGCACTGTAAATTGATTTGAATGGTTTAATTGAGTTTTCCTCACCCTTTGAAACTTCCAAAAAGATTAATTGGATCCAGAAAACGAGTTGACTATCAGATGCTGAATGAGTGACAGAGGACGGTTGATAATTCGAGTGAGGAGAACTAGTACCCTGTTCTAGATCAGTTAGTCCCCAGAATCCAGGCCCTAGTGGCCATGTCCAGACCTTGGAGGACCGACAGAACTGTTAAGATTCTGAAGTGAGTTGCATTGCTGACCGAGGTGTGAGTACCAATAGATTGTAAATTGCAGCAGTTCATGTTTACTTTGTGTTGGTGAGATTGGGTGGTGTCTTGAGATGTCTGAATGTTGTGTTAGTATGGTTATTTCTAGAGAAGTTAAAGGGGTTATTGGGTCCAAAGTGGCCCAAGATTCTAGGATAGTATTAAAAGGTGTAGAAGACGCCATATTATAATTGTCTGCTAGGTGGTTGTGTTCGTTGTGAGACGTCGTTAGTGGAATAGATAGGGTTAAAGATACGCAACTACCTTTGTGTGAATGTGAGACAATTGGTATGGTGGGTCTTAATGCGTAGAGTGAATCTATACTAAGCTGAATTATACCCCGCAGGTCGAGGTTTCATTTGAAGTGTTTGGAAAACTTCTTGTGTCACTGAAAACTGTTGATTCTTTAGTGGAGCAGTCAATGATTATTGTAATGTATCTGCTATATGTGTATGATGTTGAGAAGAGTGTGTGCGTGCAGATTATAAAGGAGGGTGAACTGCTGCGAGGAGCGAGATTAGTGTCATAGTATGCTGTGCTGGAATCAATCAATCAATCAGGAATTTGTAAAGCGTACTACTCACCCGAGAGGGTCACAAGGCGCTAGATCGGTAGATGTGTTGCTGCACTAGTCTTCGTTGGGGACGTCTAAGGGGTTGCACTGTGATTGGTGGTTGTTTCATAACAATGGACTATGAATACAGCGTTGCTTTCTAATCTATGCAGAATTTTTTGTTGATTATTGATATTTGATTGAGGAAAAATGAAATGTTTCAAAATCATGTGAGATTTGTTCAGTGGAGATGTTCTTACACCCAGCAGAGAGGGAGAAGAGGCACCTACCGAAGATACCTCAGATCACTATATGGCGATTAATGTAGGGCTTCATGCATTTGTTTGGTTTAGTCAATAGCACAAGATCACAGAAAAGGAAAGTATATTGAGGTTTCCATGATACAGCACATTCAAATTGAGGATTATTTTAAATTTTAGGAGGGTGTTGTACGAGATGAAACCGCCTCCTAGATGCTCACAACATGAAGCACTGGACTTCGGAATGTGCTGCTCGTGCTTGAGAGAAAGAAAAGTATCAGGGTAAGGCACAGAAAGTTGTGCGTACTTGCGCGGATGCTAGGTGGGATGTCGAGTAGAAAAGATGGAGAACTGACATGATAGAGGAAATAGGTTGTACCCAGCTCTAACAACTGAAACAGCTGAAGGAAACAAAGGAAAGAAGAAGACTAAGGGGCAGATGTATCAAGCTCCCAGTTTGCATTTCTTAAATAGCGAAATTTTAAGAAATCGCTATTTTAGAAATGCAAAATGGGATGTATCGAAATAGGGAGACAGTATTTGCGATTTCTTAAAATTCGCAAAAGCAATTTGCGATTAGCAAATACCGAATCGCAAACCATTTGCGATTCGGTATCTGAAAATCGCAACTTGCGAAAACAGCAACCCGGAACAGCCTGATGACATCACAACCAGGAAGTGAGTCAGCCCATGATGTTAACAGGAGCCACACCCACAGGAGCAGGCAGGAAGACATAGCCCAGGACCAGGGAGCCAGCTTTGTGATCAAGCCAGGACCAAATTGCAACATGGCCACTGATAGGAAGGAGAAGGACTAGGGAGACAGGAAGCCCAAGCTCAAATTCAGTGAGCAGGAATTGGAGGTGCTCACTGAGGAGGTTGTCAGGAACCATGACAAACTCTTTGGGAAGAACTCACTACAGGTCCCTGAAAGTGAGAAAAGGAAACTCTGGTTGGAAATCCAGACAAAAATCTGTGCAGTGGGTGTTCCTCGGCGCTCTGTGGAGGAAATTACAAGAGATGGTATGACCTGCGTTCCCATGCCAAAGAAAGGGTAGCCACTAGGCTAAAGGAGGCAAGGAATACAGGAGGAGGACCACCCATCCAGACACCGTCCACACCAATGGAAGACATGGTGGAGTCCACACTGCTTCCGGAATCCGTCAGTGATGTCACTGACGTTGACACCTCAGGGACACCTAGCACCAGCAAAGGTAAGGTCAGCAATGATGCGTATCCCCAAATGTGCATGTACAAATGTCCCCTAGAAATAGCTATTAGCTTGATGCAGAGTGATAAATAGTCCATACCACATCTTACATACAACACAACAATGCCTTATGGGAGTGATAGGCCACAATCCTAAGGTAAAAAAAACACATTGAAAACAGCTTGCTGTTAAGCAAAAAGAGAAACAACACACAAGTCACAGTGAAACAATGTCAGAGTAGAAAAATTACTATTGTGCTATAAAAAAATAAATGACATGCTGCACATTGTCGTTGCAGATGTCCCGGGCCCTGCGGCAGCAGAAAGTTGAAATGTGTGGGATGTTGAAACACAGTCACAGTCCGACTCCAACACAAGTGAGTCTCTCCGTATTGCACCAACTAGACGCAGGGCAAGGGTGTTACCTCTCGTAGAGTACAACCTGGACTCAGATGAGATGTCGGATGAACTCCCCAAACCACCCCCAGAGGATAGATCCACAGGAACACAGCAGTCCCTGCACCAGCGTCAGTCACTGCCCCTCAGGAGGCGTCACAATGCAGGCAGACAGTGCACAGAGGAAAGAGAGGGCCCATTAATCTTTGGTGGACTTGAAGCTTCCATGCTGAAAGTGCAGCGCCTGCAATGCAAACACATGAGGTCAATGCACAGGCAGTTGGTGTCATTCAATCAGAACATGGGCACAATGAACAAGCATTTGGAGTCACTGCATGAGGGACAGCAAACAGCAGCCGAAAACACAAAGGATTTGACAAATGCCATTAGGGACCTCTGCCCTGAGATTCAGCAGGAGCGTGTCAGCCATCGTATGCGCCATCACCAATGTATGAGAAGGTTTGATGGGTTCTGCAGATCAGTCAATCGGCTTGTTAGTTCAACTGCCGTGATGTCACGACGTGCTGTGGGCATACAGGTGGAGATGGCACACTGCAGTCTAGACGTTGCACAGGGCTTGGTGCAAATAACTAATGTCCTGGATGCAATGCAGACCGCACGCAGTGCTACAAGCAGCAAACTGGGTGGTGGAGATAGTGAGGAGTTCTCTAGCCTCAGCAGTCTTACAGCCCCTGTGATGGATCCTAGGCGTTGCAGTACCAGACACAGTACTGCCAGTGAATCCACTACAAGAGGTGCCAGTGAGGCCCCTGGGCACTCAAGTGGAGTGCGTGGACATAGGAAATAATGTTAAGGCCTACAGGGGACTACTGTAACATGTAGCTGTACAGTTATACTATGATGCTAATAGTGTGACACTGTTATTTGCACATGTAGCCTATGCTTCATGGCTATGTCCTATTGGCACATACGTTACCTGACGTTATGGTAATAAAGTTGCTAAAAAAAGAAACACATAATAATGCAGTGGTGTTGTTACTTACATTAGAAATGGCTGTGCTTGATGTCAGCACGTCTTTCCTTGCCCTCTGCTGCACTGGTCCTGTCTACTGGGTGATGGGGTTGTAAGGGATCACCATCTTCATCTGAGACAGGCTCCATTGATTCAACAGGTATGCCCCTTCTTGTTGCTATGTTGTGCAACATTGCACATGCGGCCACAATTTTACATGTCATCTCTGGGCTGTACTTTAGTGACCCTCCACTCTTATGGATGCACCTGAAGCGGCTCTTCAGGAGACCAAAAGTCCACTCCACCACACTGTGGGTTGCCCTGTGTGCAGCATTGTACCTCCTCTCTGCAGGCGTTGCAGGGTTTAGGTAGGGCATCAATATGTAGGTGCGCACTGCATAGGCACTGTCTCCTGGAATGAACAGAGGGTAAAATGAGTACTGTTGCCATCTGACGTCACTATTACTTAAATGAAACATAGTCATCTTTACCCAGTAGATATCCTTTGCCAAACTCCCCAGCTAGCAGCCTTGTATGAATCCCGCTGTGGCGAAAGATGTAGGAGTCATGTGTGCTACCTGGGTATCTAGCCACAAGATCGGTGATGATGTTAGAGGCATTGCTAATCACCTATATGTTCGTGGAATGATGGTTTTTATGGTTCCGATCAACATACTCAGTGGCCGATGGTGGACAGATAGCTACATGTGTCCCATTGATGGCACCTATGACATGAGGGAATTGTGCAATCTGATAAAAATGTATTTAGTTTGTTGTATTTCGTGTGGGGTGTTGGGGAATCTTATGTGCTCCTGTATTTTGCTCAGCATGGCATTTAGAAATGCTTTGAAGAATCGTGAGAGAGCTCTCTGTGAGACCACTCCTGCTTCTGATATGACCCCTTGATAGCTCCCTGAGGCTAATAGGTGCAGGGAGCATAATACCTGCACATGGGTGGGTATGCTATTGGTCCTGTATGTGGTACGCTGCAGTATGGGTTGTAGATCAGCTATCAGGACAAGTATCATGGATGAGCTTAACCTGTACTTCTCATAGATTTCCTCCTCTGTCTGGTCAAAAAGAGTTATACGCACTCTGAAAATGCGCTCCTGTCTCCTCCTCCCTCTCCACAAACGTGCCAAGATTCTCATCCTCCTCGCCATCACGTAGAGGGTGGCCATTGTGGAAGTGCAGCTGAGGCATTCTGGGCCTCTTTATATAGGTTGCACCTGGTTACCACCTGATTTCAATTTGTGGTAAATTGCATGTGCAAAAGGCCATTCTGCGAATTTTCACAATTTGCTAATTTTTGAGGCATTCCATTGCGACATGGTTTTGCGTGTCGCAATCAGCGTATCGCAAATTGCACCATGATTTTGTGGATCGCTATCTGTGATTCGCTAAACTTTGTCGCAGTTTGCATATCGCAAATATCGTTTCGGTATTTCATGTCGCTATTTGCGATACGCTGATTGTGACCCGCAAAACCATGTCATATTCGCAAAAATTTGCAATTTTTGCGATTCCTTTTTTTCACACTGCGAAGGCCTTTCATACAGAACAGGGACCATTTTTGCATTTGTAAACGGCCGATTTTTGCGATTCGCACCATTTGCGAATGCAAAAAAGCTTGATACATCTGGCCCTTGGAAACAGAAAGAGGAAAAACAAAAATAACTTTATGACATGAGTGAAGTTAGAGACAGCAACTCTGGAGATAGTATTTTGGATGTGTTGCTGTCTGAACCTCCACTTCCATATGATGAAGTTATGGAAGAAGGTGGAAATTGTGGTATTAGTGGTAATGGAAAGGTCGTATTTGCCACTGCCCCAACAAATGTGACTCCTAGTCCTGTGGAAGCCACTTCAGTTAATGTGCCCTGTGGACCAAGAAGTGAGGGTTCAAGAGTGTGTGCCGCAGTTGACCCTACTGAGAGTACTCAGTGTTGATGCTCTTACTGTCCCAATTACTATTGGCCCAGTAGTTCCTATGTATAAACTTGAAGGCCCAGGAAAGACCACTTATAATTTGGCTGCACCAAATGCTGTCAGTGGACAGTATGGAGTTCCAACCAGTCCTGATGTCAGAGGATTTGTTCCATTGGTTCCGAAACATATAAGTACTCCATGTGTAGCAAGTGCAGAATAGACTTTGAATATTTCTGGATGCACATCTATAAGTACTTACCAGAAAATGCTAACTACTGGAACCCCTATTTGGGAACCACTTTTAAATCGTAGCAGAGGTGTACAGGGAAATGAGACCATGTCTAAGGTTCCTGTGGTGACTCGAACTATCAGTGCTAAGGCACTAGTGACTGGATGAAGAACTTTAATGAGGATACCCCTTCCAGAGAAAGTGTGAGTATGAAGGTGAGTCAGGAACAATTCAATCACCTCCAATGGAGAATTTGGTTGATGTGGTGAAACCTAAATTAGAATTGGATAAAATGATTAGTGGGAATCTTGGATTGAAGCAACTAGAGACTTATCATGAGGATGAACATGTTTATGTGCAGGAACATTACCAAGCAAGCAGGTCAGGATCATGACAAATTAGCGTAATTGGCCCAAAATTACGGGGTGGATTTGAATAAAACCAAAGCTTTACAGAGGAGTTATGGAGTGTGCTTTAATGAAAGGGACATTATTGACATGAGGATTCCATAAATGAAAACCTAGATTGGATAATTAATTGCAAAAATTCAGAAATGGATTGAATTGGATAAGTGGGAAGCTAAATGGGTGAAAAAAAGATATAAAGATAACCCCAAAAGAACCACCTATGGTGGCAGGAGATGGAGGTGTAATAACTTTACCGTTGCAAGAAGTGCCTGGCGGAGGTTATGTACATGTGCCATGGAGTAGAAGTGATCTTTCATCACCTACTAATGATTCCCAAAATTGAGAGAGAAACCTGTGAAATTGTACAAGCAAGTTGAGCGATATGTGAAGATATCCTAGGTGTTGTGGGTCGATTTGAACACCTTGCTTGACCCTGTTGTTCCTGATGATTTATGGCCAGAAAGAAAGTTAACTGTTCAGTGGCCTGTGACAGAACCAACTAGAAGTGCACTGACAAAAGGTCCCGCGCCGTTGGTAATGAAAAAGTATCAAGAGGTTATGACATTTTTTAAAGCGAAGGTAACACCCCAAGATATAGATTAGGTCAAGATTGACAAAACGACACAGGAACCGAAAGAGTTGATTAATGCTTATTATGAGACACTGTTGCAAGCACTCAAGCAGTATAGTGGGATGGAGATGCCTGAAGCTAAAGATATGGGACATTGTGTGTTGACGTCTGAGACAGGATTGAGACCTGAGATTAGCATGATGGTTCAGCAGCATTTGATTTGTTGGCAGAATGAGTCAGTTGATGAAATTTTGAGGTATGCCAAATACTGCAGTGATGAGATTGAGCTGAAGCAGAAAATGTTGAAGGAGAAGTTGATGGTTCCTTAGAAGAAGGCAGCACAGAGAACTAGTCCGATTCAGCCGTTTGTAGGAAATGTTGGTACAATGCAAGGTGTGTATCAGCAAGGACCTAATTCAATGCAGGGTAGAGGTCGATGAGCCCCTATGGATCCTAATACAGGAATGGATATCAATAGTTTGAAAAGGTCAACCCCATGTCACATCTGTACCAAGCTGGGACACTGGAAGGAGGATGTAATTTAAAACCAGCTAATCAGTTCCAAAATGCTGGATTTGTGCCTTCTCAGAATATCTCTGCACAAAAGCGAAATGTGCAAAGACCTAGGAGTCAAAATTTTAATGTGCCCCAAGTTCCAGTGATGCAAATCCCACAACCATTGATGTTACAGCATAATGTTGTATGCCCGAGACAAAATCTGAATCAGGATTCAAGAATGAATATGAGTGTGGTTCATTATAACAATCCTTTCCAACAGTTTCCTCTGTTCGAAACTCATGAGAGCTATAGCTCCGGTCAGTTACCCTGACGGTGCCTGAGAGGAGAGGAAGTCTGCATGCTTGGTGTGGCCTGGAAGGTAGACCACAGCAGACAATTCATAGATAGTGAGGTGGATGGCCGTCCCTTGTCATTTTTGGTTGACACTGGTGCTACCCATTCTACTTTAAGAACATTAGAAGTCCCAAACCTACCCCTCTCAGGAAAAGAAATCCAAATTGTAGGCGTAGCAAACAAACACATGACAATTCAGGAAACTGTACCAGTGAAAATAGAGTCATTTGAGGATTAACATAACTTTGAGATATGTGATTCTAGCCCAGTGAACCTCTTAGGAAGGGTTATACTTTGCAAATAAAACTGCATCATCTTTTTTATGCCGGCAGGCATCGAGATGCAGACACATGACGAGGATGCTGCTTTCACATGTACTAACAATGGGTCACGTTGTACTTTGCCAACTCTGCTGACAGTTGATGACTTACCTGCAGATTTGAAAGAGACAGTTACATCTGAGAGTGGGGTTTTTCAAGAAAATACATTGGACTGATTAAAGGTACATATATGATGTCTTACTGTTCTGGTCCGGAGATCATGCAACATTGGATCAGTTCATTATTCATCTCAACGCTAACGATTTCAATATACAATTCACCAGTCAATACAGCCCAGACAGTATAGACTTTCTAGATCTTACTATCTATGTACAGAATGACATCCTTTGCAGTAAACTGTTTAGAAAACCCACAGCGACCAATTCCATTCTACATGCCTCTAGTGCCCATCCGTCTTCCCAAATAAGAGCCATCCCCTTTGGGGAAGCAATAAGGATAAGACGCAATTGCTATGATGAACATGAATTTACCAACCAACTTGACTTACTAAAACAGCGATTTCTAAACAGGGGCTATTCGGAAAAGCTATGGGACAAAACAGATAGAAGAATTCGCACTATAGATAGAACTACACTCTTAACCAATGCAAGACCTAAGAAACTAACTAAAGAGAATAAGGCACTGAGTTTAATTACCCCCTACAGCACTATCAGTTCAGACGTGTTCAAAATTCTAAAAAGGAACTGGCCACTATTATTGGCTGACAACACCTTGAAAAGTGGTCTCAGTGATAGACCCAATGTCATATACAGTCAGAGACGCACACTAAGAGATCAGTTGTGTCATAGCTTCTTACCTGGTCGCACTAACAATGACTGGATTCCTAAACCACCTCTTGGTTTCTACAAATGTGGCCAATGTATCATTTGTCAATACACTATTGACAAAATTAAAACATTTTGTTACAATACGGGTGTTACGCATCATATTAAACAATTCATAAACTGCAACACCAAATATGTGGTGTATTGTCTGATATGCGTTTGTAATCATATATATGTAGGGAGCACCATCAGACCCTACAAGGAAAGGCTACAGGAACACTTTCGAGCAATCAAAAACAACAATAAAGACTATCCGTTTGCTCTACATTTCAATTCTGTACACACACAGCGGGACTTACATCACATTAAAACACGCTAGGTGGCTGTGCAAGGGGTGGCAATAAAACACTATTACTTAGACAACTGGAAAGTAAATGGATAATTAAGCTGCGGGCAGTGGAGGAGGAACTAAACAAGGAAAAATATATATATTTTTTTTGTAATTGTTACTTGATAGTTTTCATAACAACAACATTTGCAATACTATGTTATTAAATATGCAGAGTTAAGATATGATATTTTCAAAGAAGATGCTTCATAATGATTTGCAACATTATGCATTGTTGATAAATATATGTACATAGTATTGAGTAACACAGTATGTTGTATGTGGATAACATTGTAACAATGTCTGGGTTTACGTTCTGGCCATCAACAATTACCCTCAGACTAGGATTTATATTCCTCAACACATAAGCATGTGGGTCACAATTCAGATCTCTCTTCATTTTTACTTTTTTCACGCTCTCACTGTTCGTTTTTTACACAATGTATACTCCACATCTTTTAGTAAGTTGTTATATTGAGATACTTACTACCATTGATTTCCATTTATCTATGGTGCTTTATGTCCATTGTAAGATGGCCGCCACCAAGATCGGTAATTTATTTGTCCCTTTTCCATTTCCATCGCTCGTGAAACTATAAAACTGGTTCAAACCAGCATGAGCGTTTCTGACCACTACAAACAAGAAACAGGATCGAACACACAACTGGTAGGAATCCATGTCCGTTTTACCTAAATCTTTAACAATATTCTCTATTGTTTAACTAACGCTAGACATTACGTGTCTTGATAAACCAACCGTTATTTCTCTGCTGCCCTGGCCAATATATTTGGCTGTAAGATGTGCTTATTGCTTAAATACAATACGGAAAAGAATGCCTACAGTATTGTGCTCGCTTTTCTCTTTTTTTCTCTCTCCACGTTTTCAACACACGTTCTTGGCATTTCTCTAAATAGATTTGACTCATGAATAACATTACCCTTTGTTTCTTGGAATATGGGAAGTCACAAACTCCTTGAATCTTTATGATTTGACTGTATTGCAGACAGCAAGACAAAATAAGAGGATACACATTAAGCTCAATGCCTCCATATTTTACTGCATTCATAAATATGCGGTGTACATGTTTTTCTAAAGGCTTTACCGTTGTTAGTCAGAGTTGTGTGGCAACAACATAATGGACACTCCATGTGCGGGTGATTTAATCTCAAGCTCTATATATTTATTTTCTCCACTTTGGCAATCTGTTTTGAATATTCCCTAGTTGGAGATAGGACCAATATGCTACGCTGCATTTAAAGATCGAATCCTAATAGTGCAAATTGTCTACTTTATTCTTACCACCATATCAGGAGATGGATGTTTTTGTAGTATGAACACACATACCTTTTCTCTAGATATAGAAGGACATATCACTAATCTCTAGATCGTTACTGTATATGATGTCACTATTTTCATTACTCATCTTACTAGTATATGGCACTGAGCTTTTCTTTTGATTATTTTCTTTTCTCAGTTGGACTTATCATGGTCCTGGTACAAACCTTGATTCATTACCAGGGTGTACCGTCAAATATATATTGATATATCCACACATGTGATAAGCAACTTCTACACCGAATATTACAAGACGACCATATTGTGACACAGATCAAATAACTTACAGTCTTTAATGAGGTATGATTCTTTAGTATAATCCTTGGTGGTTCTTTTATTGCTTCTATATAGATATTTTCTCTCTTCCTCTCGTTTGTTCGCCACTAGGGTCACTGATATCCATTTTTGTAATCTTGTACACTGGGTGATACAACGACTCACTTCATAAAATTCTTAACTATGGGCTATATCCATTCAGCATGCCTATTATTCCTTTCTCTAGCAATCTAGGCGAGCACCAATCAGTTATTTGCTAACCCACCTAACTCAAAAGGAGGGAAATAATTTTTGGGTGATGGCAAAGATCGTACACTAGACATTGGAACTATTGGCTGACCATGATATGTTTTGGATATTGTTTCACAGCCTTGAAAAAGTCGTTTTCACGACGAAACACGTGTCGGCTGTATATACATGGATTGGTACAACGTTTGCTGTTTTCATTGAATACCTAAGAAGAATAAAGGACTTACATTTGGAATGCTTGGATGTGCCGTGGTTCTTTCAACTTAATTCACTCATTGTGGACCTTCGGGATCACAATCTACACACCTTGTGGCTGGGTGTGGAGCCACTCTGGCACTCCGTATATTATATATGTCTAACTGTCAATAATATGCACTTTTTTAGATTTTAATACCAGCAAAGAAGAAAAAAAAAATTGGAAGTGCGCACCATCTTAGTACACAGCCACTGGCTATCTCTATGTTGGACTGATTAAAGGTGTTGAACCTGTCTGAGTTCCTATCAAACCAAATGCCGAATTCCCAAAAACACCACAATATAATTTGACTCATGAGACAATTGCTGGGATAACTCCTGTAATTGAGTCTATGATTCAAAATACTGAAAGAAATGATGGGCAGTCCATGTAACTTTCCCATTATGGGCTTCCAAAAACCGAGTGGTAAGTACAGGATTTACAAGACCTTCAAAAAGTAAACAACATAGTTTTTTCTTGTTGCCCTGTGGTACCGAATCCATCTGTGATATTGTTTCAGATTCCATGTAAGGCTGAGTGGTTCACTATCATCGATTTGTGCCAAGCCTTTTTCTCTAATCGTTGCATGAGGATAGCCAATTCCTCTTTGCATTTTGGTTCTGAAATCATGATTTGGATTAGTGCAGAGTCCCATAAGGGTACAAAAGAGCCCCTCCATTTTCAATCAGATTCTTAAGAAAAATCTGTAGTCCCTGGTCATGCCTTGTAACTCAATTCTAATACAATATATATATGACCTATTGGTGGCGCTGAATACTCATGAAGCTTGCAGAAAAGATACCATTCTGCTGTTAAACCACCTGGCTGAGAATGGACATAATGTATTCCCAGGAAAGTTACAATATTGTCAGAAAGAAGTTCAAAACCTTGGACACCACATTGAGAAAGGAGCGAGGAAAGTGTCACATGAGAGAATTTCAGCCATTTTGAGAATGAGTCTGCCAACCTCACAGAGAGAAGTCAGGATGTTTCTGGGAATGTGGGATGCTGTCATCAGTGGATACCCAACTTTTCACTAGTGCCAAGCCTCTTCAGATGCTGATGCATAAAGATGTGTGTGATCTGCTACCATGGGATAACGATTGTCTCATTCCCTTCCTTAAGCTGAGAAAAAGTCTCTGTTGTGCCCCAGCTCTGGGAATGCAAGATTATAACAATTAATTTGCACTTTTCTGCAGTGAGAGGGAGGACAGTGCTCTCTCTGTGCTTATACACAACTCATGGAAATGCCAAGAGACCTTTGGCTTACTTTTCAGCTAAGTTAAATATTGTAGCTTCTGCACTGCCTGGTTGTTTTAAAGCGGTAGCACAAGTATAGTGAGATGTGAAAATATAGTTATGGATCACACATTAACTGTGTATTTTTCCACACTGTAGAGTTGTTGTTGACAAGGACCAGAACCCAGCACCTGACAAGCAGCCAATTTACTAAATATGAACAGGTCATATTGGCTGCTGAAAATGTGACTGTCAAATGCTGTGGCTAAATCCTTCTACTTTACTACCTGAACCTGGTCATGAAAGTGATGATGAATATGAAGTGGACCATAATTGTCTCGATGTTACTGAACCATGCACCAAGCCGAGATCAGACATGCGAGGTGAACCATTACCTGAATCTGATTTTGTCCTCTATGGTGATGGTTTATGTTTTGAAGACAGAGGAGGAAGTCTGGGGATGGCTTATGCTGTCTGTACACTTTTCCAGAGTTGTTGGCGCCCCCTGGCTCCAAGGAATATTCTCCGCACAAGTGGCTGAATTGATTGCTTTTACTAGGGCATGCTGTGCTTATGATATCAATTGACGGTGACAATCTTTCCCAATAGTCAATACGGCTTTGGTGTTGTTCATGACTTTGGACAGTTATGGTCCCAGAGGGGGTTTATGACATCCTCTGGATCTCCCATCCAGAATGGCGAGCAAGAGAGAAACGTGCAGTGCAGTTGCCTGCACAAGTTGCAGTAGTCAAGCGCCCTGCACATTGTTCTGGATTTGATCATGTGACTTTAGGCAACAATTACCCAGATGAAATTGCTAAGTATTGTGCCCACAATGTCTATACCTGTAATGGGGAATATAATAAGTAAGGAATGGGTGAGACTAACTAAAACTCCAGCTGATACTTAGAAGGAGGTGAGAAGGCTTCAAGAGGAAGTGTCAGAGAAGGAACAGCAGATTTCGGTCAGAGAAGGTTGGATCAACAGATATGATGACATTTGGGTTTCAATGGGTGGAAGACCCATGGTGCCAAATAGTTTGTTACCTCCTATGGCAAAACATTTTCATGGTCCAGCTCATGTTGATAGGGATGCCATGGTGACATTGTTCAGGCAAACCTGGTTTCATCTTATATTTAGACTGATAGCTGAGGCGTTGTGTCACAGGTATATTGTGTGTCAACAAAGCACTATTGGGAAAATAACTGCAATTACATTGAGTCGGAGAGGGAGATCAGGGGGTCTTTTAATAGAATGTGGTTAGAATTCATTGAGATGCCTTTGTGCAATAGGTTGAGGTATGTCTTGGTCATTGTGTGCATCTTCTCACGTTGGGTCAAAGCGTACCCAACCAGAAGGACCGATAGTCTCACTATAGCCAAATTGCTGTTGAGGGAGCTCATACCCAGATTTGGCTTTCTGACTTCTCTGGAATCAGATCGCAGGACTCATTTCAATAATGAAGTCATGAAATTGTTGTATGCTGCACTACAAATGGAACAGAGATTACACTGCAGCAATAGGCATGAGGCTTCGGGTCTTGTTGAGCAGGTGAATCGGACGTTGAAATCCAGACTGTGAAAGGTATGTGCTTCGACATCTTTGAAGTGGCCTGATGCTCGACGCCTTGTGTTGATGAGTCTTCAGAGTGTACCTGATTGAAAGACTGGGGTGTCTCCCCACAAAATCATCATGGGAAGAGTGATGAGATTGCTAGCGATTCTTGCAAATGCACTTGTAAACATTGCAGATGATATGGTCCTCCATTTTTGCAAGGGAGTAGCTGACATGGTGCATCTTGTGTCTTATCAGGTTGGAGCAGTTGTGGCCTCTGTGCAACAACATCAGTGGCATGATCTCAGTCCTGGTGATTGGGTCTTGTTGAGGAAACACCTCGCCTACCGTCGCGGTGACTGCTGCCAACATACCACCACAGCGGCTATCATCCGTCCCCCATATTTTGAGCACTGCCTGTCTCCCGCCACAATAAGGGCAGAAATCCAGCAGTGTTCATAGTGGCGAAAGGTGGTAAACTGGTGCTGCTAACACCAACACTGCCATGTCAGTAGAACGCCGTCAGCCGTATTATGGCCAGTGATACAGGCTGGTGGTGTTCTGCTGGCAGGGCGCTGCTGGCGATAGCAGTGCCCCTTCCCATTCCCTGCCGGACGACCTCCTCTCCAGACAAGGTAGGTCGGGCATCTGACAGGGGAAGAGGGTGGGGGGTGTTGTGTGTGTGTCTGAGTGTATGCATGAATGTGTGAATGTGTGTGTGACTGCGTCTGTGAGTGTTGTGGTGTATGTGTGGTTGTGTGTGTATGAGTGAATGTGTGTAAGAATGGTGAGGTGAGTGCGTGTCTGGATGTCAGTGTGATTGTGTGTAAAAATGTGTGTGAGTATGTCTGGAAGTATGCGTGTTTGAATGCATGCATGCATGCCAGCGTAAGTGAATGGGTATATGCGTGCTGCATGTGGGTGTCTATGTGCTTGTCTGCAGGGAGGGGGGTGATGTGTGTGGCTGCGGAGTGGGGCTAGTGTGGTGTGTGCGTGTCTGTGGTTGTGTGCGTGTATGGGGGTGGGGTGTCTGTGAATGTATTAAAGGAGGGGTGAGTGAGTGGATCGGAGGGGGCGAGGTTAGTTTGTGTATCAGGGTGGGGGTTAGTGTGAGTATGGAGGGGTGATGTTGGATGGAGGGTGCGTCAGGTGAGTGTTTGGGGGTGGGGGGGGCCACCTACCAGTGACAGAAGGAATTCCCTGTCACCGGTAGGACCTACCACCATGGTTGTAGGCTGGCTCATTATGCCATGGCGCTTTGAGTGGAGAAGTGGCGGGTTGGCTGCAGCCAACCTGCCAATCTCATAATGTGGTGGTATGTACCACTAGCCTGTTGGCGGTACTACAGAAGACCGCCAGGGTCATAATGAGGGCCATTGTTTCTGATCTTCTGTATTGCTGATATTGACATTTTGGTTCATCTCATGGTAGTGTGCTTTAACCTGATTCAACGCTTTAACTCACCTTTGGTAGTTCTGTATTTGTATACTATGTTTTTGAGACTCATTTACATAAGTTTGACTTTGAACTTGTAATAAACCTTTTGAACTTTGATTTCACCTCTAAGGTTCAATGTGTGACCAAATAGGTTGCACTGTAAATTGATTTGAATGGTTTAATGGATTTCTCCTCACCCCTCTGAACTTTCGAAATTATTCATTAGATCTAGAAAACTGGTAAGATTATCAGGCGCTGATCAGAAACAAGCCACTGTCTTTAACATAGGTAGCCTACGAGTGGACTGGAGAGAAACCACTGTTCCAACAGGCACTTTTTAATTGCTAAATGCATCATACATACTGTAGGGGGGAGTAATGCCAGCAGTGTATAAAAGTGCTTATGTACATATGTTGTAAAATTCTATGCCAGGTGCTAACAGTCTGAGTGTAAGGAAGAGTCAACACTTCCCACTTAATTCTGGGTTCTTTATTAGCCTATAGCAGGTTTATCCTGAGCGATCAACTGTTCACAAAAACTGTTGTTAACAGCAGTGGTATGCTTTTTTTCAAAATAACCATTTTCATAAGGGCAATACAGCCCACTAACTACAGGGGTAGTGCCACCTTAATGTTTGAACTTCTTCTCTCAATGAGTCAGGGTGACCACATAGTTTTCTTCAATAATGGAGGATGCGCAATGGCTAATTTAGGTACCCTGGCATCTATGGCACATACAGCACCACAAAATTGGGTATTAGAAGGGGCACTGCAGAGTTTGGTTATCAAGGATTTATTCCAATTTATAATAAGCCCAGAGAGGTATCCAATGTGGATAATAACGTGTCTACAGGGTGCTAAGTTATGGCCTGGCTCTTTGGCAAATAAAACCATATCATCCCTATTTAAAGAGTCTGTGCTCTTTGAAGTAAAGACCTCTTTTAGAATGGTTTTGCCACAGCTTCCAGGCAGTGGCTCAATTGTCAGGGTAAACAGTATTGGAGATAGATAACAACCCTATTGTGTACCTTTAAAAATGTGGCTATGGTCTGATATGTGATTGGTCAGACAGATCCTTGCTCTGGGGCATGTATATAGTAAATCAAACAGAAACAAAGATTGATTTATGTACACTCATCCTCTTTAGTATGCAAAACAAATATTCACATTTGATTAAATCAAATGCTTTAGCCGCATCTAAACAACATGGCCCCAGCATGTAATTTGGGGGTCAGTTCATTGAGCATGGGAAAAATGGAATGCAGGTTATGTGCTGTAGACCTGCATGTGTGAAGCCAGACTGATCCAACAGGATCATCTTGTGAAGCATAGGATGTAGCCTACCAGCCAATAGTTGGGTAAGGATGTTAGTATCCATGTTTATGAAAGAGAGTGGCCAGTATGATTCACACCGGTCAGGTCGCTTATCTGGCTTGAGCAGAGTGATCAATACGGCTTTTTGCATGAAAGTAGTGAGGACAAACTCATTATGCACTTTCTCAAAGCAATCAAGCAATCACTTACCATGAGTGGAGCATATTCTATATACATTTTGCATGGTGTGCCTTCATTATTTGGGGCTTTGCTGGGGAAATGCCATTGGTATCTCATTTATCGAAAACTGCTGTTCGAGGAACTGGCAATGCAGCCAGTCCATCCAAACTACTGCTGCATCGCAAAGATATGTACCTACGTCATGAACCTTGGAGGCATGCAGGTCAGAATAAAAGCAGGCAAATTCACACAAAATCTTCTCTACCTCAGAGACTTTTGATTGGTTATTCCTCCATATCTGTGTCACTCAAACCCTGAGGGTGGTTAGCCATGGCTGACAGGTTACAGCTAGATTTTACTCCTAACTGAAAACCTGAGCAGGCGTGTCTCTATGCAAATATTTAGCCTGAGAGTCTTTAGTTTGCCATGGTGTTTGGCTATACAGACACCCCTGACAAATACTTTAAATACCTCACAGAGGACACTGTGACTATACACTGAGCACTTGTTAATAGAAAAATATTCTTCAGTCTCGCTCTTAAGCTCCTCCCTTCTGCAGTGCCCCTGTTAGCAATAGCCATCCATTATAAGAATTAGCAACCCCTGGGAACTGGAGCAACAAACGTACTAGTGCATGAGCTAAAAGTGTTTGCATCACACAGCCATATACGTAGTGCAGGAGCCCGTGCAAGAAGACAAACGAAAAATCCAGTTTAGACAAATAATTATGTACTGTGGATTAAATGTTCCCTCACAAGCATTCAGAACTGACACACCAATGCCCATATTTATATTTTTTTAGCGCCATATTTACGTCAATTTTTGACGCAAAAGCGGCGCAAACTTGCAAAATTCAATTGTATTTTGCAAGTTTGCGCCGATTTTGCATCAAAAAACGACGTAAATGAGGAGCTAAAAAAGTATAAATATGGGCCCAAATGTCTACTAGACTGTAAGCAAAGATAATCGCCTTTAATATCCCCCTGCAGCCAAGGACTGGTGGTGCAGGGGAATGTGGTCCCCACCATGCACAGTGATGTCATCAATGATGGCATTTCAGTTATCATCAGTGATGTTATCTATGATATCATAGAACATGTCATGAGTGATGTAACGTGAGGTCGTAAGCAGTGCATTGTGGGGTGTGAGTTATAGTTACTTCAGTTAACTATAACTGGTGAACTTAAGTGGTTTTTTAGAGTGTTTTGTTCTAACTGACATTCTCATCTAAATATAACATCACTTCAATCTTTGTTTTTTCAATGAATTTCTGACCTTTTTTAATATAAAGTAACAATATGGAGGTGTGTAATTTCAAGTAGGCAGACCTGCTGGCTTTGTCAAAGGGTCAGAACAGCAGAATATAAAAGGCAGACCTATTTGATTTTTCAGGGGGTCAGCACATAAACATACATAAAGGTGACCTTTTGGCTACGTCAATGAATCACCACAATAATTTAGCAATAAATACAATCGAGAATATTCCCATGTACATACTTGGCAATGATAAATACTAATAAATACTGTCAAATTAATATTTAAAATAAATCCTTTTTACTCAGAGCAACCATAGACACGTCTTTGAGTCTTTCTTTGACTATCTTAAGGCCACAAAACGCAGCAATAAGACCAACCACAAGAGGACCCTGCACTTCATCTAAAGAGCATACAGCTTCAGCTCAAAGTGTTTTAAAAATATGGTAAGCTGTCCTGGGGTCATGTATTAAATGACCAAAGAGTCTTAATGCAACTTTAAAAAAAAGTTCCTGGTGGGGGACTTCTGTCGTCCCTGTAATTTCCACAACATTTAAAAATTGCTTGGTAGTGCCCGTGCCACTTCTAGGGGCACAATACGGGTGAAAAATATAAATAACAAGCCCTTGCATGCATTATGGGGAACTCTTTGGCGAGAGCATTGATTATGAAATGAGCAAGTACTCTGCTTATTTTATATTTGTGCCTTTTTTATCTCCTTATTTATATTTTTGTGTTGCGGTCCCCCCATGGGCACCCAACAACAATGTGTAATGTTGGGGGCAACAGTGGGAGGCGTAGGGCATCCACAGCCTTGCCAATTCGCTAGCCATCACCCATCCTGGGTGCCGCTGGGAGCTGGCAATCTTTTTTTTCATGGATGTCCCGGTCCCACCTGGAGCAGTCAACAACTTTAAAACATTGGTGGCCACAAGGAAGTACCATGGCCGCCATGGCCCCTCTGGCCCCCACCTACACCCATCTTAGGTGCCGGTGGGAGCCAGCTATACTGGTTTGCTCCAGCCCGGCTGGAGCAGCTTTTGTTGAGTTCCCTTTCCTGGAGAGTGTGGGCAGGGAGTTATGTTTGTGTTCCCTGCCCGTGTTCTCACAGGTAGGGAACAACACAGTGTCCCAGGGCATGGGGTCCCCAGGACACTGCTGGCATTTGGCCCCAGGGAATGGGGTTGCCAGGGCCATTATGTGGCTTGGGAAGTTAGGCTCCAAACACCCCTCTCAAAATAAATAATGCATCAGGCCCCAGGGGATGGGGTCCCCAGAGCCATTACATGTCTGGGGAGAGCAGGCCCATGTTGGCCCAGCCAAATAGTTAAAGTATGTGTCGGGCCCTGCAGGATGGAGTCCCTGGGGCTATTAGGAGGCTCGGGAGGAGGGTTAAATGCACTATGGAGTCTCCCCTCCCCTTTTTTGTTTTAAAATTATTTAAACAAATTGCTGAACCCCTGGGCCTTGGCCCACCCCAAGGCAATTATGATCAAAAAGGGCAAGGGCCCAACCCACGGTACCAGAAACAAATGGCCTGTTTTTGGTCTCGAGAACCACCTCCCCCACAAGGCCTAGAGAGCCAGAGTATCCCTTCTTTGCCCCTTTGTGTTTTTCATATTTCTTACTAGGGCACAGGGGCTGAGCACCTGTGTCCTAAAATGGTTGCCAAACATCTTCATAGATGTTGACACCAGCTAATCAAATCCCATCTTTTGATATATTGCAGCCTGAAATATTTTAAATATAGTTTTAATCTTAATTTTGCAAAAAACTACTGAATGGATTTACAAAAAATCACAAAATGCACACTTTCTGGGTAAAGATCTGGCTTTCTGCCACATATGGTGTCATTCAGTTCAGCAGTTTTTGCAGCAGCGCTGTTTGAAATTCCAATGGGGAATTGAATGAAGAAAACATGTTTGGATCCTCCATTTTTTGGAAAGTTTTGTGAAGATTTTACGTATACATAGGTAGTTATAGTTAGTATAACGTTTCCGAAGGAAATAGATTTTTTGGTTGGCTAATAACTTTGGCCCTGTTTGATGAATCTTTTTGAAACTTTAAAAATAGAATCTCATCCACATAAACTCCTTCCATTTGGTAGTTTTTGAAGGTTCAAAATGTATATATATTTTAGGCTGCTGAGAATCTACGGACCTGACAGACCCAAATATTAGGTCTGACTGACTTGTCAATATCAACAATGATGTTGCTGTAGCCAATTTAGGACTGAGGGCCTCAGCTCCTGTGTCCCGAAAAAAATATTTAAAACCATATAGGGGACAAGTAGGATTTAACTATAAACAAAACCTATAACTCACATCCTCACCATGCACTGCTTATGACCTCACATAATACATAGCTCATGACATGTTGCATGACATCATTAATAATGTTACTGATGACATCTGAAATTACATCATTAATGACAACACTGTGCATGGCAGGTATGCAAGTTATAGTTACTTGTGTCCCTGCCATGCACAGTTTTTTCATCAATAATTGTGCTGCAAATGTTGCAGTGATATTTTTAATGACGTTATAAAAGATGTCATGAGTAATGTAATATTTAAGGTAATTAGCAGTGCATGTCGAATGCGAAAGCTATAGTTACATTAAGGCATGAGTTATAGTTATCTGAAATAACTCTAACTATAACAGCTGAATTTCTATGGTTTTGTATGTTTAAAATGTTAGCCTAACTATATGGTCCCTGTAACCTTTGGTGTCTTTATGTGAATTTCTATGTTTTTTTAATTCTATTTCCTAACTATATCATTCATGTAACCTTTGTTTTTTTCATTGAATTGCTATGGTTTTTTAACATAAAGTATCTCAATTCATTTACATTAATACAACCACCACCATGCACAGCCTTTGGAGGGGGGTTGGCTGCAGGACCTATAGCCAGGCTTTGCATTCAACCCCATATACCCAACCAACCCCGCGCCATGCACAGCCTTTGGTCATGCATGGCAGGAGTTGGCCGCAGGGCTTGTGGCCAAATCGCTATACCCACCCAAACTATGCACTACGGACACCAAGGCCATCAATAAATGCTTCTTTTTTTTTGGTGGATATGTGATCATATTCCTGTGGATCAAGAATGCGTCTCCAAAATCAGCAGTTGAGCAAGCTGTCCATCTTCCTGTGAAAATAGGGGGAAGACATTGCATAAGACCAATGTATATGGGACGGGGACAAAAGCCATCTTACATACTTGGAGTTTTTAAATGGGATAACATGATCTCTGGTCTCAGCAGCAGGTGACACGAAAGAACCCACTTGTCACAGTCAATACATGAGTTATTGCATGCACAAAAACAAAGGATGCAAACACCTCCATCAAGGATTACAGAACTTTTCACAGTGGAAATGGAGAGAAAACGAACTTAGGTGGTCATTATGAACAAATAATGAAACACAAGACTGCCATCAGTTCCGGGGCGGGGACCTCCGCCAGGCAAAGCGTGGCAGAAATTAACAATATAAAAGGACACACTCACCGGAGGCACACAGAACACGCTGATGCAGACATGGAGAGAGAGTTGGAAATAATGTCAGTGCTGCTCCTTGCTATATACCTCCAGGACCGCAACGGACGGCAAAGACGACGACGGTAAGTACCGCTGCCCAGTACACATGGGAAGAAAGGGCATAGTTACACACCCACCCCACCCACCCTGCGATGCACTCCCAACCCCTTCCACATCTCAAGCCAAACATACCATAACAAAATGCACTTGCCAGACACAAGCCAACAAAGACCTGCACCAAAGTACACACATGAGCACATCACCCCTCCATAGTGAAACACTGTACAACGTCACCATATTGTGCCAACAGCACTACTGGGCACTGAAAATGTATTTACAAAGACATTACGTCATGTCCAAATAAGGCCATTGGCCAGTCCATTACAAATATCCTGAAGGGCAAAAACAGGCCAAACTTGACTCTCACATGTGCAAGGGTACTCCACTTGAAAGGGGCATCAATGGGGCAGCCAGGCACCTCAGGGAACAGGGGCAGGGGGTAGCAGGGTGGGGACTTAAGCCTGGAAGGGGGGGGGGCTTGGGCTTAGGTTTGGGAAGTGGTGGGGGTTTGGGCTTGCTCTTGGAAGGAGGGGGAGTGGGCTTGGACTGGGGGGTGGCAGAGGGCCCTGGGGCAACACGGTGCTTCTTCCTCCCTGGGGAAGGGGCACAGGAATGGGAAGGGTGGACTAGGGTGGACTTGGACGTGGAAGGAGTGGACATTGGTAAGGAGATGGGCACGTTTGGGGACAAGATGGGATGGGCCAGTGGGTTCGAACAGATCAACACGGGAGAGGAAAAGCTTCTTAGGGGCAGTTTGAGGGGATTTGGAGGCAGGTCTTGGAGTGGAGGTAGAGGGAGTGCTTGTACCAGGTGTAGATGTGCCAGACGTGGAGGCAGGTGCCTGTAAAGTATGCTGATGTGTGGTGGATGTGTGTGGTGTGGATTTGGGTGAATATTTGAGTGTTTTGGGAGGAGGGGGGTGGACACAGTGGGAGAAGACAGGCTGCCAGTGTACATGGATGTTTTCTGGGTGTCTGCAGGTCTGGTGAGTGTGCTGCAAGTGTCTGTCAATGTAGTTGTGGTGAGTGCAGGTGTGGTGTCTGGGGTGCATGTCTGGATGTCAGATGTTGTGGTGACTGCATGAATGGGGGCAGCAGCAGCGACTGAGAGTGCAATGCGCGTGGGTGTGCATGGTGAGGTGACAGACAGGGTGGCGTGGGAGGTTGACACACTGGGGGAAGTGGATGTTGTGTGTGCTTTGGTATGCTGGGTGTGTGCATGTTTGTGGTGGGAATTGTCGTGCATGTGTTTGTCAGTGTGCTTTTTGTGTGTTGTTCTGTGTGCATGGCTGTCTGTATGTGTGCTTGGGATGGGTGAAGGGATTGGGGTGCTGGAAGGGGTAGAGGTGGTGGTAGGGGGGACGGAAAGACCAGGGACACTGGCTGCCGTCAAAGAGGAGGCCAGAGCCTGAAAAGATCTCTGTAGGCCAGACATGGCACGTGAATGCCTTCCAGGTATGCATTGCGTTGCTGCATCTGGGATGCTAGCCCCTGGATGGCATTCACGATGGTTGTCTACCCTACAGAGATGGTCCTCAGGAGGTCAATAGCCTCCTCCGTGAGGGCAACAGGGTTGACTGGGGCAGGGGATGAGGTGCCTGGGGTGAAGAAGACGTCCACCCTCCTGGGTCAGCGGGCACTGACAACTGGGTGGGGAGCAACTGGGAGGGCGGTGATGGCATGGGGGGTGGCGGAAGATGGTATAGAATGGGTGTGCCCAGTAGGGTCCGCCACCACCAGGGAGTGCCCATCGGAGGAGGTATCAGAGTCCCTACCTCCAGTGGTAGATGCCTCCCCGTGGTACACCCCTCGCACTCCAACCCACTGATCCCTTGGCGCGCGTCGACTCTGCCTCCTTGGAACTATGGGCTGCTGCATCCCCACTTGCCGGTGCTCCCTCGCCAGATGATGCTGATGTACACAAAGGACACAAGAGCACAGGGGTGGAGAGACAAAACAAGGGAGAACTTTGTCAAAACCTGAATATATGTACATCTCTGGCGCACACACACTCCCATCCAGGTCACACACTTACACGCAGCACATTCAACATACATCATGATTGTGCCCCTGACTAGTGGCCATTACTCCATAATACACCACATAACCCACACGAAACAAGGACCTGATACACTGTGTGAAGTACACCCAAGAGAGACCATGACCAGCCAATGCACTTACAAGTCCATGAGGCCACAAAGCATACCAGATGACAGAAAGGGGACCCCCCCCCCCCCATGGGCCTATAGAGACTGCCCAAACTAGCCCTCACACCAACCCAGAGACTTTGAGGGGGCAGGACTGCAGGAACCCTCCTGTCCAAGTGCCTGGCACTAGAATGCATACATACCACAGCACCAACATCCATCCATCAAAGCAGTCACACAACAGTGTTGGTACTCACCCCCTTGTGGCTGCTATGCTGCCTTCAAGCGACCATCCAAATCCGGATAGGCCACCGCCAGAATGCTGGCCATTAGGGGGGGTCAGGGTCCGATGGGCACCCCTTCCTCGTTGGGAGAACTTCCCCAGCTGGGCCTCTCGGTCTTCTTGGCCCAGCACCTCAGGTCCTCCCACCGCTTCCTGCAGTGGGTGCTCCACTGGTTGTAGACCCCCAGGGTTCGCACCTCCTTGGCGATGGCTTGCCACAGGCCTTTCTTTTGATGGGCGCTGACCTGCATGGGACACACAGAGTAAAAAAACAGACGACAGTATGTGTGCACCGAGTACAGACGACATGTCGTTCCCTATGGAACGGCCATTGTTGAAAGGCATGTTTTCAACTCACATACAGTACATGCCAGACAATCTACGGCTGGGCAGTTACACATCGAACCCACATGCATACAGGCATCTGCCACAATCACACACATTTAAGGATGACAGATGCCAACACACCTGCTCCTCTGTTCGCCCATACAACTGCGCATACAGGGGTAGGACCCCGTCCACCAGCTTCTCCAGCTAGTCCGCGGTGAAGGCCGGGGAGCCTCAAGGCCTCCGCAGTCCCATCCAGCTCCCGCCTCCTGCAGGAGCTGGAAGTGCTCATGCACGCAGGAAGCTGCTGAAAATGTAGCTCCCTGCATGCAGAAGCAATAGTTTAATCTCTTTCCCTGGCCGTATGTTTACGGTCACTGAAAGAGATGAAAACTCCACTTCTAGCAAGTGGGAGCAGTTTGACATGTTCCGTTTGCTTGAAGCAGATTGTTAGCTTTTGCAAGCAAAAGCATACAGTTACCTCCCAAGGGTGGGCACCTTGTGGGGGTAGCAGG
The DNA here is from genome assembly GCF_031143425.1 of Pleurodeles waltl. Lineage (NCBI taxonomy): Eukaryota > Metazoa > Chordata > Amphibia > Caudata > Salamandridae > Pleurodeles > Pleurodeles waltl. The sequence continues at coordinate 581,852,490 of NC_090448.1, read as the reverse complement.
AGCCAGCTCTGGGGGGGGGGGTGGTTGCGGTCCCCAAAAGCATGTATGGCTCTGCACCTTTAATCTACATGGGCCAGACCAGGGAGGTGGTGGGGGCCGCACATCCCCCTCCATTTAAAAAAAATGTTTATGTCCCTGAGGAGATGGTTGGACCCGGGGCTGGAGGGTCTGTGCGGACGCCCTCACTAAATTTTGTTGTAGACTTGGGGAGGTGGCAAGCCCAGAGGGTTCTGCATGCCCCCTCAACATTATTTATAATGTAGCCTTAGGGAGGTGGTGGTTCCCCGGGGCCTGGAGGGTTCTGTGCCAACCCCTAACAGTTTTAATTGTTGCCCCAGGAAGATGGAGGTCCCTGGGGCCCAACTGGTCTATGAGCCCCTGTATATTTATAGATTAAAGCCCTGGGGAGGTGGTGGTCCCCAGGGCTTCTATAGGCCTTAGGAGGGGGTCCTTGTGCGCCCTCTCCTTTTTAATTACATTGGCCATGCCCCTGGGACCTGGCCACCTGGGGGCAAAATGATTTAGAAGTGTGGGAGACCACGTTTATTTTTTTTTTGTTTACATTCTCAGCAAAATCCACTGATTCATCCACAGATTTTGGCAAACTAAATGTTAAAAATAGTTGTTTTGCCCTGGTTGGGTCCCAGAGGGACCCCAGTACCAAGGCTAGAGGGTTATAGTCTTCATTCCCTGCCACCTTTTCTTTATTTTGGTGTTTTTTTCTTGGGACTTGGCTTCAAAATCAGACCTCAGCACGAGATCTCCAGGATCCGTGGAGCCTCAACTTCCTTAGATATTTATCTTTCCTTTAATATCTCTAAAACGACTGAACAGATTTACATCGGATCACAAAAAGCACTCTTTCTGGACCAAGAACTGCCTTCCTGCCGAATTTGGTGTACTTCTGCCCAGCAGTTTGGGCTGTAGTCATGTCTAAAATTCCTAAGGGAATTATAATAGAAAACATACTTTTTTTTAACCCCCCCCCCCCCCCCCCTTCTCTGTCCCCACTTGACGGATTACCTAGAAGCTTCCCATGTACATCAAGATTCTCAGGAACACTTATTTTGGAAAATTGCGTCAAAATTCATCAAACAGCACCAAAGAGAAAGGCAAGTCAAAAAACACTTTTTCAGTGGAATCATGGTCCTAACTATAACTAGCCACTGATGACTGGCAGTAGGTAATATATATATTTATTTTTTTCACTGAAAAAAAACAAAGGTTACAGGGATGTTATAGTTAGGTGCATGGTAAGGGCGCGAGTTTTACTTACCTTAGGGCACGAGTTATAGTTAGTTGGGATAACTGTAACTATAACTGGCAAATTTCTAAGGTTTTGTACATTTAAAATGTGAGCCTAACTATAACATCCCTGTAACCTTTGTTTTTTTTTCAGTGAAAAAAATAAATATACATATATATAGGGCTGCAGCAAAGCCTCATCAAACAGCTATGACCCGGGGGTGGGCACCCTGGGACATAGCAGGAGCCGGTCCTAGGGGGGTGGCGGTTCCAGAGGGTCATCAGTGGCTCTTTGAAGGAGGCCGCACAGGCCCCCTCTAACAAGGACATAGCCCTGTGGGGTGGTGGTCCTGGGGACTTGGGGGTCACGAAGCGACCTCCTTCCTTTTTTTTAATATTTGACCCTGCGGGCGTGGTGGTCCCCGGGGCAGCGGGGGGGGCATGCAGCCCCCCTGCAAATAAATTACAATTTGCTTCTGGGGTGTTGGTTCTGTGGGCGTGGGGAGACCATAGGCCCCCCTGCATATTAATACCTAAATCCCCCCCCCCTGGGAGGTGTTAGTCTTTGGGGCAGCAGTAATGCTGTCAATTTGGGAATATCCCAATTTGTATATTATAAAAATAATTTAAAGAATGTTTTGTGGCTCTGGGTGGTCCCTCTGGGACCCTCCCCACCAGTGCTAAGGGGTCAGGGTGTCTCTACCCTGGCCCCTTTTCTTTTTTATAAACTTTTTTTCTGGGACTTGGCTCAAGCTGAGTTCCAACACTTGCGCCCTAAGGTAAATATAACTCCCGCCCTTACCATGCACAGTTTTCTCATCAATAACTTTACTCCAAATTTTACAGTGATATTATTAATGATGTCATAGAAGATGTCATGAGTGATGTAATATCTGGGATAATTAGCAGTGCATGGCGGGGGACGTGAATTATAGTTACTTTAGGGTGCGAGTTATAGTTACTTGAAATAATTCTAACTATAACAACTGCATTTCTATGGTTTTGTGTGCGTATTTCTATTGGTTTTTAGCATTATGTAATATTTAATTACTTTATGTTAATCCAATCTTAATCCATCCACCGTCAACGTTAATTCAATCACCATCGCACATGGACTATAGCCGTGTGCTGCAGAGGATGGTCACAGGCCCTGCACCCAACTCCCTGTAAGCACCTAACCCTGCACTACGCACAGTCGAAGGCTGTGCTGGGCCGGGGGTTGGCCGCAGAACCTGGTCTTTGGCCAACCCTGCATAAGCACCCAACCCAGCGGCAAATACTGCCTTTGGCCATGTGTGGGGGGTGGGACATGGAGCCTGACCTGTGGCCCGGCCCTGTGGCTAACCACCCCATAGGGCCTCCCTTCCTGACCAATTTGGCCTTCTAGCTCAATTTATATACTTGTAGTAGTTAAAAGGGATACCAACGTGCTCTGTTCTTAACAGTACGACAAGGAAAACAACACTTGCCACAGTCACAACATCACGTACTGCACTCGAAAAAGCAACGATGCTGATACCTCCATCAAGGCTTTCCAATACCTTTTCATATTGGAATTTCAGAGAAAAAACATTTGGTTTCCTTTGTCCGTGTGCAACAAGTTAGGCTGATTTGCAGTGTACAGACGTAAAGCTTCAACTGGGGCACCTGCTTTGTTTATATTTGTAAGTGCTACCAGTTGAGGTTTTATTTCTGTGAAATGAGCATTGGTACCAGAATGCATCCTGACCTGCTTATTTATCCAAGAAAAGGCCACCATTTTGTGCAAAGTTTCTACACAACTGGATTATTTTCTTTTGGCTAATTAGTAACTACTACTGTAACACTTTTACTGCATCTCCACGCTACAGCTGTCTTGTTGGTTAAATATACAGTGCATCTCCCACACTATAGCTGCGTAAAGAACACCAAGGTAATGTCTCCAGTGACCTTGCTTGTCTCTAATTTTGGCCTCCGTCGGGGACCACAGGGGGCCTCAATGCCCCCTTGGTCCCTGTTGGCTCCCCACCTCCTGAGGGAGCCAGCATTGCTCCCGCTTGCAGGGAGCTGCTAAATATGCAACTCCCTGTGTGCGGGAGCAATTCTTTCCTCTGTTTCACACACACACACACATATACAGTGATATGATTACACTTCTAGTGCTACGAATGGATAGTTAGAGGCCCAGGTGGAGGTTGGGTCTGCTCCTTGGTTGGTTCCTTAATGCCAGGCTGCATCCTAATTACTTCTTTCTTCTAGTTGGTGGTTTCCAAAATACCCTTCCTTAAGGATTGCTGTGCAGCCTCCACCTGGAGTCTTTTTTGTAAAAGACTGTATGAGAAATTGCCTCCTCTTTGACCTCTGCACCTGACGGCCCTGAGCTGCTGGTGTGGTAACTTTGGGGTTGCCTTGAATCCCCCAACGGTGGGATTTTTAGTGGACTGATGCTGCTGTTTTTTTACTTTGTGCATTGGGACACACTGTTACGTAGGCCCTAATGCATGTGCTCAGACCACTAAAACATTTCAAAATTGGGTAACTCCTAAATGGCATATTCAGCTTTCCTATAAGGCCATAGTATATGGTGCCCAAAAACACCCAAGGCATGAAAATGGAAATGCAATCTATGAACATGAGTACTACTGGACCATCTACTAGCGTGATCAGGCAAACATGACTCTGGAAGTGCCACTACAGCTTAGCAGCTTCAGTTTAAAACTGCAGCTGGATGGTGCTTAAAATACCCATGGCATAGAAAGTTAAATGTCATTTGTCGATTCAGCCTGTGTCCTGAAAAAAATATTCAAAAACATATATGGACAGGCAGGGATTTAACTATAACTACACCTATAACTCGCACCCTCGCCATGCACTGCTCATGACCTCACATAATATATACCTCATGATACATTGTATGACATCATTAATAATCTCACCAATGACATCTGAAATTACATAATTGATGACAACACTGTGCATGGCGGGGGATTAACAATAACTGGTGAATTTTGTGATTTTTAGAGTTTAAACCATTATGTTTTCCCTAAATATAACATCACTTTAACATTTGTTTTTTCAGGGAACATATATTTATATACACACATACACACACACAAGCCACTGTAGCATAGCAACTTCAATTTAAAACTGCAGTTGCATCTGTCAAACAGACCCTTTTTGGCAGGAGAAATCCTTCCTCTTAAATATTAATAAGTCACTCCTATATAGCCCATGCAGCAAGGCGGGGCAAATGGTATTTACAAGTAGGACATTAACATGTTGTTACTATGACTAGCATCCAGACGCTATTTTCATTATAGCAATGATGGCTGGGCCATAAAGGAACACTGGAACGCAATACTGAATATTAATTCTGCTATCTCAGCCTAGGGACTGAACAGGTGAATAGCCCTGAAGAGGTGTGAAAACTTCTCAAACAGCAGACACAATGGCCTTGTTGTTGGGAAGTGTTCTGTTCCCTTGGCAGGAAGACTAGTTGGGCTAGTCCTAGGAAGTTACTTTACCTCAAATGGGCCTACCCTGTCATAGGCAGATGTCAGATGACACATAAAAAGGCCCTTTCCTTTGTCCTCCCAGTCAGACAGGCAAGGGGTGGGGGGGAGCTGCCCCAGAACTAGTTTGGAGTGACCACAAATGAGGGGCTGTCTATTACCCTGAACATACATCTAGGTGGACACACAGGCTCTGCACAAGAGGAGAAGAGTTTCTCCATCTTGGATTTAGTGAGTGAGGAGTTCTGTGGGATTGTGCCCAGTATGGCACACAGAACCTCCTGCAAAACTGGGTAGGATTACCTCTGGGAACTGTTACCCTGCTGTTTTAGGGAGGGGTCAGGAGTCACCCTAATCCCCAAGGTTGTGCTAGGCATAAATGTGCCCCATGAAGACAACTTATACAGATCACTCGGGGCCTGTGGAAGAACGGAAGAAGGATTGCACCTGCAGTTTTGGACCTATCCAGAGACCTGGTAGTCTGTGCCTGCTACAACTTGTACCCAGGACAAAGAAGTGGACTCCGAGAGACGGTTGGCTGACCTATGTGCCTACAGGGACCCAAGCTGCAAGAGGATTATTCCTCTATCTCCCACCTGACCAGTTCCAACTCAACCTGATCTGGACCCAGCTGGTGGCCTAGGCGGGAGTGAGTTTTCACCCCTAAATGCTGTCCCTCAGGTACTGTGGCCCTTGGATGTGTCTACCTGGATGTCTAACATCTTGAATAACCTGACAGAAAAGGTTTGGACTTCAAGACCTTTGGAGGACAGGGAAAAACCTGCTAGGCTGATCCACCAAATGCACAACCTTGATGGGCTGAAGAAATAGGTTTCCCTGCCCTGGAGGTCCTCACCAGCAGCAAATCCATTTCAGCCAGACCTCACTGAGAAGGTCTTGAGCATTGTGGAGCACAGTAAGACACTGCCTGCAGCCTTGCCCCTCTTAAGGATTTCAAGCTCCAAAATAGAGACTGTAGGAAGTTGGCTCTGTATATACTATTTCAAAGTATGAAATAGTATGCACAGAGTCCAAGGGTTCCCCTTAGAGGAAAGATAGTGGCAAAAGTAGATCATTCTAATGCTCTATTTTGTGGTAGTGTGGTCGAGCAGTAGGCTTATCAGAAGGTAGTGTTAAGCATTTGTTGTACACACAAAGGCAATAAATGAGGAACACACACTCAAAGACTTACTCCAGGCCAATAGGTTTTTATATTGAAAAATATATTTTCTTAGTTTATTTTAAGAACCACAGGTTCAAGATTTACAGTTAATACTTTAAATGTAAGATACTTCACTTAGTTACTTTAGGAACTTTGAAAACAATATCATGTACAGTTTTTGTAAAAATGGCAATAAGCTATTTTCAAAGTGGACACAGTGCAAAAATCAACATTTCCTGGGGGAGGTAAGTTAAGGTTAGATTAGGATGTAAGTAAAACACTTACAAGTCTCAGTCCTGGGGCATAGGGATCCCACCGTTGGGGGTTCAAGGCAACCCCAAAGTTACCACACCAGCAGCTCAGGGCCGTCAGGTGCAGAGGTCAAAGAGGTGCCCAAAACACATAGGCACCTATGGAGAACAGGGGTGCTCCGGTTCCAGTCTGCCAGCAGGTAAGTACCTGCGTCCTCGGGGGGCAGACCAGGGGGGTTTTGTAGAGCACTGGGGAGGACACAAGTAGGCACACAAAACACACCCTCAGCGGCACAGGGGCGGCCGGGTGCAGCGTGCAAAGCAGGCGTCGGGTTTCAGGTAGGAAATAATGGAGGGACCCAGGGTCACTCTAGCGGTGCAGGCAGGCACAGGGGAGGGCTTCTCGGGACAGCCACCACCTGGGCTAGGCAGAGGGTCACCTGGGGGTCACTCCTGCGTCGAAGTTCGGTTCCTTCATGTCCTGGGGGCTGTGGGTGCAGTGTTGGTTCCAGGCATCGGGTCCCTTGTTACAGGCAGTCGCAGTCAGGGGGAGCCTCTGGATTCTCTCTGCAGGCGTCGCTGTGGGGGCTCAGGGGGGTTGTCTCTGGTTACTCACGGGCTCGCAGTCGCTGGGGAGTCCTCCCTGAAGTGTTGGTTTTCTGCAGGTCAAGCCAGGGGCGTCGGGTGCAGAGTGTAGAGTCTCACGCTTCCGGGGGGGAAGTTGCTTCTTTGTTGCAAAAAAGTAGCTGGTTTTGAACAGGGCCGCTGTTTACTGGAGTTTCTTGGTCCTGTAGTCCAGGGCAGTCCTCTGAGGCTTCAGAGGTTGCTGGTCCCTGTCGGATGCGTCGCTGGAGCAGGTTTTCGAAGTTGGAGACAGGCCGGTAGGGCTGGGGCCAAAGCAGTTGTCGTCTTCTTCCTTCTCTGCAGGATTGTAGGTCAGCAGTCCTTCTTCTTTCTTCAGGTTGCAGGACTCTGATTTCCTGGCATCTGGGGAGCCCCTAAATACTGGATTTAGGCGGGTGTTTAGGTCTGGGAGGGCAGTAGCCAATGGCTACTGTCCTTGAGTGTGGCTACACCCTCTTTGTGCCTCCTCCTCAAGATGGAGGATTTCTCAAGGCAGGGGTCACCTCAGCTCAGGACACATTAGGGGCTGTCCTGACTGGTGGGTGACTCCTCCTTGTTTTTATCATTATCTCCTCCAGTCTTGCCGCCAAAAGTGGGGGCAGTGGCCGGAGGGGCGGGCATCTCCACTAGCTGGGATGCCCTGGTGCGCTGTAACAAAAGGGGTGGCTCACCGCCAGGTGTTACAGTTCCTGCAGGGGGAGGTGAGAAGCACCTCCACCCAGTACAGGCTTTGTTCCTGGCCACATAGTGACAAAGGCACTCTCCCCATGTGGCCAGCAACATGTCTGGTGTGTGTCAGGCTGGCAGAAACTGGTCAGCCTACACTAGAAGTCGGGTAGGTATTCAGGGGGCATCTCTAAGATGCCCTCTGGGTGTTTGTTACAATACATTGCACACTGGCATCAGTGTGCATTTATTGTGCTGAGAAGTGTGATACCAAACTTCCCAGTTTTCAGTGTAGCCATTATGGAACTGTGGAGTTTGTGTTTGACAAACTCCCAGACCATATTCTCTTATGGCTGCACTTACAATGTCTAAGGTTTTGCTTAGACACTGTAGGGGCATAGTGCTCATGCGCATATGCCCTCACCTGTGGTATAGTGCGCCTGTCTTAGGGCTGTAAGGCCTGCTAGAGGTGTGACTTACTTATGCCACAGGCAGTGTGAGGTTGGCATGGCACTCTGAGGGGAGTGCCATGTCGACTTAGTCATTTTCTCCCCACCAGCACACACAAGCTGTGTGGCAGTGTGCATGTGCTGAGTGAGGGGTCCCCAGGGTGGCATAAGACATGCTGCATCCCTTAGAGACTTTCCCTGGCATCAGGGCCCTTGGTACCAGGGGTACCAGTTACAAGGGACTTACCTGAGTGCCAGGGTTGTGCCAGTTGTGGAGACAAAGTTACAGTTTAGGGAAAGAACACTGGTGCTGGGGCCTGGTTAGCAGAGTCCCAGCACACTTTCAAATCATAACTTAGCATCAGCAAAGGCAAAAAGTTAGGGGGTAACCACGCAAAGGAGGCACTTCCTTACACAGACTACATAGGTTGGTATAAAATCTTGATTGGGTGAGGGCAAAAAAAGTATCTGATTGGTGAGAAGACTTCCATGGGCATGAAATTCTAATTTTTCCCACCAAAACTAGTGGCTTCTTTGGGACCACATTGAGCGTCTATCTGGCATTGTGGAGCCGTCCTCAGAAATAGCCTGCTGCCTTGCCCTGCTGAAAGATTTGGAATTTCATTTTTGAGACTAAGGGCCTCATTATAACAATCGCAGTAAAAACTGCCTACCACCGCGCCAACATACCGTCACCGCGGCTACCATCCGTCCGCAATATTATGATCACTGCTGGACTTTCGCCACAAGAAGGGTGGAAATTCGTCAGTGATCATACTGGCGGCACAGTGGTAAGCTGGCGCTGCTATCACCAGCACCGCTATGCCAGTAGAAGGCGGTCATCCGTAACATGACCTGTGATACCGTCAGGCGGTGCTCTGCTGGCAGGGTGCTGCTGGGGTAGCACCGCTCCTTCTAGTTCCCTGCCTGAAGACCTCCTTGACAAAGGTAAGTTGGGCTTCCGACAGTGGCGTGGGGGGTGTTGTGTGTGTGTGTCTAGTTGTGTGCAGGAATGTGTGAGTGTGTGTGTGGATGTGTCTGTGTGTGTTGTGTTGTTTGCGTGGTTGTATGCATGTAAGTGTATGTTTGTAAGAATGGTGAAGTGAGTGCGGGTCTGCATGTCAGTATGATTGTGTGTAAGAATGTGTGCGACCATGTCTGGAAGTATGCGTGTATGAATGCGTGTATGCCAGTGTGGGTGATTGGGTGTATGCGTGGTGCATGTCCGCGGGTGTGTGAGTGTATGGGGGTGGGGTGGAGTATGAGGACCGGAGGGGGGAAGTTTGGATGGAGGGGGTATGGCGGGTGTCTGGTGAGTGTTGGGAGGGGTGGGGGAGCCACCTACTGGTGACAGGGAAGGAATTCCTTGTCATCAGTAGGGCCTACCGCCATGGTTTTCGTGGCGCTGCTAACGCCACAAAAATCATGGTAGTAGACTGGCCAGTGGTACTATGCCGAATGCCGGGCTGGAGATTGACATCTCCGGCCCGGCGGCTGATACCGCCATGGCGATATGAGTGGAGAAGTGGCGGGTTGGCTGGAGTCAACCCGGCATTCTAAAAATGTGGCGGTATGTAAAGCCAGCCTGTTGGTGGAGCTACCGCCACATTTCAACTCACTTCTGGGGTCATAATGACCCCCTAAGCCTCAAAGTAAAATCTCCTACCAGTTCAAACCTCTTGGTGTGTGCGACCCGCAATCCATCGCAGTCAAATCACCTCTGGATCCTGGTCCTTCTATGATCATTGACTACTATTGGCATTTGGGTTTTTTTTTGTGCTAATTTTACCTAAAACTTTAAGAAATCACAGCTCCTGTTTCCCCTGTTGGATTTCTTTGGGCAGGCACACTCTCCCTGATGATGTGGGCTTTCTCTTTCTCCAGGGTGTTGGATAGGTGTCATGCCACCTAGCAGTCAGGGATGTTCTTCTCAACCCTAGGTGCAGCTGAGATGTTTCTTGAGTAGAACTGCTTGCTATAAAAGAATGAATACAAAAACGTATACATATATATGCCCAATATTGCATAACTGTTCCAAAGTCCATTGATAATGATTATTTTATTCCTGCGCACATAAAATGACACTATATATAATTTAGCTAACTTTAAACAAGCAAAGTTATCTTTGAAAATTGTATTACAAATTACTCAAACTAGCTTCGAAATGATTAGTAAATCATAACTGATTATTAATGCAAGACAAATGTTTTTCCAAAACACATGAATTGATTACATAATTATGTACAAAATAAAACGTAATAGTGTTTAAAAAAATTAATTGATTAATAAAAAAATATATAAGTATATATATATAAATAATAGGGTTATGGGAAACAGGTTATTAATATAATCCAGCATTTTTCCCTCACTGTTAAAAATGTTTTCATTTGGAATGGCTTCTAAAAATTCTCATAGGTTAGTTTAAAGGGAGTTATATTTGGAAAAATCAGGTTTACATAAACATACTTTAACAAAATGAAAATGTTACATATGCCACATGTATGCAGAAATGTATATCTAAAAAAATTAGGAAACATTTCCGTTATGTAAATTGTTGATGATTATTATAGGCTAAAAATACACAAAAGATAACAATCTATTAGAAACTGAAATAATTAATTTCATTACTACACATAAATTACTGAGGATATAGGCAACATGGATTGTTAGAAAGAATGCCAGACTAGACAAAGCTTTCACAACTCATTGGCTCTTATAAAAATAAGATATGCTACACTTCCTGCCTCTCCTCTTCTCAAACTCTTCTAGCTAAGCAATGGAGGGTTATCAAGATTTAGACCCTCCAGTAGATTGGTGTCTCCCAGAAGCCCAGAGAATGTGGCTGGAAGGACACACAAGCAAAGTCCTGGGCTTTAATCCAGACCTTGCTACAAAGCTCCTCCTCGCTCTTTTTGTACTCCTGACCATGCAGGTTGTGGACACTCACTGCAGTGCAGCACATGCTGATGTCTCCAAAATGTGGGCCTGCACTCTATTGCTCGGCTGGCTATGTGGACCCCCTTACAACTAAGGATAGTTGTGGAGAACGATATTACACATCCCTTGCAGCGCTACATCTGTGAAACTGGGGGCCCTCTCATCTGATCCTTCAGCCATGTTTGGGGTTTGGATTTTAAAAGGTGTTGCAGGATGGAGGAGAAAATTGTTGTGGTGGAAGGATGCCTCATAATACCCAGAAAACGGCTGACTTCCTGTCTCTGAATCTGGAGCCTCTGCCCCAAATGCGGGGTGGAAAGTTGGTATGTGGGAGGAGAGGCCTGCATGTAGAAGGGGGAAAAAGCTTTAGAGGAATACAAAAATTGTTACAGAAAGTGGTTGTGTACCTGTTTGAAGCTACAAAATTGAGGTCTTAAGTATGTGTTAAACATTGACTGTATCATGTCAATGATTATATGTAAGTGTTGTGAGTGAAACATGTAAAAATGAGGGTAAACGTGAAGTGTGAATGTTATAATAAATCAAGCAATAGCATATTTGTTTCTGACATTATGTGAATTAAACAGTTTTGTCTCAGGCTGTATATATGGACACTGTTGTAATCGTCTATTCATCACTGACACAAGACTGTCTAACTATATAACCACAGCAAACAAACTAGCAGCTCAAGTGACAAATGAGTCAACTAGTTGATCCTGCAGCAGTATATCCCTGACCTCTATTCTGTACATTACTCCAGATACCTGCATGTGGGTGTGGAAAAGGGGTAATGTCAGTATGCAAGTTCATCAGATAGTGACGCCATGCTACACACAACAGGCGCCAACAATCTTGCCAGCACCTCAGTTGTACGCCAGCAATTCCCAACTCCGTACAGTCAAGACATCTGAATGCCAACTTAAGGATTGTGAAAGGGCTTTCAGTAGTGGCTTATGAGCATGTTGTGCCCTATTGTACCTCTATTGAGGTTGTGTGGTTGGACATCTGTACGGTGTGAAGAGATGAGGAGAGAGAGCATACCCAACATCACCTGCAACACTTGTGATATTTCTTAAAAGGGAGATTGATTCTAAATGTACTACATGTTGTCTACATACATGCAATGAGTGTCAGGGTAATGTGTGTCTATTTCTTGTAGTGAGAAATAAGTGAGTATGTATCAGATGCTAATCTCCAGATGCCAATGTGGCCTCAGTGTGACATGTTCTACTTACCAATGTACCAAATGCCACCAAAATCCCCAGCAACCAACTGATGTGTTTGAGGTGACTGGCGGAAGATGTAGTTGTATGTGTTAAGCAAAGGCAGGGCCAGCAGTGTCTGCAGAAGGAGTTGTGAGGTGGCTGAAGTGCCACATGCGTGTAATCAATGGTGCTAACCACAAAAGTGAAGAGGACAAAGGCATAAAATTCCCTTGCCACCTTGTGCCTTTTCACCTGTGACTTGGGCATGGTGATAAAAGAAAGTACTCTTCAGTTAATGCATCTCAGTTTCTGATCCAAGCATTGGCATTGGCTTGACTATGAGATGCCTATCTTGTCAAAGCTGAGACCCTATGGTAAGATCCAATGGCCGTAAAATGGAGGGCAGCAAGTATTTTGACATAAGCAGGGATAGCAGGAAGCAGACTGTAGGTTTATCAAGCTCCTGCTTCCTGTCTGCAACCAAATCAAGGATCACTTCAGGTAGAAAGTGGTATCTGGCAATGACTGCTTCCCTGGACATCCCAAAGGTGTTGATATTTTGCCAATAAACCCTATCTCTCCTCCACAAATAATTGTCACTCAGAGTAAGGGGTAAGGTAGCAAATGCATTCACTGAAATAGTGAAGGCAGAAAAAGTGTTGAGTGTGTGAGTTCTTTTATTATGTGGTCATCCTGTAAGTGATTGGTTGTTGTAATAAGTTGCACCTGCAGATGGGGTGTAGAGTCCACAGCCAATAAGTCCTTGCATTACCAGGTGTATTGCAAGATTTGTAAGCCTTGCTATAAAATGTAAGATTTGTTTCTTATAAAATAGTTATCTATATTATTTTAAACATTTTTTTTAATTCCCATCATTGTAATATATATTTATATTGTTATTTGGCATCTTCATTATTTTCCATGGGAGTGTGTAACAGTACCTGTGAGTAGTCATTTATGGTGTTAATTCTTGCCTGGAGTACATTTACTACTGTTTTGTGTGCTTTCTGTCTATAGTAACTTTAGAAGTGCAGTTTAGCAATTGTCGTACTCTTTTGTGTTTTTTTATTTTGCATGTCCCTCCCTAATCCCTTTGAACCCCTCCCCATACCTCAACCATTTTGGAGTAGGTATTCTTCATTTTTCAGCCACTCCCCCTTGTCAATGCTATATTTACTACCAAAACATACATGTACATGTGCAGAGATCTCCAAATAGGAAATATAAGAGAAACAGTGGTCTCCTTTAGTAGTTTTGTGAGTAGCATTTTGTAGCACATGGGTACTATGGACTGAGAGCCTCATTTACAAAGCCTGTGATGCAGGGCAGCACAGCAAGTGCCTTGTCTTGCCGTGCCTTGCTGCGCCACCCTGCGCCACTGGGAAAAGGCAGAAAGAAAGACGCTGTATCTACAAGATACTGTGCATTTCTATCCTCTCCCCTTGTACTGGTGCACAAATTGTTGCCTAGCGCCACTGCAGGCACTCTTGCACCGTGGTGCAAGTGTGCCTGCATTGTGGGAATTATTGTTTTTGTACAGGGAGGGACAGCTTTCCGCGCTAAAAACAACCACCAAATGCAGCACACATAGAAAGAGGAAAAAACAGGGAGTATTAAAGATATTGCTCCCCGCTGCAGCATTCTTATGCTAATCCTGAGATGGCATTGGAATCTGACACACTCCCAGACTTGTAAATCTGGAAATGCATCAGATTCCTTCAGGTTTCATGGGTGTTGTGTGGGAACACCCCAAGCAACATCCATAGACGCCCCTTTCATGCAACGTTATGCGTGAAAGGGGGCTTTGTGTGGACTTGTAAATATGGGCTGGCACACTGTGCCACCGGGGTGTAAAAAGAAACTACCCTCTGGTGGCACAGTGTGACGCTAGGGCCTCATAAATGAGGCCCTAAATGTATTACAAAGTGCAGTGGACGAATAGGCTCCCCAATGTTGACTTAGGAACAGAAAATTACACTTGTTGGCTACTACTGTTTTGGATCAAAACCCTCTTGCTAGAGGTGAGATAAGACTTAACAGGGATCAGGGGACAGTGGGAATGGGCCACACAGGGCCAATCAGAATCAAAGTTAACTTGTGAAGCCATATATAAAAGCTGGTTTTCACAAGGCTTATTGGTCAGAGAAGAGCTGGGCTAAGAATGAACAAAATGACAACTATAACATCAGTGCCAGTCAGCTGTCCTAGCTGAAACAATGGAAGCAGGGTAACTCTCCTTTCATCACATTGTCTTCTATTTATCCTGGAATGTCATTTGTAGGAGAGTGGGTTATTACATAGAATGGTTGTGAGACCTCACCATGTAATAATGTCACAGTCTTTATGAGGTCCAGTTAGATTGTGTTCATTAAACCATTAGCTCAGTCCTCTGTAGCTGGTGCACACAGCAGTCCGTTTAATCAAAGGAAGAAGTGTAAAGCATTTAGAAGTACCAAAAAAGTCAAAATGAAAAATGGCACTACAAGAATCTGACACTAATGTATTTAAATAGAGTATATTTGTATCTTTAAATAAATATTAAAATGACAAAACTCTATCAAGGGAAACAGAGATATGGTTTTTCATTAAATTGTTTAAAATGCAGTCAATCAATTGGCTTACTGGATTCTGAGTTAATGAGCTAGGATGACTACCAATCGTCTCTTGGATGGGCCACAACAGATTGGGAGCCAGTAACAGGGACAACTTAGGTCCAGGGATACAGTTACACATCAGGTCCAGCAGTCTCAGAGTCCTCAGTGCACTTTTCTCCTTTATCACGGTCCAGCCAAGAAGTTTTTCTGACTCTTGGGATACAAGATGCTGAACATGCTGGAGAGATTTGCTGTGTATTCCTGGGGACACCCCGCTATCCATGAACTTCAGGGGTCATATCCAGCCTCAGGATTCGCTCTCTCACGATGCAGCAGGAAAGTCAAATGCAGGTCTATTCACCACTTGTCAACTGGTCTCCAGGTTACAGCAGTCTCATCTGTTGCTTAAAGGTGAGTAAATCATATTTTTCTGGGAACCAGGATCCACTTCAACTCTGGTTACGGGTTCCATGAACTTGGGGACACCTTGAGAAGGTCAGAACTTGGTCTCCCAGCAGGCACTTTGGTGTCCAGCTGCGGTCAGCTGTTTCTAGGCAGCTGGGATCCTGAGGAGGGCAGGTTTCCTCAGCTTTCGGTGGTCCTAAAGCTTAACAGAATCCTAACAGGTGGCCAGCCAACTATCCCTTGCATCCACATCCTAAGTCCTGGCACAAATGGAGCTCGTTTTCTCGAGCTTCACAGTCCTTTTTGCAGGTTCCTTGGATGCATCAGGTGCAGTCCAGTATTTGGTGCAGCCTCTCTTTGCTGGGTCCAGGGAGCAGCAGGGCAGACTTTCTTCTGTCTTCTTTCCAATCTAGTAGTGATCTGAAGACTGTGTATGTGGGCTGCCGCTTTTATGCCATCTTTGTATTTGTGGAGGGAGAGGACTCACTAGCCAGAGGGGCATTAGTTTCCCCAAGACACCCCTTTCCACCGTACATCATGGTGTTTGGCTGCTAAATAATCCCAGGGTACCCTTCCCAACCTCAAAGATTGCGCAAGCCTTGTTCCTCTGTGAGGCCCTCTGGGCGCACACCTAGGGTGTTCCCAGAATAATAGGCTACTCCTGCTGGAACGTTTGGCAACAGGATTTTCACCTTTAGAGGAGATCCCAGCCTGTCTGCCTACATGAATGAGTGGGCGTAGTGAGATATGACTTGCATTTACTTCACTATTGCCTCTTTGAAGATGGCCATCTGTGCCCATCTTCCATCCTGTTGGAGGTCACACCTCCACCAACCAATGAGTTTTCTTTGCTCCCTATTCCTGGGAGCACTTCACACTTCATAGCAGGGAGGCCTGTAGTCTTGGGTGACAACTGCTACAGATAGTTTGGAAGGTCTACCAGAGGCCTGGGCAATAAAGTGGTGACTTAGTAAGTCACCTTCCTATTAAACGTTAATTTAAATCCAATCTCAGCAATGAGTCGGGTTTATGTAACGATTATTTTCTACCTCTGAGTAATATCTTTGGTGGTCCCAAATGGAAGTTAGCACTGAGCACAGTGATCAGTGCTAGCCAATTGGAACACCAGCCTTATTACAGTGAAAATTACAATATTTAGTTTTCACTGTGAGGATATGTAAAGTGTAAATGCAACATGCCTTTCTTTTTAATATCAGGCACCCTGCCTTCTGCGTGTCTAGGCCTGCCTCATTGGTGACTTACATATAGTAAAAAGTAAGGTCTGGGGCATGACAAGGGGGTTTTCCGGCCATGTTGAGTTTGGCCGTTTAAAAGCTGCCTAACTATGCTGCAGTAGCACACTTAAAGCAACAATGTCCTTCTGTCACAGCAGTGCTGCAGTCAAGTGGTGATATTTAACTTATTAGTGCTGGGTATACTTTATACCATATACTAGGGATTTATAGGTAAGTTAAAAATGGCAATCTGGGATTAGCTAATTGTATTTACACTTTTGGGAAGCACTTCAGAGCGGACAAATGAGCAATATCAGTCCAAAATTTTATTGTGGGGGTGATCACGCAAAAAGAGGCACTTTCCTACATTATTCACTCCTAATAATGAAAGTGGAAGATAGGTGGGAGGAAACTCTAAGAGGGCAGTAGTATTCTGCCTAGTGTAAACTAGAAAGAGCAAGGGTGCCTGGGATACAAGAAAACTACTGGGCTCACTTGGGGGGGCAAGTGCAGAACAGTAAAAAGGAAAGTCTAATTTGTTCTTGTGTTGTTAGAGCAGCAAACTACCAAGCACTTTATCTCTCACCCTCTCATGTGCAGGGTGCTACTCTGGCTAAGGTCTGAGCCACAACCAGCCTAAGGCCCACTTGACTGGTAGTTGTATGTCGGGAGCATGGGAGGGGTTTGTGGCACAAAACCATGCGCAACGTGTTGACTTCCTTCACCCTAGCTGGAGTAGATGGAATCTGTACTTTTTAAAGAACGGGCAATTTCTATTCAGGTTGCGAACCTTACTCTTCCCCTTCTTGCCTCCCTCACAAATTATATTTGCTTAGCAGTAGGCAGTATCCCAGCCATTAAAAGGTGATTGGTGACTGCTGATGTAACTAACTTCTATTCTTGCCCATTAGGTATAATTTTATTGAATTTACAGAATCTCTGCCTTTCGAGTGGTGGAATACCAAATCTCATCTTAATTTCTCAATTTTTGTTGTTTTGGTGCACATGGATGCTCATAGAACCCCGTCGTCTCACTGATTGTTGCTGGGTTGCTACTTAAATATGGGGGTCCGTGTGCCCTCCCAAATGGACTACCTATGACACATAGGCCCTCATTCTGACCTTGGCGGACGGCGGAGGCCGCCCGCCAAAGTCCCGCCGTCAGGTTACCGTTCCGCGGTCGAAAGACCGCGGCGGTAATTCTGACTTTCCCGCTGGGCTGGCGGGCGGTCGCCTTCAGACCGCCAGCCAGCCCAGCGGGAAAGAGGCTTCCACGATGAAGCCGGCTCGGAATCGAGCCGGCGGAGTGGAAGCTGTGCGACGGGTGCAGTTGCACCCGTCGCGTATTTCACTGTCTGCGCAGCAGACAGTGAAATACATGTAGGGGCCCTCTTACGGGGGCCCCTGCAATGCCCATGCCAGTGGCATGGGCACTGCAGGGGCCCCCAGGGGCCCCGCGACCCCCCATACCGCCATCCGGATCCCGGCGGTCCGACCGCCGGGATCTGGATGGCGGTAGGGGGGGTCGGAATCCCCGCGGCGGTGCAGCAAGCTGCGCCGCCGCGGAGGATTCAATGGGGCGGCGGTACACTGGCGGGACCCCGCCAGTGGTGCCGGTCCGACCGCGGCTTTACCGCCGCGGTCGGAATCCCCATTGGAGCACCGCCGGCCTGTCGGCGGTGCTCCTGACCGCCAGGGTCAGAATGACCACCTTTGCATCTAGGCAAATTTTGCCTTTTGCCCTACCACCACCATAATGGAAATCATGACTTACTTAAAACACCAAGCGCTTTCCATACGATCACAACATATACAACACTCTGCCAACTACTCAATCCTCCATGGAGCGTGCTACCCATCTATAATGGGCTTCCATCCCCACAGCGAGGTATGAACGGCTATACAGTATAAATGCTATACAACACGTGGAGCAATTTGGCCATCCAGAAGTACAGTTCAAAGACGCCCAATAGAATCCGCGTCACCGTGTAGCGCACAGTGGAAATCAAAACCTACCACTTATTGCTGCACTAATTACTCTGAATACACCGGACACATGGCAATCCCCGCAACAGAAGACCAGCTGCACACAAAGCAGAGGCTACAGTGTTCTCCCAGTCCACCCAATTGATAGGGCGTATCGTGGCACTTCGATAGCCTCTGTTGCTAAGCAGCGACTGACTTCCTGGGTTCGCGAGGACAGGTGGAATGCCCGCGAGGCAGTGACACACGCATTGTTGTGACTAATATTATCTCTGAAACATAATAGTCACGAAAACTGGAAAATACATGAGGAAAGGACATTCTGGTACATAGAGATTAGCCAGGGAAGCATTTAAGGTGAAGAGGTTAACTAGGGAAACGTGGTGTCTGTCTTGAACGTTCCGTGATGCTCTCCATTTCTACAGCCAATCCTCTTCCTGTTACGCAGATCCTCTTCCATGCCAACCTTCAGGGAACGGGATGTAGTAGGGGCTTGCTTGTTTCTGGGTGCTCAAGGGGGGGCAGAAGTCTTCGCTAATCTACTTTCTAGGACAATTCTTAATTTGTACAAAAAAGTAAGAGCACGGGTCCAAAGTTTTACTAAGGAGCCACTGCTGGGGCGGCCGATAGCCAGAGGGTTAATACTACTGGCATAGAGTAAAGCAGGGCTTATGCCAGCCACTAACCTTGCCTATTTAGCTTTTAGATGGCAAGCACCATGGGCAGTGGAGAAAGAAAAAGAATAGGGAAATCTGTGCAGTCCCTACCAGAATATTTCTGAAAACAGCAAAACCCCTAATTTAAATCATATCGAACCAGATGTATCAAAGACCCGGTTTTCATTTCTTAAATAGTGAATTTTAAGAAATCGCTATTTGAGAAATGCAAAATGAAATGTAGGAAAATAGCGAATCCCTAATAGCGATTTCTTAAAATTCGGAATCGCTATTAGGGAACCGCTGTTAGGGAATGGGACTCCATTCATACCTATGGGCCTGAAGACCCATAGGTGCGAATGGTTTTGCATTTCCCAATTTGCAAATTCATGTTAGGAATTCGCAAATTAGGTAATGCAAATCCAAGGGTGCTGGGTGCCTAAAGCCCCCTTGATGCACCCCCCTCAAAGAAATTGTGCACATGAAAAGCGCACATATGCCCTAGGGGCATGTATGCGCTACATGCCACTTTTAAAAATGCATTTTCAGTGCATTTTTAAAATTGCACATGGTTATCACCAAATTTGAATTTGTGGTAATTGCATTTCCTAAATGCCCAGTTCGCATTTAGAACATGCACGATACATGTACTTTGGAAATCACAAAAAGGAATTCCCTATTTGCGATTTCCTATTTAGGAAATCGCAATTTGCGATTCCCTATTCAAAATTCACAATTGTAGGGCATCGCTAAAAATTGTGATTCCCTAAAAATGCACTGCACTGCCTTTCATACATCGTGAAAGGCGATTTTGCATTCGCAAATGGTGGAATTTACCGATTCTCACCATTTGTGAATGCAAAATCCTTTGATACATCTGGCCCATCCTGTATAGTGCCAAGCATGCGAGCAAACCATCTCTCTCTAGGAGTGTGTGTGATGGTCTTACGCCAAGAACATTTTGAAAAATGAAGCAAAATGGTGCAATGTACAACATACTTTTCAGGTTGACTAAAAAACAGCCATAGGTTTTACCAAAATTCCTGAAGGGGCACTCATGAAAAATGGCAATACCTTCATCATGTGCCAAGACAAGTTTGATTCTCTTCAGTGGTATTGGAAGTAGTTTATAGCATCTTTCTAGAATTGTACAATTCACCCAGGGGAGTAGCTACCAGTGGTGCAACAGGTGCAGTGGCACCAGGGCCCAGTGGCCTGAGAGGTCCATTGAACCCAGATTATTGGTGTATTTTACAACCCGTAGCAGCAGACCTCCTTTCAGTTTCCCATCCTGTCTTCCCAAATAGATTCTCAGTCATCTGTTGTAACTGAGAATCTGCTTAGAGTGGGCAAGGTAGGAGAATTAAGTTACACAGATCTCACACTATCAGTCAGTAGACTCAGGGCTTTCCTTCAGATATCACAGGCTAGACATTGGAGCTACTGTTGGTTAAAGGTCCTTCTAACTCAACAGACATATCGGTGTCATTACACCAATCATACGTGCTATAACCTCATAATTCAGAATTCTTGATAATGACCCCATGTAGGACATGAAATTCCTTCAAATGAATCATGAAATAATACCTACAGCACTGAGGGCCAGATGTATCATGGTTCGCATTTGCGAATACCAAATAGCGATTTTTACTGAATCGCTAACTGGGATATGCAAAATGCGCTGTAACAACACCATACCAAAAAATATTGCGATTTCTTAAAATTCACAATCGCAAATAGTGATTTGGTAAAATAACGAATCGGTATTTGGAACTCACAAATTGTGATTTTTGTATTCTGGAGCATCTTCATGACATCCGGAAGTGGGTCAGTGCATGCTGTTTCCAGACGCCTGAGCCACAGGAGCAGGCAGAGAGACCCAGCACAACACCAGGGAGGCATCCAGGAGAGTCAGCCAGGACCAGAAAAAACTATGGCCACTGATGGGAATGGGAAGGACAAAGGGGAGAGAAAGTGTTAACTGAAATTCAGTGAGGAGGAATTGGAAGTGCTCACAGAAGAGGTGGTCAAGAACCATGACCAGTTATTTGGCAAACACTCACTACAGGTCCCAGAAAGTGAGAAGAGGAAAATGTGGACTGACATCCAGACCATAATATGCGCATTGGGTGTTGCGCAGCGTCCATCGAGGAGATACGCAAGCGCTGGTACAACTTGCGATCTCATGTCCAAAGAGAGGGTAGAAAGCAGGTTGAAGGAGGCAAAGAGTACTGGAGGAGAACCACCCATCCAGGCACCGTCCACCCCCATGGAAGACATGGTAGAGTCAACACTGCTGCCTGAAGCTGTTAGTGGTGTCAATGACATTGACACCTCAGGCACACCCAACACCACCAAAGGTAAGGGCAGTAATGATTTGAGTCACCATATGTGCATGTACAAATGCCCCTTAGAATTGCAATGGCACTAGGCACAGTGATAAGTAGTCCATGCCACATATTCCATTCAACACAGCAGTGCCTTATAGGAGAGGTAGTCCATACCCCAAAAGTGCTTCTACTACATAAATAGCAAGATAGTGTAAAACAAATCAGATAAATAACATAACAGACAATTAGAGACACTATGCCAGGGGAAATGTTTAGTATTAAAGTAACTGTGAGATTACAAATCCAAGGTGAACATCATGAATGACATGCTGCGCATTGTTGTTGCAGATGTTCTGGTCCCTAACGCAGTAGAAAGTGGAAATGGGTGGAATGACGAAAGTCAGCCACAGTCCGATTCAAACACCAGTGAGTCCATTGTACAAGCACCAACTACACGGAGGGCAAGAGTGCTACCCCTCCCTGAGTTTACCCTGGACTCCAATGAATTGCAGGAAGAAGTACCCACACCACATTCAGAGGTTAGAAGCACCGCCAGAAAGCAGTCCCTTTTCCAGCATCAGTCTATTCCCCTCAGGAGGCATCAAGGAGAAGGTAAACAGTGCACAGAGGAAGGTGAGGGTGCATCACTGTTTGGTGGCCTTGAGGCATCCATGCTGAAAGTGCAGCACCTGCATTATAACCACATGAGATCAATGCACAGACAGTTGGTGTCTGTCGATCACAACATGGGTCAATGCACAGGCAGTTGGGGTCTATCGATCACAACATGGGATCAATTCACAGGCAGTTGGTGTCTCTCAATAACAACATGTGCAAGCTGCATTAGGGACAGCAAGCTATAGCAGAACACGTAAGGGAGATGACAAATACCATTAAGGAACTCTACACTGTAATGCGCCAGGAGCATGTCACCCACCATAGGCGCCATCACCTATTGATGGGCAGGTTGGATGGGCTCAGCAGATCTGTCAATTGGCTCACTACCACAACTGCTTTGGTGTCACAATGTGCTGTAGGCATGCATGTGGAGATGGCACATTGCAGTGGGGACGTTGCAAGAGGATTGGTGCAAGTCACTAATGTATTGGAGACACTGCTGACAGTCCGGAGTGCTACAAACAGCGAACTGGGTGGTAGGGATAGTAAGGAACTCTCTAGCCTCAGCATTGTCACACCCCAGTGATGGATCCTAGGCGTCACAGGTCCAGACACAGTACTGTCTTTGAACCCACAACAAGAGGTGCCACTGAGACCACTGAGCGTTCAAGTGGAGTGCGTGGACTTAAAAAGTAATGTGAAGAAGTAAAGGGGACTTACATATCATGTAGCAATGCATTGATACTATAATGTCAATAGTGTCACACTGTAAGTGTGACCTGATTGTGTATTCTGCAGACCTGTGTCGTATTCACACATATATTACCTGAAGTCAAGGCAATACATGTGATACCTACAGCAATAAATGAAAGTAGACGTAGTGTTATCATTACTTACATCGGAAATAGTTGCGCATAATCTCAGCACGTCTTTGCCTGCCCTCTGCTGCACAGGTTCTGTCTGCTGGGTAAAGGGGTGGCAAGGGGTCATCATCCTCATCGGAATCTGGCTCTGTGGGATCCACTGGTATGCCTCTTGTAGTTGCGATGTTGTGCAACATTGCACATGTGGCCACGATTTTGCAGGTGGTTTCCGGACTGTATTGCAGTGCGCCCCTACTCTTGTGCAGGCATCTGAAATGACTCTTCAGGAGGCCGAAGGTCCTCTCAACCATGCTACGTGTCCTCCTGTGTGCTGCATTGTATCTCCTTTCACTTGGCGTGGCAGGATTCAGATAGGGTGTTAAGATGAAGGACCACACTGCATATGCACTATTCCCTAGAATGACAGAAGAGTAAAATAAGTTATTGTTATCTGTGATATCACATAGACGTTGTGCAACATTGTTCACTGTTACATTATCAAGTAGGGATCCTTCGCCAAACTCCCCAGCAAGAAGTCTTGTGTGTATTCCACTGTGCCTAAATATGTAGGAATCATGTGTGCTACCCAGGTATCTGGCTACAAGATCAGTTATTATGTTGGAGGCATTGCATATGGCCTGTATGTTCTTGGAATGTGTACTCTTCCTATTCTGATATACATACTCTGTGGCAGATGGTGGACAGATTGCTCCATGTGTCCCATCAATGCAGCCAATGACGTGGA
Source organism: Pleurodeles waltl (assembly GCF_031143425.1). Classification (NCBI taxonomy): domain Eukaryota; kingdom Metazoa; phylum Chordata; class Amphibia; order Caudata; family Salamandridae; genus Pleurodeles; species Pleurodeles waltl. Next base: position 581,829,031 of record NC_090448.1, on the reverse strand, counting down.
AATTGGGCTACCTGGTAGAAATCGATTTTGGTTTGCTGCAAATCCTGCGGGGTGTTGGGGAATTTCATTTGCAGATGGATTTTGGTTAACATGGCATTTAGGAATGCATTAAAGAAGCATGAAACTGCACTTTGAGATACACCTCCAACTGCTGCTATGACCCCTTGATAGCTTCCTGAGGCTAAGAGGTGCAGAGAGCACAATACCTGCACATGAGTGGGTATGGCATTGGTTCTGTGTGTGTGTGTTTCACTGCAGTAAGGGTTGTAAATCAGCTATCAAGTCAAGTATTATGGCAGAGTTCAACCTGTCCTTGTCAAAATTCTCCTCCTCTGTCTGTTCAAATAGGGTAATGCGCACGCTGAAAATGCACTCCTGTCTCCTCCTCCCTCGCCTCAAACCTGCCAGGATCCTGATCCTCCTTGCCATGACGTAGAGTGCAGCCCTTGTTGAAAAGAGCTGATGCATTTTGGGCCTCTTTGTATAGGTTGCACCTGTTTACCACCTGATTTCAATTTGTGGTAAATTGCACATGCAAAAACCCATTTTGAGACTAATCGAAGTCTGCAAATGCTTGATACATTGAATTGCGATTTGGTATTTGCAAATTGCAGTGTGCGATTCGCAAAATCGCTATTTTTAAGATTTCTTAAAATTGCACTGCGAAAGCCTATCATACATTGTGAAATGCGATTTTGCATGATCCTTTGATATATCTAGCTCTGAGTGCCCACAGGCACAGAGAGGAATGTATAAACAGTCAAACCAGAACTCTGTATAAAAGTTGATTGAACTGGTAGTTTTAAATATATCATTAAAATTAAATCATTTTGTCACCGAACCCTGCTTAATAGTTCCCAACAAACACACATTTTACTCAAAGTCACCTTCTTTTTGTTTTGGTTAAATTAACTAAATTCTCCTAAACTAAAAGCTTGCATGGCTTTCAGAATAAACTTTCCCAGCTCAAATGACAGTTTTTCATACTATCAAATCCATGGCTTTGGTTCCTAAATAAAACCTTGTAATTTTTCTCGAGACCTCATATGTACTGCTGGTCAACATGGAAAGAATCCACCTAACATACCAGTGTACAACAATCATATGCAGGGGAATCTAATTTTCTCTCAGTGGCAGACAGCAAATATCAGGGATACCCAGTCTATACCAGAATGTCCATATGAAGCCAAGAGTGAAGACCATGTTCCTAAGATGGCCACCACTATGCCAGCGATAGCCATGATAATGACAATGATAGGGTAAAAATGTCAAGGATTGACATCTTTTTCCATTGTCACCAAGAAGTCGAGGGTATCCAAAATTTGTCAACACAGATGTTTGACTTGGCCCTCTTTGAAGGGCCATCCCCAAACCTTTTGTCTTTATTCTTCCTGCTTTCTGAACTTCTTTTCATAAGCTTTTAGGACTTTGTGCAGTTTACCACTGTCAACCAGTGCTAAAGTGCTTGTGCTCTCTCCTTTAAATATGGACAAATTGGCTTACACCCGGTCGGCACATTTAATTTACTCACAAGTTTGTAGTAAAGTGGTACAACATGTACCCATGGCCTGTGAATTAAATGCTAATAGTGGGCCCGGAGCACTGTTTGTGCCGCCCATTTAAGTAGCCTTTCAAATATGTCCCAGGCCTGCCTTTGCAGCCTGTGTGTGCAGTTTTAAACTGCCATTTCGACCTGGCAAACGTAACCTTTCGCTAGGCCTGAACTTCCTTTTTTAATACACATACATCGGCCCTAGGGTAGGCCCCAAACAACCCATAGAACAGGGTGCAGTGTATTTAAAAAGTTTAATATGTCCCAGAAGTGAAAAACTCCTAAATTTGTTTTTCACTACTGTGAGATCTACTTCTCCCATAGGATAACATTGGGTTACCGTATTACATTAAATAAGTGGTAACATGTGATTGGAAGCAGGTAGGAATGTCATGTTTGGTGTCTGACGAATTGTAATTTAAAAGCCTATTTATTGGTAAAATCAGAGTCACAAACCGGAAAATACCCCTTTTCGAATGGTTTCCTGGGTCACATGGCAAAGTGTAATTGGTAGTTGGCAGTAGGGAGTTTCCCTCTCTGGAGCGAATTACTTTCGCAGCTGCTGAAAAATTCACGAACAGTATTCCATCCCCCTCAAATAATCGAAAACATCCCAGGAGAAGTTGGTTTGTGAGTAATCCCCCTCTTGTTCCCCTGTTCTCAACCTTCTTGAAGTTAGTGATCTTTTGGTGCATTATGAAAAACATTCGTCGATGCTGAGAAAACAGCGATACGACTATTTTCCAAAGACAGCTTGAGAAGTATTTTCAAAGATAGCATTGAAGTTAAATGTTGTGAACTCCTGAAAGCATTGCTCAATATCTATGCAAAACTAGACGTTTATTCTAATTATTTTTGGAGCAAGTCTATTGTGTGAAAACGAATAACAAAAGACAAGTTCATAAGTTTGATTTTATAACGATTTTGTTGTGAGTTACAAAAGCGTGTTTAATAGTTGAGCATTCAAGTGGTAATAATTATTGTGATTTTGCTGAAAGGCCCGGTGATCTCAATCAAATGATAATAATTATTGTTATGTTGCTGAAAGACTCTGTGATATTTGTAGTTCTGTTGTTTTTTATTTGTTTTTGGTCTTAGAAATCCCTGCACTAAACCCTGAGGCAACTTTCTTAAATCAACAGTGACGCGTTGAGGGTTTTATTCTCTTCGCTCCCATGGAACTTGGAATTCAGGTGAGTGGACATGGTCTTATCACAGAACTTACTTTAAATCTTTGAAATTGTATATCTCTGGCTCTACTGATTGGATTATTATTGTTTTTGGAGTCAAATAATTTAATACATTTTAGTCTAACATATTTTTCTAAATTGGTGTTGGATTTTTCTTGCGTTGTGTTTTCACTTATCAATCTTTGTGTGCTGCATAAATACTTTACACATTAACTAAAAGTTAAACCTGACTGCTTTCGTGCCAAGCTACCAAAGGGTTACACAAGGTTAATTATGTGACATTTTTGTGGTTCATCCTGACAGAGTTTGTGTCTTTTGCTTGAGTAGGGGTTCACCCCCTTCAACCAACAAGCCAATTTCTCACAACTGGCTACTTTATATCAAAACCTTGAATACACTTAGGATCCTCACACCATACAAAGAAGAGCAATCATAACAGGTTTCTTGCTTTACTCTCCCTCTTTTCTTTTAACTTTCTTTATTTTTCCTTGAGATCTCCTTGCTATTTCACACTCTTCAATGTTTTAACTCTTTTTATTGGTTTGCACATTTTGAACTGTATACAGCAGATACATGCAGGATCATGTTTATCGATTCACAATTATTACTCAGCATGAACCTCGTGGGCCCATACTTTTTTAATATATTTCAGATGATCCATGGATTTATTCCTTGGTGATATTGCCACCAAATACTCCAGAGTTTAAGATGTTTCTGGTGATATCTCCTTTCCTTGTACACAAATTCTTCACACTAGACACAATAGTCCATACCATAGGTCCACTTTCCAATGAGGAGAGCCCTGTCTGAGCCCTGGTAGCGGGTGATATCTCTTTTTCCAATTAACATGCTGATGCCCTACAGTGCAGTTCACCCACTGGTCCCACTTATAATGCAGCACTCCTGTCCATAGCACATTGGATAGACTGGACAATACACACTAAAGGACTTTTGACAGTGCCTCTTCGGAGAAAGGGATAAAATTAGCAAACTGATGGCCTGGTTATTGGTCAGCAAACGTCAGCACCCTCTGATCCTAGCACTACCAGTACCTTAAGGTACAGAAGCCACGACGCAGACAGCTATCAATAGAACATTATCAGAACATTTAAAGCAGATATCTAGCAACGGGAACCAGATATCACCTGAACAATTGATGCGTTATTTCAATATTATTATTATTTCGAAACTCAATGTTCCACATTGAGAGGAGCTAAAAAGAGACCTTAGTCTGGAGGGCCTGCATGCTGTATCAAACATTTATGATCCAATTCACTTAAAAGTTATTGAAAATCTTAAGATGGCACTCCATGATGTGATCTTGCCCCCATCTCTGGGAGAGGAAGTCATATGTTTGATACTAAAACCCAGGGAACTCTGAGGACCTCTCCTCTTAATGCTGAAAACCATGATTAATTTGGATCTGAAAATCCTTTGTATGGCATTGGCTAGTAGACTGAGCCAGGTTATTGGAGGCCTGGCAAATGAAGACCAATGTGACCATTGCGCCATGTGGCCATGAACATACGGCAATTGATGCACATACTTCTTTAAGTGAAAGACAGAAACGAGGAAGTACCTTGATGGCTGTAGACCTGCAAAATAACTTTGACACCCTGAAGAGGGCATATATGTAGGTGCTCCTTCGTAGTAAGGGTCAGATTTATGTAACTGGGTGAGTTTACTGTACGCAGAGTCCACCACCAAAATGCAAACAGCAAAAAGTGTAAATCGGTGTTGAATAGCTGGAAAGTACATAGGGGAACACTTCAGGAGTGTCCCCTCTCCCCTTTGTTGTTTGCTTGGGCTATTGAGACATTGGTGATACAGCTTAGGTTGGAAATAAAGGAATGGGAAATCACCATAGGGAATATTTCCCACCTGGTTACCCTTGATGCTGATTATTTTCGACTGTCAAGAGTGTCAGTTCCTTTACTAATGGCTTGTATGAAAGATTTTGGGGTGGTCTTGGGACTGAGAGCAAATATCCAGAAGACCCTACTCTTCCCCACTGGGGAACTGGTGTCTAGACCTCTACTTGAGTTGCTGACTCAGGACATTGATGGGAAACCATCAGCAATTACTACTTAGGGATCATGGTTGCCCATTCATCAGAAAAGCAGTACAAATACAACATGGGGTGAGGGGCTATGAAAACTGTGGTCCTCGATTAGGGTTCTGGACCCTGCTTTCCTTGTAATTCATGTGTTGGGGCAATAGCGAAAATGGTGATCTATCACCAAATTCCCTTTGCCCTCTCAAACTGTCCACTTTTATGAACCTTTATAGTTTACTGGTTACTCTAATGTGGGATAGGAGGAGTAAACTGGCTGTTACTGTGCTAGGAGGAAGGAGGACTGGGGCTCCCAGACTTGGAGGATTACTACTATTCATCCCACATCCAACACATAGCCCTGTGACTAGCAGAAAAGGATATTTAGGAAAGATGCCACGTACTAAGCCAACTCCTTCTGGTGTTACTCATGTGGTGTAGTTGCATTACGCCAGGGTATCTGTACATTGTGAAACAGGTTGGAGTCGTCTGACAGCAGATCATACAACATGTGCTCCAGATACCACCCTTTCCTAGAGAACCTACTTTATGAGCCCTACAGCCTTTTAGATGCATACCTGAGGTAATGACAATGGCAAGAGAGGGGTTGCAACACACTGGGGGACATTATCCAGGGAGACATTTCTCTTGTTTCAAGAAGCCCAGCAGGCATTTGGTGAGGGTCCCAGACACTTTCTGCAATATTCCAAATTGGAAGGAATGGTGAGAGGAACTTGAACAGGGTTCCCATCTACACCTACCCCCAGGCGGATACTGGATGCCCTTTTACAACTAGACAGGTCTCAGCACACCATCACACACAGGTATAGAACACTAAAATATGGCAGCCTCATAAAGTTGACTAAAGACAATATGCATGGGAAGCAGACATTGGGGAACAGTTTAATGATACAATGTGGGATACTACCTTTGCACAGGTAAGGGAGGAATCAAGCAATGCAAGATTCAAGTTGATGCAATTAAATTTCCTCCACCAAACCTATCTGACACCGGTGGTACTAAGTAAGGTATAATCCTAGGAGAAATGCCCCTACCCCACACCAGCACAGACAATCCTTCCATCATTTAGCATAGGAGTGCCCCCCTGGTCTGACCATGTTGGGAAACTGCATGTTCAACACTGGAGGCAGTCACAGGATATCACTAAAGTTAGGACCCATGGAGGACATATTTCAAGTGATCCCCGAGAACAATAGGGAGGAACATGCAACACAAGTTTCGAAGCTTGACACTGGTGTTGGCATGTAGGCGTGTGCCGATGGGGTGGATGAGTGCCAGAGTTCTCAAGATTTCCCTCTCAAAAGGAGCAAAAAAGTGCAAGAAGACCTACAAACAAGGTGGAGCTTTTAGATAGGCTTGTGGAGCGTGAGGTCCCGGTAGTAGGATTATCTATGGGGGAGTTACCCTTGACAAGTAAATGATTGCTGAAACTCGGCTGGAGGGAGTTGCTTCCCCCATCCATCCGTCAATCCAAAGTGACTTACTGGTCAAAACCTGCATTCCAAAAATTTGCTTTGAAGTGTTTGTGTAGAGGGGTGGTGCAGGTGGAAGGACTCCGAGGGGTATTTATGTTTATGTCAAGCTAAACTATGAATGTTGAAATTATTGTAGACACTTGTGAGCATTGGATGTCTTCCTGTTATTGTTGTTCTATAATAACATAAAAACCTAACAAAGAAATGTTTTTTTAAAAGAAAAACATGGCCAGAGCTACAAGAAGTTGTGTACCTTGACTGTAATTTGTCCATTAAATTAAGGTTTACCATCTTGGGGTTGAGCACAGTCAAACTGTTGACAATATAAGCTAGTGTATTATGTACCTCTGACCAGTATTGTTGGATGATCAGACATCTAATGGACTCTAATGGATATGTCCTTTGATGGCTCGTGTTTTTTGTTAAAAACCTGATTCTGCTCTTCAGTGCAAAGCTGTGTACACTGTCTGGGACTGTTGACCCCTGCCATGCTTTTATCTCATCAGTTTTGAAACTTTAAGGGGTTTGTGTACTAACAGCAAAACCTACTTCAGCCACTGCAGCAGTGGCCTCTATTCTTTCAGGGATGGGCTCTGGCAGACATTGTGCAGGCCAGAAGGGGCACACGTCCTCAAGGGCCTCTTCACCTGCGACAGCTACTGTTAAGCTGCTTTAGTTTACCCTTAACGGCTCACAACCATATGGTGGTGGGGGGCAGGAATTCATTTTTCCACCCAGCCTGGTGATCCATCATTTGTGGCGGAGGGGGTCACACAGATTTCTCAACCTTATGACACCATATCCGTCCTGTCTGCTTCACCACAGGAAGTACGAGTTTTGCTCTCCAAGGAGGCCATCAAAAGCGTCCTGAATTCTGATGTAGGAGAAAGATGTTACTCTTGTCATCTCTTTGTGCTGAAAAAGAACAGAGGCCCCAGTCCTGTATTGGACCTTCCTGTGGAAGGACAAATCAAAATGCTCACATTGGCCCAGATCTTGGCCACACTAGACCTCGGAAACTAGTTGGAGTCTGCAGGATGCATATTTTCATATACACATCCTTCAGTCCCATAGGCATTAACCACCATTCGAGGACAACCAGAAAAAATCCAGTTTGCATTGCTCCCTTTTGGCCTCCCCATTGCCCTATGGCTGTTCACAAAAGTGATGACAGTGGTTGCAGAACACTTTTGGAGGTTGAGGATGCCAGTCTTCAGTGGCTGTCACCACTCACCTGAATACAGGAGTTCCACAAGGATGATGTTCTTCCACTCTCTACTAGCAGAACTCTCAACCCTAGGAATTAGCCTCCAAGACTCAGCAGATGTCCTGAAGGGAAGGTAATTTGGAATCTTGCTATTGAGTTTTGGTGACTAACCTATTAAATGATGTGATATAAGTTAACAAATCCTTGTTTCCTAATTCTAAATGCTAGGAAGTCGCTGCTGTGGGTTGGCAGATGTCACAGAAGCAATGGAGGTTTTAGGATGAGAGAGAAAATTGATGAGGCACTTATGGCAGAGGTGCACTTCTCATTGACTCCTTCAAGTGTACTGACATGTCTTCCTTCAGATAGCCCACATTTCCTGCCAAAGGGGAGTAAATACTGAATTTCACGTAATCTAATCTATGCAAGAAATATTGTGCCAACAAAGCCATAAATCAGTATCACAATTCACACCTATTCATTTATACAATCAAATGGTTTTGTTATTAGTCACCTAAGCTACAAACCTTGTCTGTTAAAAGACTTCTGCTAACTCTTACAAAAGATAATTATAATTCAACTTTGTCATGGCTCTTGGACTTTGGCACAACAATTTTTTTTCCTCTATTCTCAGGAAGTCTTGAAATTGTTATGTGCCTCTTTAAGAATTCGCTTGTGTTCCATGCTTTTTTTTTTAGGTCTTAGGCCCATTTTTATGGGCTTTTGACACAAGGCAGAGCAGCAAGTCACCTTGCTGTGGTGCCTACGTCAAACGGAAAGGGCAGGAATGCACCGTATGTATGGCATACGGCGATTCCTGTCCTTTCCCACTGCAGAGGTACTGTTTTGGCAGCCTAGCCCAAATGCAGGCACCTTTGCACCATGGTGCAGGGGTGTCAGCATTGCATGCAGGATTGTTTTTGTGCAGGAAGGAGCACCTTACTGCACAAAAACAATCCTGGGAGGCGTTTTCCTCTTTCCATTCGTGCTGCAAAATGCAACACACAGAGGAAATAATTAGGAGAAATAAAGATATTTCTTCTTATTGCGCTTCCCCTGGGAAGGCATAAGGTTTTGGTGCATACCCAGGTTTACAAGGACTTCTAAATCTGGGGATGCGTCAAAATCCATGGGTGTTGTGTGGGAACACCTACTGCAATGCTTTGGAATGCCTTCCTTGCACAGAGTAAGGAATTTGTGCTGCCTTGCCTTACTACATATCTTTGTGGTCATTCAAAGCCAAGCAGAGTTGCTTTGTGTGGTCTCATAGATATAAGTGCAAGGTTTGAGCTGCCCTTGCGTAACAAAAAGTAATGAATGACGGCACACAGCTCATATGTATATGCCCCTAAGTGTCTAATTTTTTCTCAAATGAAAGCAGATTTTGAAACAAATAATCACAGGAATTTGAGGATAGCGCTTTAAGTATGATTACTGTTTACCAAAACATGCTGAGCTTGCTGCTCGCTTGCATTAGTGTACTAACCTTGTTTTGTGTTCTTTCTCTTTGGAGAGCGACGCACTGATGCATTTTGGTGGTTCTCATTGTTCTTTCTCTTCCTTTCTTTTTCAGGTTTTGAAGCTAGCTGGGTTCAAGTTTCTCCCCTCGAAGATAATAAACGCTGGATTGGGATCAGCGTGAACGCCGTAAGGCAAATTCTTGATCGTCTTTTCCATTAGATGCTAGGGCCAGGTGAGACGAATGAGCACAGTGACCCACACTTGACAAGGGAGAAAGCCAGGCAAGGCCTTGTTGCGTGGTATTGATATCTCACACTGATCTAAGATGGTTGCGGTCAGATGTGTTCACCAAAATATTGTGGGTGAAAGCAAAACTTCCGTTTATGGGGCAGCCAGCTGCACTTTGGTCATTCTTAGGAGTTCTTTTTTCATCACTCAAGCAAATCTGGAGGTAGGGGGCTGAGGGCTTCTAAGATGAATGGGAAGCATTAGGCAAAACTCATGGTTCAAGATTGTGCTATAGTGCAAAGTACACATGATGCAAGCTTTTGCACTTGCCACCCTAACATCCCCTATCTCAGTAGCTGGCCTTTGACAGTGGGCTCACCACAGTCAGCCATAGACCTCCTCCAGTCGACGGGGAAATCACTGACATCATTAGAGTTCACAGCCGAGGAGCTGAAGTCTCACCAGATTCCTTCATAAAGGTTGTCATTCATTGGTGGTATCCTGGACACAGTGCAATGCAGGGTCTTCCCTCAGCCGCAGCGAGTGCACAGCATTCAGGCTATGATCCAGATGTTTCGGTCAAGGTCTTTGGTGAGAGTAGTTCTGAGGCTTCTTGGCCTCTTAGTCTCCTGAATTTTCCTGGAAGACTGCGCCAGGTGGTACATGTGGGCGTTTGCAATGAAATTGGAAGACCTAGCAGGCCTAGCACCTTGGAACTCTGATAGATTCCATTCAGATTTTGGAAGGGATGGCTCACAATCTGCAGTGTTGTCTTGCAAGTACAGTTGGTCCATCAGTAGTCCCCTCTCCCTTCCCCTCCCAGAGTTCACAGTGGTGACAAATGCATCACTACGAGGTAGGGGAGGTCCTCTGGAGGAGGTTCATGACAGACAACTCTGGTATCTGGTGGAGGCCTGGCCACACATCAGTCTTTAGGAGCTTCAAGTCATTTATTTGTCGGTGAAGGCTTTCCTGCCATCCAGAAGCAGGTGTGGGTTCTTATGGCAAGGCAACTGTCACGTAGCACAGCAACTGGCAGGGTGGAGTGGGGCTGTGGGACCTGTGCCAGGAGGTTCTGCTCCTTGAGGCTGGCTTGAGTGTCAGGGCATTTTCCTGATCATGAACCACCTGGTGGGATCCTTGAATGCCAGACTGAACAACTTCAGTCCATGGCATCTGGAGGATGACGCTTGGCATCTACAACCCAAGGTGTCACAGGGAATCTTCCGATTGTGGCCTGAACCCCAGTTAGATCTTTTTGCCACTATCAAGAGCGCGCACTGTCTAAGGCTTTGTGCTCTAGAGTTTCTGTGAAGATACTAAGTAGGAGAAACATTCTGGCAGAATGGAAACAGAACTCGTGTATGTTTTTCTGCCTCTCTGGTCCAGAATTTTGACAAGGATCAGGGATGACTGGGTCCAAGTAATCCTAGTGGCTATGGATTGAACCAAGAGAGTGTGCAACATGGAACTTCTGGGCATGAGCATCTGCCCTCCAATCAAGCTTCCGATTTGAGAGCCTCTCCTATTACAGCAGCAGCGAATGGCTGTTCACCAGAGCCTGCATTACTACATCTAATGAGTAGAGATTGACTGTTAACTGCTCTTGAACTGCCACCTGAAGGGATGAATGTAATCTTTGCCAACAAGTCCATTCTTTCACAAAGTCCAAAAAATGTTGGCCTGGCTTGGAGTCCTCATGACAGTCCTCTTACAACCTAAAGTGTTTGATGTCCTTTTGTTTGTTTTGTATTTGGCTCAGCAAGTCCTTGCTGTGGGAATGGTTAAAGGTTGTCAGCCCTTTTGGACTTTTAATTTTTACTAGACCAGCAGTCCTTGTTTAAATTACCCGTTGTGATGCAGTTTCCTAAAGGTTTGACACATGTGTTTCCTCCAACATCGTTGTGATGCCCCACTGAGACCTGAACTTGTTCTTTGTGTTTTTTATGTGTGTGCTCTTCAAGGTGATGAACAGCTGCTTGTTACGTCTTCTGGCCTCAAAGACTGTCTTTCTCATTGTTATCACTTCAGCTCATTTCATGAGTAAACTTTAGGCAATGTTGGTGCAACTGCCCCACATCACCTTTTTCGAGAAAAATTGTGACTGAGGATTCGATCGGCCTTCTGCCTAAAGTTGTGACTCTTTTCCACTTCTGCACAGTAATCATCCTAGAGTTCTTCACCCGTCTTCACCTTTTGAAAGGGGTGGGAAGGCTCCATCGATTGGACCCCAAAACAGCTTTAAGCTTTTACCTCAATACTATGAAGGACAACTGGGTGAGCAATCAACTTTTTTTGTGGTTCTCCATGTGAAGAAAAAAGAAGGCTATGCAGAAAAGGACTCCATTGAGGTAAATAGTCGTCTACATAGGCCTCTGCATTAAGATCTGCTGCGCACTAGCCAAAACACAGTCTCCAGAAGGACTGAGGGCACATTCCAACAGGGCTGAAACTGTTTATGACTTTATACAGATGACCTGGTGAGCTACCACTTGGTTCCTCCTAGCAGTGGCACTCTGATCATTGACAAAAGTAACTTTTCTGCAGTCCGGACAAAATATTCCAGCTCTGGCAAATAACGATTCATAAACTTCTTGTTGGGCTGCAAGGGTATCTAGTGGAAGTGTGTTTTCAGGAATCACCACCGGCTGGAAGGCTGTGGCAGATGTAGACAACCCCTGCTCATCCTACTTTCTTCTTTTCACAGTGTCCTTCTACCAGGTACGCCATGTGTTCAGGTCATTATGTATTCTTGAGGTACAGAAAGAGTACTTCTTTCCTATTGCTAGTCTGAACACCCTGTCACAGATATTGTATGTGACCTTCGTTGCAGAGACCTTCTGCATGCTGGGTAGAATTGGGAAGACCTCCCAAACAATGCATTTGAATTGGCTTCTGCATTCCTCCTGATGATCCTTGGGGTCTTGTGGTTCTTTTTTTTCATAAAGGTTTTTTTTTTTTTGACAAAACATGCACATTACAGAAAAAGGTTTCTGTGCACTGATTGATAAACTTCACATATCAAATGTCCACCATTGTATCTCCAGGATCGGAATAGAAAACAGATCAGAACCGGTACCTTGTATGCTTGAAAACAGTGCGCATTCAAATAGAAATTTCCCTCTCTCAGTGAAAACTCTACGCTGCCATTTCCAATAGAAGTCATCCTGTCTATCACTTTGTAGTATGGACGTAGTGTCATCACCTGTGGCCTGTCTCACCTTTTGCCCTTCAAGAAGAGTGTCTGTCAGGCTGAGCAAAGGTGAGCCTCACAGACACTTTTTTGTTCAGGTTAGACAATCAGGAGTTAGACATGCACTAAGGGGCTGATTTAAGAGCCCCTACCGCCTCCTTGCACTACATTAGTGTATTTTGTTTACGCTAATGTTGCCCAATAAGGCTGAAATCACTGCGCCAGATTTACAAAGTGGCGCAATGCATGCACTGCGTCACTTTGTAACCTTTTGAGCTTCATTATGCCTGTGCTATTAATAATGTATGGAAGGGGGTGTCTCTGCGTCATTTTTTTCAGTACTTTTAAAGCCTACTCAGAGCAGACGTTAAAAAGAGGCACACCATTGTTTACAATGGGTCTCAATGGGCTTTGCAGGATTAGCGTCAACATTTTTGACGCTAGTCCTGAAAAGCTCCGAACTAGTGTAAAAAATATTAACGCTAGTTTCCCTAACTACCGCCAGGGTGCACCGTAGTATAGCTATGGCGCACACATGGTAGCGTTAGGGGGCGCTAAGGGGCTCATGGAAAGAGGCACTGCCCTGGGTGCAGCTCCACTTTCCCTAAATCAGGACCTAAATGTGCAGGCTCCTGCCTGCTAGAGCTGAACTTTGCTGATCTGAAGATGTCACAGCTCCTGTGTGTGTAACATCCTGAGTGCAGCAACGGCCCTTGAGGCCTTACCCTTCATGACGGGGTGGGTGTCGCTGATTGCCTTGACCCTGGCACTTAAGTTTTAAGTCCTGAAGTGCCCTGGGCCAAGACTGGCAGCTTGGGAGAAGTGGCGGGGAGTGATGACAGCAGTTTAAAGCATGCTTGTCACTTTGGCTGGCTGTCTTGCGACGGCCAGCCTGACATGCGCACTTTAAACCTCTACAACCCAAGTTGCCTTATACAGCGGGTGGAGAGAAAGCACAGGCAGCCAGTGCTTGAAGGAGCACTGAGCAAGCCCATTCCTGCCAATCCTGGTGCTTCTATCAAGCTGATATACAGCATGAGAGCAGCATCTGGATTAGTTTGGAGGATTTGTTCTAAGCTCCTCGTGAAGAGCATCAGGACTGGAGGAAGACGCACATGAAGGCCGTAGGTAAGTGACTATTTTTTATTTCACTTATCTAAACAGTAACTAAATTGCTAGCATGCAATACATTAACATTAACATTGATTTTAAAATGGTAATGTAATGCATGTTAGTAATTTAGTGACCGTTTATCTGGTATGTGAGCCTCTTTAACCCACTGATGGGCAATGTGAGAAACTCACACTGCCTTCAGCCTCATCTCCAGAGATAACAGTTGTGGCTTGGTATAAACACTGCTTATTACAAGCCACAATTTAAATCTTTTGCACTGAGCCTAAAGGCACTGCAGAGCCAGTTTGCTAGCCCCACCACTGAATATTGTTGGTAGCAACCACTGTTCATCTGACGTATCTCTCGGTTGGAGGTGTGGCCTGTGGTGCATGTAGGGGAGGGGTTGTGGGGGTTTGATTATCACAATACTGGGCAAAGGATCTGACCTGGGGATATCTAATGTCACAATGCTACTCCCTCTGGACACCTCTAGTAGACGTCTTTGGCTATCGCTGTTTTGTGGCCTACAGTTGTGCTAATGGAGTCATGACTCCTGTCTCCTGAGATGTAGGAAATTGGTGCAAATCTCCAAGAACAACGGAAGTTGATCCTGTAATTAATAGAAAAGCCTCTCCAATGTGGCTAGCATGACCAACTCTTTAGTCCTGTCCTTGTGTGTAGGCACACTAGATGTTCTCCAGTGCCTGAGTATACACATTTTCGTCACCATAAGAACTGTCACCATCCATCTCTGCCAATGTGAGGTAGTGCCATACATATCAGACATAGGCCCTCATTATGACCCTGGCGGTGTTGCACCGCCAGGGCCAACGGGGGCGGGAGCACCGCCGACAGGCCGGCGGTGCTCCCTTGGGCATTCTGACCGCGGCGCTTTGGCCGCGGTCAGAAATGGAAAACCGGCGGTCTCCCGCCGGTTTTCCGTTGCCCATTTGAATCCCCCATGGCGGCGCAGCTCGCTGCGCCGCCATGGGGGATTCTGACACCCCCTACCGCCATCCTGTTCCTGGCGGTTCGCCCGCCAGGAACAGGATGGCGGTAGGGGGTGTCGCGGGGCCCCTGGGGGCCCCTGCAGTGCCCATGCCAATGGCATGGGCACTGCAGGGGCCCCCGTAAGAGGGCCCCGCTAGTATTTCACTGTCTGCATAGCAGACAGTGAAATACGCGACGGGTGCAGTAGCACCCGTCGCACCTTCCCACTCCGCCGGCTCGATTACGAGCCGGCTTCATGGTGGGAAGGTCGTTTTCCCCTGGGCTGGCGGGCGGCCTTTCGGCGGCCGCCCGCCAGCCCAGGGGAAAAGTCAAAATACCCGCCGCGGTCTTGCGACCGCGGTACGGTATTTTGACGGCGGGACTTTGGCAGGCGGCCTCCGCCGCCCGCCAAGGTCCGAATGAGGGCCATATTGTCTCAGAGTGCCAGATTCCCTGATTCCACAAAGTGGCAACGGATAGTTTCATGTAGTATGTACCATACAGTCTTCCAATAGATGTGCAGGCCAGAAGAGGACCAAAGAATGTGTATCATGTTGCACTCTGGGTTATTGCATCACCAGCAAAGATCGTCTGGTACCATCCAGGCCTTTTTTAAATGTACGGAAATCAATACCAATTATACAGTATTTTAAATAAGTAAAGTTTAGTCTAGTTTCCCTGGGAGTGCAATAGTGGTGCTCCATCATGGTAGCCGAGTACTCATCTGAGTACTGCTGACCTAGCGCTGTTTGCCATTATGTCTTTATATCCATTTGTGTGGTAGATGAGTAGTGGCAGTCAATAAGAATCTGATATAGGTTAGTGATCATGCCTCAAGATTTACCCCATGTCTGTAAGTACTTCTGGATCGGTTAGCTATGGGTGTGACTGAGCCCAAGTCATGTGAGGGTGTCAGACAGTGTCGTAATAAGAGGTTTTGCCGAAGTGTTTAAGGGAGCCATCAGCACTGTATAGATTTCCAGTTGCCCTGAGTTCTACACCCTTCCCCTACAGCTAGTGAATCTGTTGGTGCCAAATATTTATATCAGAGTTACATCATATTGGAGCATGATGGTGCAACAGACAGTCTGTGCTCACTATTCTGTGTGCATCTTTCCATACCTGCTACATAAGTAGTATAAGGGGATACCTTCCATCAAACAGTTGCACCCGCCCCATGATTACGTAGGCAATGACGTAGGCGCTGACGTGGCTGCCCTGCCCCGTGCTGACGTAGACACTGACGAAGGTGTAGGTGTGTCACGTGGGTTGTGACATCAGGGGTTCACGTGTTAGTCATGTGCCAGGGTCCTAGCCCCTGTGTCTTGGTCTATGGGCTGTGTAAAATGAGGGCCCTGCTGGTGTGCAACCTGTTTCTGAGCCTAAGAGTGCAAGTATGGACATGTCTGACATTCAGGAACAGGTGGCTGCTTGGGGGACTCCTCACAGGGCAGAGCATTGGGAATGTAAAGGCAAACATCCACACTGCTGGCTAATTCAAAAAGAGGGGATGGGCAAATGCTGCAGAGGTCGTGACATTTGTTTAGCGTCACTCGTAACCCCTCAACGTTTCAGAGTCATCAAGACGAGTACGTGACCACTACATGTTATAGAGGGGTACGCCCTTTTTGAACCATTGAGTGTAGTGAAAATGCTGAGGTTAGTAAAAGAAAACTCTATAGATAATTATTGTGTATACACTGATATCATACTTTTAACTAATAGTTTGTCTTTTGCTTTCTGTTTGAACCGCAGAAAACAACTGCAAAAAGAGGTGTTCCAGACGGGTCTACGCCAAAGGTTAATAACGTAAATTTTTACTGCTTATGCTGTTCTAGACAGTCTGAGAGTATAACACGCCAGAACAAAGAGCCACGTAAAAATGTGTCTGCACCTACAATAGCATTGATTTTGAAAAGGAAACTCCGGGCGTACCCTATGACGCCATATGGCCTGTTAAAGGTTTTGCAGCGACTGTTGTAAATACATATGTTAAACGTGACTATTATAACCTGTGTTACGGGAATAAAATTAATGAGCCACAGCAGAAGGCTCACAACTGTCTATATGAGTTGTACACTGCAACAACAATTCAACACATATGTAGCTGGTTAGACCCAGACAAGGTATATAAGTTGTTAAGGGTGGTGTACGGGTTGTCAACTGTGAAAAAATGTGTCCATGCTGATATGATTAAGGTCTTGGCAGCAACGGTCAATGAGATCCGATATGCTGTTGAGCCATGCTCAAAACTTGAACGTATGCAAGGGCTGTGTACCTATTTTGACAAAAGCTTGATAGAAAGGGTCATAGAAAGACGAATGTGTGATATTTATTATAAAAGTAGAAGAATGAGGACTTTAGCCCCACGAAAGTTGTTTTTAAAAAAACCAAAAAATACAGAGGTCGTGGATAGCAGACCATAACTGTGTTATTTAACGCTACATACTTACTCACTTTTAGGACGCGAATCACAGTGTCGCGGTGCAAGATGTCTATGAGTTACACCCAGGATACATCGGTAACAGGAGATTGATATATGTGCTAGTTAAACAAAGAATAGCTGAAATACAACCTGTGACTCTGCGTTATCTGAACATTTCAGAACCTCCGGCTACGTTGCTGTGCGACAGCCCTATGTGTATCACCAACTGGTGTATCAACACGTGGCTAACCGCAACGGATAAATACTGGAGCGCGTGCAAAGACCATGCGCGTGAGTTAAGACTTTCACCATTGACTGCTTGACGTGCTTTGGAACTCATGACTAAAGATTATTTCACAAATAAAGGTTCTGTACTGTCTGACCTAGAACTGTATGAACTGTTGAATGCTGTTAGTATCCTCAGCATCCAAAGTTGTAGGCAGGGGAGCAGAAAGTCATGTTTAGAGCTATTAAGTGTATAGCTATAAAAATATCAAAGATTGTGACACTGAGACCTAGTAAAAGGAACGGCTCTGAGTAATATGTGTAACATGTGTCATACTATGTATGTGCAGTCAAAAGGCCTCAAAGTGTCCAGCAGCATTGACAGCTATAAGCTATGTATTGCGAAATGTCAAGTACACTGTGTTTATGTTGTGCTGACACACTTTTTTTTTTTTTATGTTTAATGAAACGACCTTACACAAAACAAACATCTTTCATTTCATGGTTGCGGTGTGTGACAGCATGATGGGGGCTAGTTTAAGGAAGCTTTATTACTATGCACTAGGGGTTGGAAGCTTCAGAAGCGCCAAAGCTCTGTTTAGAAGGGCTCAAGTTTAAAATTAATCTGTAAACCGATCAGGGGTGAAGACTTGGTTATCAGGGGAAGAGGCGTATTCACTCTACAAACCAGCCAGGAGACGTTTTAAGAGGAGGACCACAGTTGTTACCACGCAGCTAGATTATCAGTGGCAGGCTGACATAATCAGTCTTCAAGATCTAGCAAAGCAAAACAACGGTGCAATGTATATATTAACAGTCATAGATGTGTTGTCCAAGTACGCCTATGCAGAATCGTTAAGCGATAAAAGTGGTACCAGCGTCACCGCCGTCTTTAAAGTCATCTTCGCAAGAGGTCGAGTATCTCAAAAACTACAAACAGACGCTGGCAAATAATTTTTAAACAAACCTTTTCAGAAATTATTAAAGCAGCACGCTATTCAGCATTTTTAACGGCGAGGTAAAAGCAGCAGTTGTAGAGCATTTTAACAGAACTTTAAAATCAAAGATGTGGCAATATTTCACAGCCAACAACACCTGCAGGTACGTGGATGTTCTACAGGCTTTTCTAGATGTTTATAACGTCAGTTACCATAGGACCATTAAAACGTCTCCTGTGGAGGTAACGGCTGGTAATTTGTTAATGGTGAGGAGAACTGTGCACAAGATTCATCTTGCGGCGAAGGTCTAGAAACCTGTTTTAAAAGAAGGAGATCAAGTCAGGGTTTCAAAGTTGAAGGGCGTCTTCACCAAAGGCTACCAACAGACATTTAGCGACAAGATATTTACAGTCGAAAGTGCATAGTTTAAAGAATGGGTATACATTTACAAGTTGAAGGACTACGACGGGGAAAAGGTAACAGGTGTCTTTTACTACAAAGAGTTATAAAAGGTGCCCTACGATCCGAACAGGGTGTACAGGGTTTAAAAGGTTCTGGAAATGAAAGGCAGCAGAGCTAACAGGCAGGCGCTGGTCAAATGGCGGGGATGGCCGTGAAATTGAACAGTTGGGTTTTGGACAGCTCACTGCACGGGGTGTAAGGTCGTGTTGTAAGTGCCGAGATGGAGACCTCACCTTTTTATATTACACTACCGTCCAACGCCTCGAAGAACATGTTCCCCGACAATCAGATTTCTAATTATATGGTGAAACTGGCTAAACCCGTGGAGCTCAAAGGGTCCTGGGAGGTGGCCCTAATGGAGATACAGTACCCTAGAATGTGGAATACATTTACAAAGCACGTGGCTAAATTCATCATACAGCGCTCCCAGGACTTCTTGAGCTTCCCCGTGAGTTTCCCACACGGGTATTACACCATTGCGGCGGTGGATGACGCGATCAACAGAGCCATAGTTGGCATTGAAGAGTATGCGTATATACATCTGGTGTCGGATGACGTTAGAAGAAAAGTGTTTCTTAAAGCCCCGGAGCTTGATACCAGGTTTTTCTGTACTGGTAAATTACAAAGGGTTTTAGGGACCGTAGAACATGTGAAAAGACAGGTGGATCCAGACCCAACATGTCCTGATATTAACGGCGGATTTTATATACTCTAGATGTATAACGACATCATGGAACCTCAGAGGATAGGGGATAGTTATTTGCCTTTGTTGAGATGGGTCCCGGAGAAGGGAGAAAATAACACGATGGTTAATATACAACATCACAAACTCGACTACGTGGCAATTTCCAAAAAACATTTTGACACTATAACCATCATGGTTTAGGACGATCAGTCAGAGACGGTGGCCTTTAAATACGGGAAAGTTATTGTTGAGCTTCATTTAAGGCTGCGCCGCGACGGTGACTATTAGGCAGTTGTGATGGTCATCGTGAAAACATATGGGGATCCCTCTATGTACAGGGAATATTATAGAGTTCAGGGCGGCTATGGAGGACCGCCGCCCCACTTTCAAGGGGCCCCTATTACATACAGGGCCAGATTAGGGGGCTTCTTTCGGAGTTTGTTTAGAAGAGCCATGCCTTTTTTTTAGAAGAGGGTACAAAACTGTAAAACCACACCTTAAAGCGGCTGCTACAAACATAGCCCATGACGTTGTGGGCTCTGTAATGTCAGCTGTCGCCGAGCGCATAAGCAAACAGTCCCAAGAAGAGCTTGGTTGTTGTACAAGGCACGTACGTGTGTTAAAGGGAAGCGAAGGGCTTCGAGGCTCAGGGGCCTGCCAATGCCCTATGAAAAACGGAGGACTTCTTCAAAAGGCCCACACAAAAGAAGAGTCGCCAGACGGAAGAGATCTTCCAAGAAGAAGAAGAGAACACGCTCTAGTGTGAATATTTTTTAAATCAGCTATCATGGCCTTCGTACACTGCACCTCGGGTGAATGCGCCAAATCTGAGCTAGATTTGTTTTTTCTTAAACCAACACAGACCAGCATTGAGAACAGTTTTTTCATGGAAGTATCGCCTCTAGCCGCTCTGACGCCTCTGGCGTCTATATAGTTTTATGTGTTGGGGTTCACTGATATGTATTTGGATCTCAACAACACTCTGCTACTCCTCGTCTGCAAAATAACAAAAGCAAACTGCACCAACATCGAGGCTGATGCTAAAGTGGCACAGATCGCCTACCCCGTCGCAGCCATGTTTAATCAAATGGACATTAGCCTGGGCAATCTACTTGTCACGCAAAGTGATAACATGTACGCCTACACGGCCTACATAGAGAGTATTCTAAATTACAGTTGCGAAGCCCTGGCCACACAGCTTTCAGCGGGGCTCTTCTACAAAGATACTCAAGCGCATTTTGAAGACACAGCATTAAACGGGGGCAACAATGGTTTTTAAAAAAAGAGCCAGCTTTGCCGTTGGCAGTAGACAGTTTGAACTCCTGGGGCCCATACATTCGGACCTTTTCTTCCAAGATAAGCTTTCTCGTCAACTGTATAGATCTTAAGATCAAACTCAACAGCGGCAATGCGGAGCAGTATAAACTGGTTATATTGTCTGTAAGCCTGTTTGTAAAGAGAGTGAAAGTGTCACTGAGCATCAGACTGGCCTATGCTGAAGATTGACAACTATCAAATGCCAAGTACGCTATTGAAAGAGTGGCTCTGAAGATATTCAGCATCTCCGCCGGTACTAGATTAACACAGCAGCAATATCTATTTCTGGGGCAACTCCTGAAACTCATCATCATAGGGTTTGTGGAAAATACAGCTTTTAGCGAGCTCTATACCTCTAACCCTCTCAACTTTAAGCACTACAACATCAACAATGCAGCTTTGGTCCACGAGGGAGATCGTATCCCCACAAAACCCTTCACCCCGAGTTTTGGAACATGCAATTTTGTCAGGAAATATCTTGGTCTGGTCTCGATAATGGGGAAACATCTGCATGCCTCAAGAGTCATTGTTTCAAGAGAGGGGTATGGGGCCGGCTACACGCTGTTTGCGTTCAACATGAATCCTGTCATGGAAGACGGTGACCACTACAACTTGGTCAAAAACAGAAATCTAAAAGCTGAAATACTCTTTACACAGGCACTGGCTATCAACATGAAAATGATTGTATTCTCTGTATTCGACAGCGTCATCCAAGTCAATCACGCCTGACAGATTGTGTTTAACTATCATTAAAAGATTGGAAAATGGACACTGTGTAGATACGTGACTTCTTAAGCAGGCATAAATACGCTAAGAAATACTTTTTAGGTGTATTTCCTAGCAACTGGCTACCGGGAGAGATAGGTGCAGAAAGACCCCACACCTTAGTCTTTTACACTGACCCGCATTACAAGGGTGGTACACATTGGGCGGCCCTGTTTCTGGATGTAGACAAGGTTATAGTGTTTGACAGTTTAGCGGAGTTCCCAGAGCATAACATTTATAGAAAACTGATATTCAAATATGTAAAAAAAGCATCGCCCACGTTCGAGTATAACAAGATGTGTGTACAGGAGTCTCTAGCTATCACATGCGGGGAACATTGTATATATTTTATTAGTAAAATGTCTCAGGGTATGACATTTAGAAATGTTTTACATTTGTATTCCGCTGATCTAGTAAACAACGATGGTATTGTTATGAAATATGTGAATGAAAACTCAAGGACTATGTCGAGCGTTGTTAAAATAGAATACGGTGTTTGTCAAAAGTGTAAGGCCTTGTAACGCTTCTATTTGTACTGATGACTGTCTACAATAAAAACATTTTAAACACAAATTGAGACTATGCACTTTTTTTATTCACCCACCACACATTTTAAAATCATTTTGAAAAAGATGACTGATGACTGTTGAAAGTTAAAAGTGTTTATTACAAACAGTTTTCAGCACAAAAATTTACACGGGTAAAGAAATAAATGAAGCAAAAATATTTCGAGCCGCGAACCTTTTAACAAAATTGTACAACTGTTCAAATGTCATGACAACATTAGAGTGGTAGCCAAGTGCTCATTTTGAACAGTCTATTTTTAGGCTCCATATGAAGACCGTCACTGCTCCTAGATGGAGTTAGCTGCGGAAAGAAAGGCGATGTTGACACGGTGGGACTCATAGTAAAAACACCAGTGGTTGGATCTTTTAAACTTTCTAGCCTTTGCCGGTGGTCGGCGTTACCGACGATCATGGAAGGAATGGTGAGTTCCGCAGAAGTGTGTAGGAACTGCTCTCATCCTCTAGGAGTGTTTTGTGTCGGTAGTGTTTTGCTGTGCGTGAGATCTCTGACCAGATCGTACATGTGTGATCCAGCAACCAGTTGTCCCTTGTAAATGAATTCACCCCTGTCGTTCCAAGAGGTCCGATCTTTATTAGTGGTCATTTTACCGAACAGCATTTCCGCTACCTCTCTATACCTCTGACGTATATTTTTTAAAAGGTCTTCGACAAAGGCATCCGTAGGGGCTGGGGGTCCTGGGTCTTGAGGCGCTAACGGGTCTGCTGATGGCTGTTCCGTGTCGGGGATATACAGAGTCAATTCGTTTTTTTCAGTGTTCCATTGTTTGAAATACTGTAAAAAGTTTTGAAGAGCTTCTGAACAAAGCCCTGCTTTGTCGTGTAGTTTTAAATCGGTTCGGTTCAAAATGGTTTTGATCTCCGCATCGAGACACTGCGTCTCATTTCTGCGTATGTCCCTGTCAGGAATAAGGCTGTGTGCGGTCCAGGACATGCCCTGTCCTCTGCTTCACATCTTTGCGCCGCGTCATGTGTGCCGCTTGTCATCCCTGCTTGCTCCAGGAGTGGTCATTAGCGTCGCCTGCCCTGTGGTAAAGCTCATGTAGCTGCAGTGTCAGGACATTGGTGGACAAGATGCACATTATCAATGCCATTCTATGAATGGACTACAACTCCCAAGTTTTTAGAGGCAGAGGCCATCTTGGGGTGTGGCAGGCCTATAAAGCCCAGCCTCACCCAAGCACATTGCTCACTATTTTGAAGACTTCGGTGCAGTCGGACCTCGTGGGGAGTTCCTCTGAAGAAAGCGGATTTCCTGCATGGCAGAGTGGCAGCATGTCAGAGTATCCTTATTTCCATGGTGAATTCAAAAACAAGTAGGTCGTACTTGTATCGGTAGTCAAATCTTGAAGGGGGTTGTTTACTCCCAAAAGCAAAGCGCCCCTTAGCAAAACGAGCAAAACGCTTTAGACCAAAAGTAAAGCACTCCTGGCACGACGATCAAAGCGCTTCAGGCCAAACGAGTAAAGCGCCCTTGGCACGACAATCAAAGCGCTTCAGGCCACATGAGTAAAGCGCTCCTTAGCACAACGAGCAAAGTGCTTCAGGCTACATGAGTAAAGCACCCTTGGCACGACAATCAAAGCGCTTCAGGCTAAACGAGTAAAGCCCCCTTGGCACAATAATCAAAGCGCTTCAGGCCACACAAGGAAAGCATCCTTGGCACGCCAATCAA
Organism: Pleurodeles waltl; assembly: GCF_031143425.1. NCBI lineage: Eukaryota > Metazoa > Chordata > Amphibia > Caudata > Salamandridae > Pleurodeles > Pleurodeles waltl. Next base: position 581,805,472 of record NC_090448.1, on the reverse strand, counting down.
AGCTCTGCAGGCCACACGAGTAAAGCGCCCTTGGCACAACAATCAAAGCGCTTCAGGCCACACGAGGAAAGCGCCCTTGGCACGACAATCAAAAGCGCTTCAGGCCACACGAGTAAAGCGTCCTTGGCATGACAATCAAAGTGCTTCAGGCCACACGATTAAAGCGCCCTTGGCACGACGATCAAAGCGATTCAGACAAAACGAGTAAAGCGCCCCTTGACACAACGAGCAAATCGATTCAGGCAAAACAAGTAGAAGCGCCCCTGGTATAATGAGTAAAGCGCTTCATGCATGATGATCAAAGCGCTTCAAGTTCAATTAGTAAAACTTTTCAGGCCTCAGTTGCAAATGTGAAAGCGCTTGAGAAAAGCAAGCTGTGGTTTCATTGTTTTTTGGGAAGTACAATATGTGATATACATATTTAAATTGTTGTGCATTTCTAGGCTGAGATCAAACGTTTATGTTATGAAAGCATAATTGTACATGGTTAATATTCAGAGTATGATCATAGTCCAAAGCTCTTGCCATCTTTAGGTACAGAGATAGCAGTTTGTTCTTGTTCCATGATTCAAAGAAGGGGCTACGCCCAGTTCACAAAGGGTCGCAATCCGATATCACGAAGACGCCTTTGTTCCAGAGTCTATTGGGTAGTTAATACTGTTATGAAAGAGTATATGCATATTTGTCCTAACCATTTTCTTTTCAGATCTCTCTCCCTGCAGTTCCCTACCCTAATTCCCTTACCCCCGCCTGGCTTCATCAATACTCTGCGCTGTGATAGCTTTCTGAGTTGGTGACGCCGAGAGGTGGGCCTTTTGGTCAGCAGCGTGCAGATCCTGAGGAAAGGGCACTGTGACAGTCCCATACGTCGGTGGTAGAAAGGCCCAACTGTTCCGGCTGTTGGCGAGGCACAAGGTACATTTATTGGGCGTGCTCAATCAGGTCCTCGATAGGAGACCTGTAATTACGGGTATAGCTATACCCAACAGCGCACTTATAAAACCTCCAGACAGTTTGACCAGTTTCTTTTTAGAAAGGAGCTACGCTCTTTTATTGCTGAGCTTCTTAATAATGTGATGCTTCTTCTTCAGCACAAGGAATTGGCTCCTTGATATTGTGATATTACCTTTTAGGGTGTTTAGAGCTATTTCTGAAATGGCAGCCACTAAATCTTCCAAAGCAGCGACCAGGATAGCCTTTCTTTTCAGGGGGCTGGCTGTGACCAGCATTCTTATGAGGTCTAAATTACGCCGTAGATGCACAGACATGGTAGCGACCTTATATTACAAGGTTTAGAGTGTAAATGTTATAAACGTCTTTTTAATGGGTCTTTTTATAGGCTTTGGGGACTGTTTTAGGCGTGTAAGCAACTGGGAAGTCAGGTGGGAAAATACCAGAGCATAGTCTGTAGTCCTCTAGAGTATTGGGTTTTAAATCTACCAGTAGGTAGCCGTGGGGTTTTGAGGTAGCATCGTTAAACGCTTCCATGAAAAACTGCGTGTTTCCGGGGGGCATCTCTTTAGCTATAATTGATATCTGAAGATTGTTGCGGGTTTTTTAAAATAAGACCAGGTATGAGGCATTGAGAGTTATAGAATGACTGCTCCTACCCTTGTAAAACAAGTTCTGCACGATGTAGCACATGCTTAGATTACAATGATGTGAATATTGAGTAAAAGCACTCTCGATCTCAGGGTGGTCCCCACCTTTGTGCATGAGATTGTCCGCAATGACCATGTTTACAAGGGGTTTAGGTAACAAGTCGTTGTCGTTGAGATTACTGGGGATGTTTTCTATAAATCGGATGTGCGGGAACTTTAGGGATAGTTCAGTGTAAAGATCTTGCCAGCAGGAATAAAGCCATATGATGTTGTTAGGGGTCTGCGATAAATCACCGGGAGCATTTTCTAACAGTTTCTTTATTAAATAACTTTTACCACTATTTGAGGGACCTGCTAAAATGTAGGAGAATGGGTGGTGCAGCCGGGTGTCCATAGCGGTTGGGGGTTCACCCCTCTAATGTCTTTTAATAACTGTAAGACAGTGTTAGTCCTCGGTCAAGAGCCTTTTATCTATCACTACTTGCAGGGTTTTATACAACGGCTGTATTGTAATTTTCCACCATTTTTTGGACCTGACTATGCTAGGGTGATTCACGACTATTGCTTAATTATTTTCGCGATCGCTTGATGCGTAGTACTCTTGCACCAGACCCTTCAGTCTGTCAAAATTTATTTTAACCGTATTGCTGACGTTTAAAGGGATACCTTTGACTTTCATGCAAATCTTGTTGTTAGAGGTTTGGTAACTATAGGTCTTGGGTCCGGAGGAGGTGTATTTGAGTATGTACTCATCATTTTCGATCAAATCCCCTAGATAATCCCCTAGATAATCACCTAGCGCCGGATCTCATCACCCTCTTTACTCATAAAAATATTAGAGTTGGTGTTGTGGTACAAACAACGATCCTGAAGCTTATCCAGCAACCTGTAAAGCTCTATACGAGCGTGAGCAGTTATGAAGCACGCTAAGATGTTTATATTGTTACACGTTGTGGGGTACTCTTTGGCGTATTTCCAGCATAGAACGGCCGTCTCATCGACGATAGTTTTGCAACTGGACACGTCGTAAGACGGGGCAAATAGATACTTAAAAAGATCATCTGGATCTGTGACAATGGATGTGCTTGACAAATTGGTACGCTGTGCGAATTTTCCCCACAAAGAATTGAGACAGAGATTAGCTAACTGGCATCTGGCGGGGTTAATCTTAACGAACTCTGGTCTCAGCATAATACTCTTGTGAACTTGGTAGTCAGCAATATTTTTGCTTCGAGGGCTCATCGACACACCAGTCGGGACACCCTGTTGCCTCCTGTTTGTCTCTGAGAAACAAGTTGGGTTGTGGTGTGTGGAAAGAGCCAAATTTCCAGTATTTTACTGAGTTGGTACGCTTTCTCGAGGGCCGTTTGGACCTCAATGGTACACCATGTCCTATCCGGTGGTCTTTGCTCAGCACTATGTCTACACTTGCTACTCTGTTTACTTTCAGAGCATGTTCGACATAGGGGGAACATTAGCTTACAGTTGACTCTGTACGGAAGCACCGGGAAGTAAAGCTTCTGCGGAGGGTGGATTTGACCCTTAACGAGACCAAAGTACTCGTCTAGGGACCTAAAGTTTCTATATATGATCCTAGAATGCCCCACCAGGTACAACTTCACCTTGTTCACAAACAGAGACAGACTGGTAAAGTCATAGTAGTGTATTTTTTCACCCTCACCAGTGACCCGGTACAGCGGTATGGTGTTTGTACGACCGCCGAATAAGGTGTCGGAGGGTTCTAACGGTGCTGGTAACGGCCGGCTCTTAATGAAAGCTCCACGTTCCGCATCTTTTGTTAGCTTGTCTAACCACTCGTATTCCCAGAGGGTTCTCAGAACAAAGCTGATGTTTTTAATGTACTGCGCCTTTGCCAGAGTCCCATGATACAGATGTTCAAACGTGGTGCCCTGCAGCCTATTAAACTTGTGGGGTTTGTAACAATGCGGACACCCGTGGTAAAAGCAACTGTTGAACTCAAAGGTGGCTGGCATCCCATTAATTCATGCATACCCGTCTAGGTAGTAGCGGCCCAAGCGGTATTTTCCACCCTGCAAAGTGTGTTGAATGAAGATGTTCTCTTTCTCCGAGACGTACATAAGCCACTGAATAGACGGGTGGAGTAATGTTTCTGTTTACCGTTATAGAGGTCAGGCGGTACTAGAGTTATGGTTTTAAAAACAGTGCTGATAAATAGACATGCACATGGAAGCCAAAGTAATGTTCTTAAATGGTCTAGGTATTTCACGATTTCTTTCCTCTTACGAGATTTGATTTTTATAATCCTGACTTATTTTGTCATCTCTACCACAACGTCTCTGAAAAGGTTGCACGCTTTTCGCAAGATCATTACATCCACCTGACAGTAAACTTTCAACTCTGTTTGAAAATGATACATTTTCATGGTTTTCATCGTACCACTGTAGAAAGCTCTCTTTTTCAGACGGCATCATGTACTAGATGCCGTAACTGTCGGGCGGAGGCATAGGACCGCTGTAATTCTGATTAGCCCATGTATCAAAAAAGTGAGGGGAATAACCTTTACAGACTTCAAAACCAAAGGCTTTTGGCAACTTGCTCAACTTCATGGGCAGAAAATTCAAGGTGTCTATGAACCTAATTTCAAAAGGCACAACCTTTAACAGCATCAGTTTGGAACCCTGGGTGATGAGCTCCATGTTCAGCTTTTCACAAATTAGGTCCCGGAGAATAAAGAACAAGTTGCACGCTTTCGAGTTGTGAGCCAGGATTGCAGACTTGTAGTATTTCGACTGCATGAACGTGTTGAGGAAATCGTTCATGCACGACCGACCTTCAAACCCTTCAGTTTTCACCGGCTGTTAGATGAAGGGGGCGTAAATGTAGTTAGGCTGGTGCACACCCATATCCTGCGTACACTATACATTCAATACGATATAGTCTTCTGTTTTTTTTCTGGGGGAAGCCTTCGAGCATGCAACCCTTGTGTGCTGTTCCGGCTATAAAATACGCTTTACAACTGGGACATTGCATACCTTCACAATCGTGGTTGGCGGCCTTGTAGTGCCTGCAAGCCTGACAGTCTGATTTACGGACGCACTATGTGAGGCGGATGTGTACGTTCAAGCAGTCTTGCGACCGTCAAAACATCTTACATGTCGAGCAGTTCACCTTCTGAGCGTCACAGTCGATGTACCCGTCCCTCTAACACATTTTACAGTGCATTTCACACTGGTGTCTGGTCCGGTTGTTGTATATGTGGTCGCAATGCTCACACACTTACTTGGCTCCTAGAAAACCCTTCAGGTTCAAGACACCGTAAAAGTGGTTTCCGTGATGTAGCACATAAACGGTCTTGTTTCTCACACGCTCATCTGTAGTGAAGTACTTCTAAGAACCGCTGTGGTACAGAACTTTTACTGTAACGGCAAAATGGTTCTCAAAAAGGCCCAGGTCCCCAAAACCAACCAGTCTGTAAGGGGGTATTTGAAGCACCTCGTGGGCTGCTGCAGCCATAGACATAATGACGTTGTCTGGGGTAGCTCGGTCCACCAATAATCCTGCGATGCTAGCCGCCAGACACATATTGGTAGCTCCAGTGTTAAAGTCGAGCAAACATCGATATTTCTTGCCGATAATTTTACTGTACATGACGCTCTTCAATGTTCTGGAAGCACCGCCCTCACGACCCCTAACTATGAGGCTGATGATTCTAAAGGTCCCATACGCTATTAATTCAGCCTTGCTCTGTAAAAGATTAGACAGGTTTTCTGGAAACTCCACAGCATCAAACACATCTTGAGACGACCGTCTGGTGAACAGAGGACTGTTGAGACCCTGCCCCTGAAAATGTTGCTGGAAGAAATCGTTAGGCCTCACATCGTGTAACAGTCGGTCTATGAGCGTTTGTACGGCCTGGTGTATAGCTATAGCACCCTGCTCGGACGAGTTTAGACGCACTAGGTTAACAAACCTAAACTCCTCATAGTGGTCTGTAGCGTTAAACCTCTCTACAGTACGACTGTACCTTCTGACACTTTCTAAAAACACTGGTTCTGAATCCTCAGCTTGAGGATCGCCGCAGGTTGGCGGGCTCCTTGGGGTATCATTCGGCGGTAGTTGACTACAGCTCTTTGTTGGGGTATTTTTACGCCACTGTCTGGCTTTCTTTAATTTTCCTATTGAAAGATTATGGTTTCTAGCGCTACTAGCCCACTTCTGTTCCTTACTAGCCCAGCTGTTTTTAGGCAACTAACGACAGTCTATTTGAACAATAGTTGCTGTATTTACAGGAGGTGTCCTTACCATTTCACCTAATACGGACGGGGGTCCTTCAGGATGTTTGGGGTTGAGCCCGCTCTGAACTTTACCCCTTGAGGCCCTGAAAACGCCTATATTCTCTCCTAACTTTATATTTTGTGGCCTTACGGGGAGTGTTTTAGGTGTTGAGGGTGCTGCTTTTAGGAGTTTTAAACATTTGGGGGTTGGCTCTAGCAGTTTTTTGGTTTTGAGCGCTTGTAAAACACGTAGAGCTTTACTGAGTACATCCTGGGTCTTCTTTTTATATTTAGACCTATGGACACCTGTTGGAAAGTACCATCTTGCCTGGCATGTTACCCCCATATTTCACTGTATATATGTTGTTTTAGTCTGTGTCACTAGGACCCTGCCATGCAGGGCCCCAGTGCTCATAAGTATGTGCCCTGTATGTGTTCCCTGTGTGATGACTAACTGTCTCACTGAGGCTCTGCTAACCAGAACCTCAGTGGTTATGCTCTCTCTGCTTTCCAATTTCACCAATTCACATTGGTATACTGGTACACCCATATAATTCCCTAGTATATGGTACTGAGGTACCCAGGGTATTGGGGTTCCAGGAGATCCCTATGGGCTGCAGCATTTCTTTTGCCATCCATACGGAGATCTGACAATTATTACACAGGCCTGCCAGTGCATCCTGAGTGAAATAACGTCCACATTATTTCACAGCCATTTACCACTGCACTTAAGTAACTTATAAGTCACCTATATGTCTAACCTTCACTTGGTGAAGGTTGGGTGCTAAGTTACTTAGTGTGAGGGCACCCTGGCACTAGCCAAGATGCCCCCACATCGTTCAGGGCAAATTCCCGGGATTTTGTGAATGCGGGGACACCATTACACGCGTGCACTATACATAGGTCACTACCTATGTATAGCGTCACAATGGTAACTCCGAACATGGCCATGTAACATGTCTAAGATCATGGAATTGTCACCTCAATGCCATTCTGGCATTGGGGAGACAATTCCATGATCCCCCTGGTCTCTAGCACAGAACCCGGGTACTGCCAAACTGCCTTTCTGGGGTTTCCACTGCAGCTGCTGCTGCTGCCAACCCCTCAGACAGGTTTCTGCCCTCCTGGGGTCCAGACAGCCCTGGCCCAGGAAGGCAGAACAAAGGACTTCTTCTGAGAGAGGGTGTAACACCCTCTCCCTTTGGAAATAGGTGTGAAGGCTGGGGACGAGTAGCCTCCCCCAGCCTCTGGAAATGCTTTGATGGGCACAGATGGTGCCCATCTCTGCATAAGCCAGTCTACACCGGTTTAGGGATCCCCCAGCCCTGCTCTGGGGTGAAACTGGACAAAGGAAAGGGGAGTGACCACTCCCCTGACCTGCACCTCCCAGGGGAGGTGCCCAGAGCTCCTCCAGTGTGTCCCAGACCTCTGCCAGAGGTGTTTGTGGCACACTGGACTGCTCTGAGTGGCCAGTGCCAGCAGGTGACGTCAGAGGCTCCTTCTGATAGGCTGTTACCTCTCTTGGTAGCCAATCCTCCTTCCTTGGTAGCCAAACCTCCTTTCTGGCTATTTAGGGTCTCTGCTTTGGGGAATTCTTCAGATAACGAATGCAAGAGCTCACCAGAGTTCCTCTGCATCTCCCTCTTCACCTTCTGCCAAAGGATCGACCGCTGACTGTTCAGGATGCCTGCAAAACCGCAACAAAGTAGCAAGACGACTACTAGCAACCTTGTATCGCTTCATCCTGCTGGATTTCTCGACTGTTTCCAGGTGGTGCATGCTCTGGGGGTAGCCTGCCTCCTCTCTGCACCAGGAGCTCTGAAGAAATCTCCTGTGGGTTGACGGAATCTTCCCCCTGCAACCGCAGGCAACAAAAGACTGCATCACCCGTCCTCTGGGTCCCCTCTCAGCACGGTGAGTGTGGTCCCTGGAGCTCAGCAACTCTGTCCAAGTGACTCCCACAGTCCAGTGACTCTTCAGTCCAAGTTTGGTGGAGGTAAGTCCTTGCCTCCCCACGCTAGACTACATTGCTGAGTACCGCGTGATTTGCAGCTGCTCCGGCTCCTGTGCACTCTTCCAGGATTTCCTTCGTGCACAGCCAATCCTGGGTCCCCGACACTCTAACCTGCAGTGCACAACCTTCTGAGTTGTCCTCCGGCATTGTGGAACTCCCTTTTGTGACTTCGGGTGGACTCCGGTTCACTTTTATTCCAAGTGCCTGTTCAGGTACTTCTGCGGGTGCTGCCTGCTTTTGTGAGGGATCCCTGACTTGCTGGTCGTCCCCGCTGTCTCCTCATCCAAGTGGCGACATCCTGGTCCCTCCTGGGCCACAGCAGCATCCAAAAACCCTAACCGTGACCCTTGCACCTAGGAAGGCTTGTTTGCGGTCTTTCTGCATGGGAACACCTCTGCAAGCTTCTTCACGACGTGGGACATCCATCCTCCAAAGGGGAAGTTCCTAGTCCTCTTCGTTTTTGCAAAACACCAAGCTTCTTCCATCCGGTGGCAGCTTCCTCGCACCCTCAGCTGGCATTTCCTGGGCTCCTGCCCACTTTCGACACTGTCGCGACTCTTGGACTTGGTCCCCTTGTCTTACAGGTACTCAGGTCCAGAAATCCACTGTTGTTACATTGCTGGTGTTGGTTTTCCTTGCAGAATCCCCCTATCACGACTTCTGTGCTCTCTGGGGGTTGTAGGTGCACTTTACACCTACCTTACAGGGTCTGGGGGTGGGCTATTTTTCTAACCCTCACTGTTTTCTTACAGTCCCAGCGACCCTCTACAAGCTCACATAGGTTTCGGGTCCATTCGTGGTTCGCATTCCACTTTTGGAGTATATGGTTTGTGTTGCCCCTATACCTATGTGCTCCTATTGCAATCTACTGTAACTTTACATTGCTTGCATTTCTTCCTTTTGCTATTACTTGCATAATTATGGTTTGTGTACATATATCTTGTGTATATTTCTCATCCTCATACTGATGGTACTCACTGAGATACTTTTGGCATATTGTTATAAAAATAAAGTACCTTTATTTTTAGTATATCTGTGTATTGTGTTTTCTTACGATATTGTGCATATGACACCAGTGGTATAGTAGGAGCTTTGCATGTCTCCTAGTTCAGCCTAAGCTGCTTTGCCATAGCTACCTTCTATCAGCCTTAGCTGCTAGAAACACCTCTTCTACACTAATAAGGGATAACTGGACCTGGCACAAGGTGTAAGTACCTCTGGTACCCACTACAAGCCAGGCCAGCCTCCTACAACACCCTTTTTACAAAAAGCAGATAGGGCACTCCTTAGGGGTACACGGTTACCTAGTCACGCCGATATATTGTCTATGTCTGTCATGGTTGATTCACATGCTATGACCACCTCCCTTCTACACCCTGCTAACCACAGGATTAACGCTCTCTGGGATGGTCTGGAGGCCCCAGTATCGACCCCGACTTCCCCGGTTTTGAGGTCTTGAGCTTCAAGCGTGATTTTAGTTTCCTAACGGGCTGTTGTATTTCTTTCAGATATGTTTTCAAAACCCTGTGGGGGTCAGGGCACCACATTTTGTTCCGCCACGTGTGTCATTAGCTGTGTGCTGTATATTACCCATAACCACCCTGGGGATCTGATCACTGGTAACTGCAATAAGCCCTTTTTGAACGGGTGGGTTGGGAGGGGTCAAAAGAACAGGGCCCCAGTGTAAACACCCCGGTGCTTGGGAGGACTGATCATCGCTAGATGGTGTTCCAAAACTCTGATTTTGTGAACTGCTACGTCCTGTACTGCTATCAGGGTATGTTGGAGAGGATGGTGAAGACCATTGCGCGCAGGCACTTGGTGTCAGGCTGGTGGGGTCGTACACTCCCGGGGGTGTGATTGGTGACATCAGACATGAGGAAGTTAAATGTTGGTGAACCTGCTGTGAGGCCACAAGAGCGTGGTAAAGTAAGGAAAAGGAATCATTCGTAAGAAACTATTTATATTTCAGAAAATCTCAATAATCTGGGCTCGTTAAATTCTAATCTTTCTTGCCAAAACAGGGCCGAGCCCCACCACGTACATCTTTAACAAGCCTTCTACAAAGATATGGGAGTGTCCCTGCAAGAAGCTAAAATTGCATTCTCAGAAACACAAACGGATATCTCAGTACTTAAATGCAGATCCCTTAATTCATCCTCTATATTAAATGAAAAAACAAGTGAATCTGAAGGCAAGGAGGAAAAGAAGGAGAACACACTGCAAGCAAGAAATACCAATAAGCAACTGGATCAACATGCGGTATGGAATATCTTTTTTTAAAACCTCACAGCTAACACTGGATGCTCTGTCTTATAAGTCCTCTAAAATGGATGTCCAGGTGGATATACAGAACGCTATGGCTAAATCAGTAGCAGGGATCGACAAGAAACTGGCAAATTTAAACAACTTGATTAAACGAGCTCAGAATCTTGCCGAAATGTCAGTAATAAAATGCACTTGCAAGCCCATAATCGATAAGTTGGCCACTCTCCCAGAAGCTCTAAACTCATTGATAGTAAACCTCAAAGAAAATTTTAATATGAGAAGGGAGGAGGAAATTATAGCCAAAGGACCCTCCCCGTATCAGAGGGAGGCGGGGGGAAATCAAAACTCGGGGAACAGAGCGAATTGGTGTACAATGAAATCAAAGGACAAAGAGATAGAATCCCTTGAAGAACCTAAATGTGAGCAGGGAGAAGCATGTAAGGAAATTATAGGCTCCTTTGATTCTCCCAAATCAGTGTGGCTCCCATTTCAGCCAGTAAAGCCACCCACTAAAAGACAAAAGAAAAAGTAACGAAAAGCGAGAAATTAAAAAGGGGTGGCCTTAATGGCCCCCCGGCTATAAAATCGAATCCCTCCTCTAGCCTGGTCATAGGAGATGGCATGCCAATGCCCAAAGACCTCTGCAAATAATATGTTTCCATTATTCAACTTTTGAACAAGGGGCCATATCATCCAAAACCAAAGGGGGCAAAATGAAAATGAAAACGAACTACACGCCAATGAGGGGGATATAAAAAGTAATGACCAACGAATTATGGTAATGTCAAATGATATAGGCAAATCAGAGCAGGAACCTCAAACTATTAAACTACATCAACGGGAGACACAAGCTGTAACGAGTCCTAGTCCTATAATAAATGGGAGGCCTTTTGAAGAAAAGGGTATAACAATTACGGTCTCAAATTCGGAATATGCAGAGTACCATGGGGCTCAAACTGGAGCCCATTTGGCCCAATATCAGCAAAAAAAGGAAGAAGGCCAAGACCACCCCTGGATGAAGGGTACCTAAGTGGCTCAATAGCAAAGCAAAAGACTATAAAGTTAGAACGGTCTGATAGAGAGCCACCGGTAGGGAGTCAGATAATAGAACATCCAAGGGCTGCCCAACTAGATGAACAGGTGGATGCTATAGGTAGTTCTGAATTGGCTTTGACAAATAATTGTTTACAACTAATATTGGAACCTCAATATCACTCTAGGGGACGATTTGATATCTTAAATAGAGGAAATATACTAAAAGTATTAAAAGCTATTCCTGCACTAAAAGATATAAAATCTACTGATATTGTCTCCATAGAGTTTCTACCAAGGAAAATACAAAAGAAAGAGGTTTAAACAAATTAACCCTGGTAACCTGGGGGTCATCACATTTGGTAAAAAGAGTTGTTAAAGAAAAATGCTCCTTCTTAAAATGTGGAATTCATTTTAGCATACCCAAACAAGTAAGCTATCCTGACCCGTTAGAGGAACAATTTGTCTAATCAATCTAAGCCAAAAGAGTTGGATAAACCTTTCTCAGTTCTTAGATCTGCAACTGGAAGAATGGAAGATTACCCCTTAGCGCGTACCATATCTAATACACGCTTACCACAGCTAGATTTAGGCTGGATATCAGAAATAATCCATCTAGAAAAACGTCAGTGATTTATGAGTAGTAGGGCGCACAATAAGTTGACAATTTTGCATGAAAACCCTCTCCAAGTTTGCTCCTGGAATGTAAATGGGGTTAGATTAAATACCAAACAAAAAGATCTATCAAGCTTACTAAGGAAATTTCAAATTATTTTTCTCCAGGAGACCTGGGCCACCGACTGTTTTTCAATTGATGGATTTATGGGATTTTTTTCCCCAGCAATAAAGGAGAAAAGGTATGGACATGCAAAGTGGGGAGTAGCAATTTTTATCTCAGCAGGAATAAACATATTATGTACTCGATTATATGAGGAAAACAAAGACTTCTTGCTAGTGAAGCTAGACAGGTGGGATAAGGAACATTCCAGCCCACTCCTGCTAATTAATGTCTATATCCATCCAGATGCAAGATCTAGAAAACATATATCTTCCAAATTGATAGATGCAATTTTAACTGCCCATCAGGATTTAGGATCCCTGGAGCTTTTAATAGCCAGGGACTTTAATCTGAAATTATTAAACCCCTTTGAAAGGGATACACAAACTATCTTGCAAGATCTATTATGGGCAGTACCACAGCAGTCCCTGGGGGTAACAGAGAAAGAAAAAGCCAGGACAGTAGCACTCTCTTTAGTAAAAGATCTTGAGGCTCTTGAGCTTAGACTTCTAAATGGAAGATATCCGCAAGATGATCCGCCGGCAACTACCTGCTACATCACTGAAACCTAAGCGACAATTGATTATACTGCGGCCTCCTTATTTTTGCTTACGCTAATTACAAAATTTTACATCAAAAAAATCAGATATGAGCGACCATGGCCAGCAATGCCTGGAGATAGGATGTGGCCTTCTTAACTTTAACCTTGCAGTAACTACACCAAGGAATATTAATACAACAAACTTTAAAAAACTCAGATGGACTGAAAAGTTAAAGAAATCCATTGGTGAACGGTCAATGGCGATAATCGACCAATGCCATATGGACATAACCGGGGACTCAATAACGATCTGGTCATCTTTCCTAGATAGATTTGCGGCTCTTCTTCTCACAGATTGATCACAAAAGAGGTATCAAAACCAGGGGCGAGGTGGGAAATCAAAAAGGAATATACATTTTTCAGCACACATGATTAAATTAAGAAAAGAATTAAATAGAGCTTTAAGATTATATAACAAGAATCCAACAAACTGCTATTTCAAGGCTGACTTAAAAAATCTAAACAACATATATCAGAAACAAATATGGAAATACAAGCATCAGGAAAACCATGATTTTTGGGCAAAGGCCCTATTCTTAAGTAAAAAATCAAATACACAAGGTTTTTGGAAAATGGTGAATGCCCTGAATAAAGCCCAGCTGACCCTGACCAGCTCTAATATCTTGGAAGCCGTCTGGTTTGATTACCTAAGTCACCATTTTGGTGAACAAAAGAGAGCCAGCAAAAATTTAGAAGAGAAAGCAAAGAAGTTAAGCCTAGAAAGAGTAAAATTAAAACCCCTCTCGCCCCAAAAGGAAACAATGGCTGAAATTATGAGCTCAATAAAAAACAGCAGAACTGGGGGTGCTCCTGGTCCAAATGGGATCCCAAATGCCTTGTTTAAACTGAATCCTCCCTTTTGGGGTGAAAAATTGGCTTTGACTTTCAACCATTGTATGGCGCTAGGAAGTATTCCAAAATCCATGGTGATAATCCATCCAATATTCAAAGGAGGTAATAAGTCACAAACTGAGAGTTATCGACTAATTACCTTAATGGATATAGAAGCTAAATAATATGCAGGGATTTTACTGGAGCATCTTCGCAGGTGGGCAGTCGAAAATAGCATTATTCCCTCTAATCAGACAGGTTTTGTAAAGGGCCTGGGTACTGTTGCAAACATTTTACCTCTATCCCTGACTATTGATAAGTACAAACAAAAAAATCAACCCTTGTATCAGTGTTTTGTAGATTTTAAATCAGCCTTTGACCTGGTACAGCGACCTCTCCTATGGGAGAAATTAGTCTCCTGGGGGATACCAGAGAATCTGCTAAAGGCTATTGAACAGCTATACACAGACACATGGATAAGAGTTAAGGTAGGGGATGGATCTTTCCTTTCAAGAGAAATTAAAACAAAACAAGGACTGAAATAGGGCTGTGTGCTGGCACCATATCTTTTTAATCTCTTTTTATCAGACTTGACTGCGGAACTAAATGAGGTAAATGCGCTCCCCCCAAAGCTTGGTGATATTACTATTTCAAACTTGCTATATGCTGACGACGTAGTACTCCTGAGTCAAACTAAGGTAGGGTTACAGCAGCTCATCATAAAGATATTTGAATATGCAGAGCAAAATGGATTGGAAATAAATCAGAAAAAAAACAAAGTAATGGAAATTAGCAAAAAACTTTTAAAGTTATAAAATGGAAAACACAGAAGGGTGTTTTGGAACAAGTAAACCAGTATAGATACCTGGGTGTACTTTTTGATGAACGGGGCTCCTTTCTTCCCCAGAAACAGGAGCTATACAGAAAAGGAAATGTTCTACTGTTCACTTTCCGCACTTTAAAAAAACTGCTTTCCGGCCCTAGCTACCAGCCGTTGCTTCAAGTCGTTGCAGCCAAACTAATTCCAACTTTAGGATACGGAAGCGAAGCTCTGTGTGGACAAGATGCCATCATCCTAAATAAAATCACTGGAAAGATTTTTAGGTCCTTATTCCAGCTACCGGGGTATACCTCCCAAGCACAAATTAGGCTGGAGTTTTGTTATCTAAACCAATGTATAGATAGGAAAGCCAGTTATATCAAAGCTTGGAAACATTTACAGCTAACAAAGGAAAATCAGCTCTGCCAAGCACTTTGGAAGGAGATTAGTGCAAACTCTAAAGCTAAATCTCGAAAGTACTTAGATCAGGCACTAACAGACTTGGAAGTAGTGGAATTATGGGACTCAAGCCTTTCCTACGTTGCTTTTAAAAAAATCCTAAACCGAATAACAAGGAAAAGATCAGTGAACATGGATAAGAGTTTATTGGCCTTCATATCGCATTCCTGGATGGTAATAAACGAGTATAAACTTTTGAAATGTCAGCCTTACTTGGAAGCTGGGTGGACAAAGTTAGACAAGGATCATTTCATCAAATACCGATTTGGCATCATTCCTGGTGGTGCCTACCTAGTCCCTTGGGAACACCCCGCAACAATCCCTCAGTGCAGGCTGTGTGCCCAGAGTAAGGAAGATATAATTCACTTGATCTGTATTTGTAATGGCCTACGAAATGATCGCAAATCTCTATTGAAGGCAGCATTCAATCAAAGGAGGATGCGGACTTGCAGGCAAGCGGTGATTGCCTGTTTTAAACCTTCTGACGTTGTTCTTAATGCTAAATTTACCAAGTTTTGACGCTTAACATCACAAAAACAATTAAAATAAGATCTTATTTAGTACAGATATATTAAGTTGTTGTACAGAATTTACAGAAATGTTTTAATTCTCTTTAAAAACAATAAATCACTGTACAGTATTCACGAAACGATTTTTAGGCCTAGTTAAGTAAGGTATTAGACATATATGGGTAGTTTATACTGACCTCGGAATAGGAGGTACTTATTAGAAAATTCTTAAATAATATTATTTTTATGCATATTAGATTTTATAGTTTGATATTCTGGACTGTATATTTTTTGATTTAGATAGAATGATGTATTGTTTTTTATTAACTATGTATCAAATAAATAAACTTGAACTTGGCCATAATAACTTAAGGCCTCTGATACATATGAAGCGCTGGGTGTGGGTGATTGAGACCCTGAATGCAGCCCGTTGGGGAGTGCATTAGAAGGGGCACAGGTCGTTGCTGTGGCTTCAGAACTCTCTACCAGACCAGCTAGTGCCTTTAGAAGTCCTATGCACCCAGAATATGGATCCTCTATGGGGCTATCTGTTTCCATGCATTTGTCATGTAAACGGGGAGGGTTAGTTATACAGGCTGCCGGTACTAGGGCGTTGCCAGACCCAACTATATTAGACTCCTCAAGCGTTGAACATTTCGAACGTGGTGGGCTATGTGGAACAGTCTGAGCCTTAACAAAAATTTTAAAAGACAGGTCTAAAGGCAAGGCTTGTAGCTCAGGGGTCTGTAGCTTCTTCTTGCAGTTCTTTAAGGACAACTGATTTATTTTAGGCTTATTGCACTGGTTAGGGTCCCAACCAGAGGTTCTACAAGGTACAGGATGGTGTGTGTCTGTAAGCCCTATGCTATCACATTGTCCAAACCCTTGTACATAGGTAGTTACTTTAGAATTGTTTGCAGTACTGGGCATAGCCTTTATTACTGTTGATGCGGTGTAGTTAAGGGCTGTACCTGGGCCATGACCGTTGTCTGTAGAGCCGATGAACGGTTTGTCCTGGTGTTCAGTGTTGTTCACAGATGCTGCTGGTACCATGGGGTTTTGAAGGGTCATGTTGCTGTCCTTTAAAGACGATGCAGTCTGTTTAGCCTGATGACCGACTCTTCCAGAACTCTTTTGTGCTGACTCTAGGATGTAAAGATCACAAAATAAATATTAGGTGTTCCTATAGCCGCTATAACTAGGGGGTGAAAGAGGTCTGAGACACACTAAGGATTGAATTCATCTAGCTCTACAGTTTCTAAAAACTCACCTGAGGTGTTGTGATGTGATGGGCCTTTCTTTATAATTGGACCTTCCTTAGATGCTGGGGATTTCCTTTTGCGGATTGTCTTGTTAATGCCCCATACCACATTCTGAGTCATTACCACAGGAATCGCTTGTACCGCAAGGGGGCGTTGGGTTGAAAAAAAAACAATGAAATGTTACATTTACAATATAATACACAGACTATACAAGATCTCTGAGGATTCCTTCTATGCTGTTTTTATGGGGGCTTTTTAGGTTTTCACAGCGTTTACACAAAGACTCCTTTTATCTACCCGCAAAAGCTGCATCCTGAGACATTATGGGGCATATTTATACTCTGTTTGCGCCGGATTTGCGTCGTTTTTTTTTACGCAAATCCGACGCAAAGCTAACTCCATATTTATACTTTGGCTTTAAACGCGTCTAGCGCCAAAGTTCTTGGAGTTTGCATCATTTTTTAGCGTGGACACCTACCTGGCGTTAATTATATGCAAGGTAGGCGTTCCCATCTAAAAAATGACTCCCAGGCCTGTGCGCCTTATTTAAACTCCCGTGCAAAAATGACGCACGGGAGTGGGCGGGTCAAAAAAAATGACGTCCAGCCGCGTTTGCGTCATTTTTTAACGCCTGCTCAGGGCAGGCGTTAAGGGACCTGTGGGCTCGGAAGAAGCCCAGAGGTGCCCTACCATGCCCCCAGGGACACCCCCTGCCACCCTTGCCCACCCCAGGAGGACACCCAAGGATGGAGGGACCCACCCCAGGGACATTAAGGTAAGTGCAGGTAAGTACATTTTTGTCGTATTTTTTTTGTGGCATAGGGGGCCTGATTTGTGCCTCCCTACATGCCACTATGCCCAATGACCATGCCCAGGGGACATAAGTCCCCTGGGCATGGCCATTGGGCAAGGGGGCATGACTCCTGTCTTTGCTAAGACAGGAGTCATGTCAATGGAGGGTGGGAGTAAAAAAAAATGGCGCAAATCGGGTTGAGGCAGATTTTTTGCCTCAGACCGACTTGCCCCATTTTTTGACGCCCAAGCTCCATTTTCCCCTGCGCTGCCTGGTGTGGGTAATTTTTTTTGACGCACACCAGTCAGCTCTGCTGGCTAACGTCATTCCATAAATAAGGCGCCCGCATGGCGCTTTGGAATGGCGTTAGCCGGCGTCAAAAAGTATAAATATGGCCCTATGTTTGGATCATCTTGAGCCTGGAGGATTTGTTGCAGAGCACCAACTGCAAGCTGTAGTTCCGCATCATAACCTGTAAAAGCACCCAAGCCATTAATGGTAAAATAAAAAAAAATAACAATCAAGACAGC
Source organism: Pleurodeles waltl (assembly GCF_031143425.1). NCBI lineage: Eukaryota > Metazoa > Chordata > Amphibia > Caudata > Salamandridae > Pleurodeles > Pleurodeles waltl. The sequence continues at coordinate 581,787,718 of NC_090448.1, read as the reverse complement.
TATGTTTATGGCGGATGAAGACATGGATCTCTGATGTCTAAATCTCTAGTTACATATACCTTTTTGCAAGGGCTCCATTTCCTCGGAGGACAATGTTAGATCTTGGGGATCCTACGTACAGAAGAGACAGAGAAGACTTTTAGCCCCTAGTGTTTTTTTTTATGCTACATTCATAATTGCAAGGTAGCCACGCAAATAAATATTAGTGGAAGCTTTACCAATCCTCATGACTGTAAGCCTTATTAATTATCATGGTATACCACACTTTTAGAGGTATATACAGCACAAATGTCACAGTCAAGACTTTTTACATACACATTTAAAAATAGAATTCATTTTAAGCATTCTCGCTCATGATGCTAGCTGTTAAGTATCCTTGCAATCCATGCATAGGTTCTCTGAAGTACAAGTCAGAAAAAACCTAGGTGGTCATTACAAGCCTGGCGGTCAGTGTTAAAGCGGCGGTAAAACCGCCAACAGGCCGGCGCTAAACAAAATGGAATTACGACTGTGGCAGAAACCGCCAATATAGACAGCCACTTTAACACTCCGACTGCCACAGCGGTACAAACAAACACTGTGGCGGTAACCGCCAACAGACAGGCAGAAGACAAGGTTCCGCCCACTGTATTACAACAGTCCAATCCGCCACCTTTTCCGGGCCGGATTCACCGCGAACAAAAACACAGCAGAAACAAGACTTGGAAGGGAAAACGCTCACCTCTACACACCCCACAAGGAATCAGGACACCATGGAACCCGAGCTCCAGATACTCCCAGCCTTTGTCTTCCTGCTCCTCTACCAGGAACATCACAGACCGCGGCGAAGACCACGGTGAGTACTGCACCTACGACACAGGGGAGGGAAAAAAAGAGTGACACACACACACAACACGAAACACTCCCACACACACCCACTACAACACACACAAAAGTACATGTTGATACATCACATTTACAACCCCTAACCCCCCTGGAAGAATGCAAGGACAAAAGGAAATGAGTTGAACGTTTGTAATCTATTAAAATACAGTAATCAAATATATATATATATATATTTACACTATAAACAAATTTATACACCAAGACTACAAGTCCAAGGTATTCCACCATTAAAGTCCGTGGGCCACTGTGCCCAAAATGCATAGGCGAGGCCCACACTCAATACCGATCAAAGCAGAGAGAACACTGCAGGGGCACCAGATCTAAATACAACAGGCACTTCATGGGGAAGGGAAGGGGGAGACCTCAGCTGGATGAGTGCACAACGCCAGATCCATGAGGGGGCTACATGCTCATTGATGTATTCTGGGGAGTGCAAAACCACAGTCTCACAAGTCTTTACAGTGGGTGGTTTGCCCACTGCTGCATCCTGGGGAGTGCAAAGCCACAGTCTCACAAGTGGATAACAGTCTCCACTGGTTCTGGAGGGGGCTTGGTGCCCAGAGTGCTTCATCCTGCCAAGGACTGAGGTAGTGGATGCCTTTCTCCACTGGTTCTGGAAGGGGGCTTGGTGCCCAGAGTGCTTCATCCTGCCAAGGGCTGAGGTAGTGGATAACAGTCTCCACTGGTTCTGGAGGGGGCTTGGTGCCCAGAGTGCTTCATCCTGCCATGGACTGAGGTAGTGGATGCCTTTCTCCACTGGTTCTGGAGGGGGCTTGGTGCCTAGAGTGCTTCATCCTGCCAAGGACTATGGTAGTGGATGCCTTTCTCCACTGGTTCTGGAGGGGGCTTGGTGCCCAGAGTGCTTCATCCTGCTCGTGGCGGCCTCAGTAGCATCAGAGCTTTTGGCGCTCATTGGCCTGCGGTGCTGGTCGCGGCGGTGTCTTGTTCAGCGGTGCTTGTGGCGGTGGTGTCCTTGGCAGCGGTGCTGGTGGCAGCAGTGTCCTTGGCAGTGGTTCTGGTGGCGGCGGTGTCCTGTTCAGCGGTTCTGGTGGCGGCGGTGTCCTTGGCAGCGGTGCTTGTGGCAGCGGTGTCCTGTTCAGCGGTTCTGGTGGCGGCAGTGTCCTGTTCAGCGGTGCTGGTGGCGCGGTGTCCTTGGCAGCGCTGCTTGTGGCAGCGGTGTCCTGTTCAGCGGTGCTGGTGGCGGCGGTGTCCTGTTCAGCGGTGCTAGTGGCAGCGGTGTCCTTGGCAGTGGTGCTGGTGGCGACGGTGTCCTTGGCAGCGGTGCTTGTGGTTGCGGTGTCCTTGGCAGTGGTGCTGGTGGCGGCGGTGTCCGGTTCAGCGGTGCTGGTGGCGGCGGTGTCCTTGGCAGCGGTGCTGGTGGCGGCGGTGTCCTTGCCAGCGGTGCTTGTGGCGGCGGTGTCCTTGTCAGTGGTGCTGGTGGTGGCGGTGTACTTGGCAGCGGTGCTTGTGGCGGCGGTGTCCTGTTCAGCGGTGCTGGTGGCGGCGGTGTCCTTAGCAGCGGTGCTGGGGGCGGCGGTGTCCTGAGCAGAAGTGCTGGTGGCGGCGGTGTCCTTGGCAGCGCGGCTTGTGGCCGCGGTGTCCTTGGCAGCGGTGCTGGTGGCGGCGGTGTCCTGTTCAGCGGTGCTGGTGGCGGCGGTGTTCTTGGCAGCGGTGCTGGTTGCGGTGGTGTCCTTGGAAGCAGCGGTGTCCTTGGCAGCAGTGCTTGTGGCGGCGGTGTCCTTGGCAGCGGTGCTGGTGGCGGCGGTGTCCTTGGCAGCGGTGCTTGTGGCGGCGGTGTCCTGTTCAGCGGTGCTGGTGGCGGTCTTGTCCGCTGTGCAGGTTTTCGGCAACTTGCCTGTTTTTCTGTGCCCCTTCCCCACCTTGGATGGTGGCGCAGCTGTCTTCCCACTTTCAACTGTACTCCTGAGAGAGGCTTTGGTAGTAGATGTTTTGCCTCTCTCCCGCCGGGCAGTGGCCAACTTTTTGTGCTTTTGAGGTGGGGGACTCTCCGTGGTCTGGCTCCTTGGCACACTGGCTGCCCTGTTGCCTGGTGCACTCCAGAAGCCGGTTACTACTGGCACCACTTTTCCCGCAGATGTTGTGGCTGAGGTGCTGGGTTAGGACCTGGAAAGGCGGGCCCTAGGGGACTGAAGAGGTGGGGGAGGTGAGGGGAAGAGGTCAAGGTTGGACAGGAAACGTTTTTTGGACACACTGGGACGGGTAGATGGAGGGGGTTTGGGAGTGGAGGAAAAGGTAGTGGTTGTAGGAAGTGTACGTTTGCTGACTTTGGGTGAAGGTGCATGGGCTGGAGGCTGTTGTAAGGTGGATGGCTGTTGGGTGGGTGTGTGGCTACGTTTGTGTACCTTGGGAGGTGGGATCACAGACACACTGGGAGAGGACACAGGGGATGTGTGAATGATAGTGGGGGTGGTGAGTGCAAGTGAGCGGGGTGTGGTGGTGGGTGTGCTGGTGATTGAGGTAGTGGCTGAAGATGTAGTGCATGCAGGTGTGAGTGGAGACGAGACTGGGAGGGAGGAGGGAGATGAGGAGGAGGGGGACACAGTGGAGGCAGTGGATATTCTGCATGGGTATGATGCTTGTGTGAGTGCCTCTGGGATGTGCGGTGCTTATGTTTGCCTGAGCTTCCCTTGTGTGTTGAGGTGTGTGCATGCTGGTCTGATGGTGTGCTTGGGATAGGCTGAGGTACAGGTGTTTGGGTCTGGGTGGGCGAAGTTGGAGGGGGGAGGCTGTACACAGGGACAATAGCTGCCATCAGTGCTGAGGCCAGAGTCTGAAAAGCTCGCTGTTGGGCTGCCTGACCAGAATGAATGCCCTCCACGTATGCATTGGTCTGTTGCAACTGCCTCTCTACACCCTGGATGGCATTCAAAATGGTAGACTGGCCAACAGTGAGGGACCTGAGGAGGTCAATGGCCTCCTCACTGAGGGCAGCAGGGCTGGCTGGGCCTGAGGTGCCTGGGGCGAAAGAGATGCCCACCCTCCTGGGTGAGCGGCCATGGGGCACACGCTGAGGGGCTGCTGGGAGGGCGGTGCTGGTAGGGGAGGTGGCGGCTGTACCTGTAGATGCAGCGGCACAGAGGGGCCCGCCACAGCAAGGGAGCTCCCATCAGAGGAGCAGTCCGTGTCACTGGTTTCAGCTCCTGTCCCTGCCGTGGAGCTCCCCTCGCCCTCCGTCCCGCTGGTGGCTTCTGACTCTGTTGTGTCGCCCTCCAGGGCATGTGGGATGCAGCTTCCTCCTGCTCCGGTGCCACTGTTCCTCCACATGATAATGCTAATGCACACAAGAACAGGTAGACCACAAAAAGGGGGGAGAAGACAGAAGAAAGACATGTTCAGTGCATGCAATACCGCTACCATTGGCAGACACTACAGACACAGAAGCCCCCCGCACTACGCTGTGCACTTTGAGTTCCCTAATTAATCACAGGGACACGGGGTACAAGGCCTATGCCCGATTGCTGCACACATTGAAGTCAGAGGATCCTGACTAGGTGTAGTTGCCTCTGAACACAGGTGGGGTGGGGTGCCCCATGGCCTGCCTTAAGAAGGGACCTTGCCTACTAAACTCGCCCTGGCCTAGGGGAACCCACAGCCCACCTCCTCCACCCAGACACCTACATTGCGCGCTGAATCAGCAGAAGGAGAGTGTATTCAGCCCCTTGTGGCTGCTGTGATGCCCTCAAGCGCCCATCCAAATCCGGAGATGCCACCGCCAGGATCTGGAACATCAGGGGGGGTCATGGTGCGACGGGTACCCCTCCCACATTGGGAGGCCATCCCCAGCGGGGCCTCCGCTGTCTTCTTGCTCCGGCGGCGAATGTCCTCCCATCTTTTACGGCAGTGGGTGCTCCGTCTGTGGTGGACCCCCAGGGTCCGAACTTCCTTGGCGATGGCACGCCAAATATCCTTCTTCTGGTGGGCACTGACTTACAAGAATAGTACAGGGGAAAAGGAGAAGATATAACCGTCCACACCGTCACAGTCATTGGCCCGCATGCCTACCCTTGCCATGACGCACATGCACTCACCGTCGTTTCATGCAGGCCTCATTCTCCCCCCCATCTTTCACCCACACCACTCCACACAGGCATTGCCCATTCGGCATGCTCACAGTGTACTTACCTGTTTGTCTGGAGGACCGTAGAGTAGCGTGTACTGGGGGAGGACCCCATCCACTAGTTTGTCCAACTCCTCCGTGCTGAAGGCAGGGGCCCTTTCCCCAGACACATGAGCCATTGTCTCTTCCAGACTGAGGTCACAGCAGCACTTGCAGTGTAGGTCCTCTCCTGTCGAAGATCAGGTATCAAGTGGGTGAACAGACAGAAAATGGCAGTGACGTCTGCGTACCATCACCGCCGGCGTACATCGTCATTGGCTCCTGGAACCCATAGGGTCCAATGTTAACCAATGCAGGATTGCGCCGCAGTCTTCGACCGCCTACCGCAACGGTGTACGGCGCCAGCGCAGTTACATCATATCCCCTTGACTCACCTTACAGATCAGGCAGCCGCCATTTCAGGGGGCCACATAGCATTAATTTTGACTGCGTCACACATATCTAGGCCTTGCATAAACCCTAATACAGGCATAGAGCACGTCCGCTGGGGCAGGTGAGGAGATGGCGACATCCTCCGGTGTACAGACCGCTGGTGGACCTGTTGACAATGGAGGAGCGACATGTAATTGTCACATACAGACTTGATCGTACCACAATCCTGGAACTGTGTGCCCAGATGGAGCCAGACCTTATGTCAGCTATCCGCCATCCCACAGGAATCCCCCCTCTAGTGCAGGTCCTGTCAGTACTCCATTTCCTGGCAAGTGGTTCCTTTCAAACAACAGTGGCCATTGCATCAGGGATGTCCCAGCCTATGTTCTCCAACATGTTGTCCAGAGTGTTGTCTGCTCTGCTGAAACACATGCGCAGCTACATCGTGTTCCCTCAGGTGGAGGATTTGCCTACAGTGAAAGGTGACTTCTATGCCCTGGGACATATCCCCAACATCATAGGTGCCATTGATGGGACACATGTAGCATTGGTCCCCCCCGCAGGAGTGAACAGGTGTACAGAAACCAGAAGAGTTACCATTCTATGAATGTGCAGGTGGTGTGTTTGGCCGACCAGTACATCTCCCATGTGAATGCCAAGTTTCCTGGCTCAGTGCATGACGCTTACATTCTGCGGAATAGCAGCATCCCTTTTGAGATGGGGCAACTCAAGAGGCTCCATGTGTGGGGCTATTAGGTGAGGACATGGACCCAATACAGTGTGACTAGGTGTCTGGGTCTGAGGATGTCCCTAAGAGTTAGTGTGTGTCTACCAGTTGTCCCTCGACATTTTCAGGTGACTCTGGCTACCCCAACCTGTCATGGCTACTGACCCCAGTGAGGAATCCCAGGACAAGGGCAGAGGAACGCTACAAAGAGGCCCATGGGCGAACAAGGAGGATTATAGAAAGGACCTTCGGCCTCCTGAAGGCCAGGTTCAGGTTCCTCCATTTGACAGGTTGGTTCCCTATTCTACTCACCAAAGAAGGTGTGCCAGATCATCGTGGCCTGCTGTATGCTTCACAACTTGGCTTTGCGACAACAGGTGCCTTTTCTGCAGGAGGATGGTCCAGATGGAGGTGTTGTGGCAGCTGTGGAGCCTGTGAACAGTGAAGATGAGGAAGCAGAAGAAGAGGATATAGACAACAGGAACACAGTGATTCATCAATACTTCCAGTGAGACACAGGTAAGAAGCCAACACTGCCTGCTACATCTGATTTAATTATTCTACTTCTCATCTGTCTGTCACTTTCACCCAGCGTATGGACCCCGATGTGTCACTTTCCCTTTCAAATTCACAGATGTGGGTCCCACTATGTGACATCTGGTTTGTTTCTGCATGGACTAGAGCTGTATGACATTGGTATGTTGACAATACATTGGATATGGCATTTTTCCACAGTTATTGCAAATACACATTTTCAAAAGCACAGACTGACTACAGATTGTTTTGTGATTTAAGGGTGTTTATTTAAGTGCAAAATAGTGGAGGGAATTGTAAATTGGTCAGGGGTGATGATGGAGGAATGTCCATGGCAGAGTCCAGTCTATTAGTCTCACAGGTGCATTGTCCAAAGGGGCATTAGTAAGTGGAGCTAGGGTAGTTTGAGTATGGACAGAGTGACAAAGTGGGACAGAAGGATGACATTCAGGGTGGTCTCATTTCTTGGTGGGGGTCTTGGCATTGTTCTCTGTCTTTGTCCTGGATCTCAGGGACCGTTTGGGGGGGGGTTCTCCATCTGCAGGGGGGGGGGTGCAGGTGTTGTGGTCCTGTAGCGGTGCCTCCTGTCCACTAGCGCCGGTGGAGGTGGTGGGCAGTTCATCGTCCAGGCTAGTGTCAGGGGCCCCTTGTTGTGCCACAGTGTCCTTCCTGGTGTTGACGAGTTCCTTCAGCACCCCTACAATGGTGCCCAGGGTGGCGTTGATGGATTTGAGTTCCTCCCTGAACCCCAAATACTGTTCCTCCTGCAGCCGCTGGGTCTCCTGAAACTTGGCCAGTACCGTTGCCATCGTCTCCTGGGAATGGTGGTAGGCTCCCATGATGTTGGAGAGGGCCTCGTGGAGAGTGGGTTCCCTGGGCCTGTCCTCCCCCTGTCGCACAGCAGCCCTCCCAGTTTCCCTGTGTTCCTGGGCCTGTCCCTTGAACCGTGTGCCCACTACCACTGCCCCCAGGTCCCTGGGGTTGTTGGGGTGGTGGGTTAGTCTGGGTTCCCTGTAGTGGTGGACACACTATTGCTTGACGTGTCCTGGACACAGAGGTATGGGCCCGCTGGGTGGGTGCTGTGCTGGTGTTTCCAGAGGGGGGAAGCTCTGTAGTGGCCTGTGCCAGTGTGAGGGGAACCGACTGTCCCGAGGTCCCAGATGGGCCGGGCTGGTCATCTAGATCCAGTTGGACAGAGCTGGTGTCATCACTGTGGGCTTCTTCTGTGGGTGGAGTGGACATATCTGGAACCTCCTGTCTGGTGAGTAGGGGTCCTGCAGGGGTGTAAAGGCATGATTATTGCATCTGTATGTGCCATGGTGTGCAATGGGTGGGTGACCCTGTACCCCAGTGCTTGCATTCTTGTGTGATAATGGTTTGGAGGTGTATGGGTATGTGCAGTGGCCATGCCTTGGTGATGGGTGTTCATGCTTTGGTGTTGCATGCAGGGCTTGGGTTTGGGATTTGTGGTTTGTGATAGTGGGACATGTGTGAGGAGTTGGAGTGATGGGGGTGAGGGCGAGGGTGGGGGTATGTGATAGCATGCAGGTAGGGTGGGGGATGAAGTAGTTAAGATTTTACTTACCAGAGTCCATTCCTCCAGCTACTCCTGCGAGGCCCTCAGGATGCAGTATAGCCAAGACTTGCTCCTCCCATGTTGTTAGTTCTGGGGGAGGAGGTGGGGGTCACCGCCAGTCCTCTGAACTGCAATCTGGTGTCTTGAGACCACGGAACGCACCTTCCCCCGTAGGTCGTTCCACCTCTTCCTGATGTCATCCCGTGTTCTTGGGTGCTCTCCCACTCCGTTGACCCTGTCCACGATTCTGCGCCATAGCTCCATCTTCCTAGTTATGGTGGTGTGATGCACCGTTGGTCCGAATAGCTGTGGTTCTACCCGGATGATTTCCTCCACCATGACCCTGAGCTCTGGGGTGTGGGTGATGTGTGGGGTGATATTTAGGGGTGTGTTGTGTGAGGTGCATGGATGTTGTGTGAGTGATGCTGTTGAGTCAATAAATCAAAAAAGGTTACACATGGTTCCAAAAAATACAGGTTTCTTTCAAGAGGGTGGTTCAATCAATAAATGGAAACCAAAATTTTCGAAGCAAGAGCCCTCACTCACCTTCCGGTGACATGCTTCATCATAGGGCCCAGCTCCTCGTCAGGCTGGCGCTGCAATGCCTGACGGGCCCCACAAGGGGGCTCTTTGCCGGAAATCTTTTTAAGAATGGTGTATAACCGATCAAGAAAAATATAGTGAAGGATTGGTATAAGGGAAAATATTAAAAATGACTAGAGGTAGCTAATAAAAATGGGTACAAATCTCATCTAGGAAAAGTGGATTAAGCTGGGTATACCTTTTCTGTGTTGCAATACCAGCACCTTGGCCAATATTTTCATATCTGTGTTTATTAAAGAGATGGGGTGGTAGCTGCCACAGAGAATGGAGTCCTTACCTGCTTTCAGTAGAGGGCTGATGATGGCTTTATTGAATTCAGGTCGGAACCCACCCTGAGCTTCAGCCTCCTTGAACACCTTACGTAACAGTGGAAATATCGTTATCTTCTATTTAATCCTATAGAATTCCATGGGGGATCCAACATCTCCTGGCACAGCCCGACATAGTTAATATGACGTCTAATATCTCATCCTCCGTTATGTCCTCCTCTAACAGGAAAGATAGTTCTACCTGGTGGTCATCCTCTGATTCAGCACTGTATAAGATCTCAAGAAATTGGGCAAAGGTATTAGCTAAATCCAACAGGTGGGTGATGAGACTGCCATTAGTAGATCTGACGGTAGGTACTGCCAAGCGAACTTCACACTGGCGGAGCTGCGCTGCTAGGAGTCGTCCTACCTTTCCATGCTGCTCGTAATGCCTTCTTTTTAAGTGCATGAGGGCACTCTCTACTTGTGTAGTGAAAAGTGTATTGAGAGCAAATTTCTTCTGCTTTACTCCTTTCAGCAATTGAAGAGACGGTCGGGTGGTGTATTCTCTGGTCAGATCCCGAATGTCTGACTCCAGTCCTGCCTGGTTGTCACTAGTTAAATGTTTCCGGAGGGCAGGATCTCTCATTAATTCACCCCTTATCATAGCTTTACCAGAAGCCCATAGGGGTTGTGAGGGTGACACAGACGCCTCGTTGTCATTGAAGTACTGATTCAAATGTGCAGTTAATTTCTTCTTGGCCTGGGACATTTTGTACTGCAATAATAAGGTGCCAATGCTTAAAAGCCGGGGCTACGTATCCTAGTTCAAGCTCTAAGAACATTAGGCATGGTTATTCCCCCCCTCAATAATCTTACAGTCCTGCAGCACCAGCAACGTGGAGTGATCCAGAAGAAAATAGTCTATTCTAGAGCTAGTCCCACATACTGGTGAGATACCAGTGTTTTATTATCACACAGATGTGTCAGGCGCCAAGGATCTGCCATACCATTATCCTTCATAATGTCTGGCAGCGCTGCAAGGTCTTGGGCATTATTGTGATCATATGGTCCCGTTCAATCTACATAGGGATTCACATCTAAATTCCAGTCACCTCCCGCCACGATTCGTGTCCTCCCGAACTCTGCAAGGAGCCTAGGAATGGATGTGAGTAAGCCAGATCTATCACCATTAGGCACATACATTAATGCCACCACTAGAGGAGTGCCCATGGTCTTCACCTTTGCAAAAATGTACCTTGCTATCAGATCAATCCATTGCTTTACACTGTGTATGGCAGTTGTAAGGAAATGCTTTCTTTGCATGATCACCCCCAAAGTTTTGGACTGATGCTGCTCATTTTTTGAGTGGACTCAAGCCTGCTAACCAAACTTCAGTGCCATTTTGTAACCCCTTACAATAAATATGTCGAATTGGCCACCCACAATTGGCTACAGCTGACTTACCTATAAGCCCCTAGTATACCGTACCAAGGGTGCCAAAGGCATGTAAGACAGAATGCACCCATTCCCCCATAGCCCTCCAGGGCTACAGCACTGATTGTGCCACCCTGTGTGACAAAGTACAAACATTCTACCAGACTGCCACTGCAGTCTTGAAGTTTTAAAACTGCTATTTAAACTTTGCCATTTGAACTAATGGCAAAGCCCCCATTTTTCTTAACAATGTATGTTAGTCTCCCTTACGGGCGGCTTAGAGCCCTAAGGCAGGGAGCTGTATATTGTTAAGTAGGACATGTACTTTCAATTTGTCTTAACAGCAAAACTTCCACATTGTCATTTTGCTGTGGAAAGGTTTGTAGCCCCATTGGATAACACAGAGTTACCGGCTGACCCTTCAATCAGCTGACTTCTGAATGGGACTACTAAGATGGGTACTTCAAGATATCTAACTAATTGTGGTATTAAACCCAACTTGATGCCCAAGTCGAATTTACAAAGTTGCCACATTGTTGCCCAGTTTGTCCAGTGGCCTTGTGTGATTGCTAGCCACCAGAGAACCTTCTTTCCCCCTGGGGAATAGTGTGAATTACTCCTAGGCTCAGGCACAATAGTAGCCTGCTACAGAGGGAGGTGTTACCTACCCAATGCAACAAGCCACTCGAGGTGTTGGCCCCAAAGGCAAACTTCAAGGGCAAAGCTGCTTTAAGTGGGCAAGTGGTGAATACATTCCTGCAAGGTTGCCCCTTTGTTCAGGTAGATAGGCTGGCGGCGGGAACCGAGAGGGGAGCCCAGTGTCCAAGCCAGTTTTCCCTTGGATGTGTAGCCCCCAGGTAACCACAAATCTAAGGTGAGCTACCAAGCTCTTACTATCCAAGGAAGGGTTCAGACATTTTGAGCGTAGGCAGAACAGTGCAAACTGGGATTGCTAGATGCTACACATAGCCAGACGTCGTCACAGGGTGGGAGGGATCCTGGTTGCTCATTGGCTAGTGACTGCATCTTCTCCAAGAGCAATTTCTATGCATAAATATAACACCCTGAACCTTAATTCACCATGGATTTGGAGAAAGGACCAAAGACAGTCTGCGGTGCTCACCCCTGGACTGGGCAAGAGAGGCTGCACCGACTCCTAGGCTCCACCTACTGCACTTTGGGCTAGCAAAGAGAGGACTGTGCCTGTGGCTCCTGGCTTGTGAAAAAGTCTCTCCTGAGGGCCAGACCAAAGAAGAGACTCCAAGAGTCAGTAGGCTCCTGGAACCAGCACCAGGGCCATCAAAGCTGAAGAAACCCACTCCGGCAAGTCAGTAGCCATAAATTTCAGATTGTCGCAGACTGCCACTGGGCGACCCTAGAGACCAATCCTCAATGGTCGAAAGTTGTACTCAAGTCTGCTAGACCCTGGGGTGTTGTTTGAGTCCAGATTGGTCACCAAAGAGGGACACCAGCCTTCACCGAAGGATATCGCTGAACCTGCTATGTATGGAGATTTGTAGCCCAGCCTCAGCTGGCCTTCTACTAGCTCAAAGAAGACTTCGAGGGACACCGACCCCTGTGGCCAAAGTCGACCCACCTTAACCATGGACCAAAAAATAACCGCAAGGACATGCCTGTCAACCGCACAGCACCCAGAGCATCTTTCAGCATCCTCAGCATACTGCGTCTCCAGCATTAGGACCACTTCATTGACGTCTATGGCGGCCGTGATGTTAAGTGTGGAGCTGGACTTAAGAGTACTTTGGTGGCCAGGTAACTGTTCAAATACTCCTTTTGGTCCTCCTGACCTTCTCTCTGCAGGAACCAGTCACCCCACTCAGACCGGAGTAGCCAAACACAACTCTTTCAAGCTTTTCAAAAGTTTCTTCACTTTAGGGTTACCTGTGCTTGGTTGTGCTCATCTTGGTGTCTAAAAAATCATAAGAATATAATCTATTTTTATAAATTGGCTTTGGATTTCGTTTGCTGTTTCTGACTATCTTATTTTGTTGTTTGGTGGTTTCTAAATGCTTTACACTAGTTCCTTTATTTAAGCCGCGCTGCTCGAAGCCAAGGCTACCCAGGCTTGAACCAAAAGTTTTGCAAAGGAGCCTGACTGGACCCAAGACAGGTTTGCAGGTGTATTACACAGTAAGGTCTCACAACCAAACCTTATAATACCCCACAATCCTCACTGCAGTGTTTTGGCGAAAAGAATGGCCATGCCACATTTCTTAGAAGAATGTCTCGTGATCTGAGTCACTAAGTGAGCGTCTGCATGTTTAGTTTAACTAGAACTGATGACCGGTCCCACCCAATCTCTCTCGATTTTCTATGATTCTGAATCTGATGAATGCATTCCTTGCAGAAAAGTTTTGTCAAGGGTTGGGATGGCCAGATATGCCAGAACCATCTTTTGTTTAATAAAGTGACCCAGTCCATGTACACTAAAGGAGAGTATTCAAATGGATTTCAAGTAGTGGAGTTGGCTGGCCATCACTGCGCTGACGCTGAAACTGGAATTGTTGAGATATGTCTCAAACAGAAAGGGACAGAGTGCACCAGGTCAAGAGATACAAACGAGAATAAAGGACAAAGCTCACAGCACCACCCTCCTGCAATAAAGCATGCCTTAGCAGCAGCACTGGCCTGCAGTGTAACCCACAAGAAAACTGTATGTGTGTGTTGGGAGAAGGGCACACACGGTATCAGAGCCTGTAAAGGCAAAAAGTTCTATTCCGGAACCCCTGAACTCGACAAACAGCTACTAACCAAAAACTTTATTAGGGTGAGCGAGCGACTTCCCTCCTGTCTCTTCCGGTACTACCATATTAGAACTCCAGCTCCCCTAGTCCTGTATAGACACCAACAGTCACTGGGGTCTTGAGGCTCAAGGTGGTATCATTGTAATGCCATTCTCCAAATTATTTTTGAGTAATCCCCAAAAATCAGAGGAAGTTCACAAAAATAAGGACAGATTTCACAAGGAGTGACCTAAGTGATATCAAAGTCCGTAATGCTAAAAATAGGGTTGTAACTACTTCCAATTGTGTTACTGCAATCACACCAATCAAATGTGGTTTTATTGGGAAACATGTTTACTATGGTACCATTTATGCAGGAGCCGTGGTACAGCAACACCTAAAACCGCAAAATTCTAATAAAAAACGCAAAGGGGCTTATTTAAGAAAAGTGGCGCTGCACTGTGTGCAGCGCCACTTTTCTTGTGCCCCGCCAACGCCACCATGTGTGTGCCGTATTTAAAATACGGCGCACCATGGCGGCAGTTAGGGGACTAGCATCAGAAGTTTTGATGCTAGTCCAGAGCTTTGCAGGATTAGTGTCAAAAACTTTGATGCTAATCCTGCAAAGCTCATTGGGGTCCATTCTAATCAATGGTGTGCCTCCTTTTAACACCTGCTCTGTGTAGGCATTAAAAGTGCCCAAAAAATGACGCAAAGAGATCTGTTATGTTCCTTTGCTCCATTTTTTTCATCCCCTTCCCATCCCCCAATGGGGGAATGCCCCCTTTGCATACCTTATGCCTGGTGCAGATATAATCTAGCGCAAAAGGTTACAAAGTGTCGCAATGCATGCATTGTGCCACTTTGTTAATAAGGCGCTGCGATTTTGGCCTTGTTGGGCCACATTAGTGAGGAAAATAAATGACGCTAATGTGGCGCTAGGGGCTCTTAAGTAGGCCCCAAAATGTCTTAGTTATTTGGTCCTGCCAGGAAACCCCCTGGCTCAAACTTAAAATAAAATGACCTTTTGATAGTAAACTATGTATTTTTTAAAACTCTCAGGTCCTGTGGTAATATCGGGGGACCTGGAAGAGGACGTAGAGATCTCACAGGAGTGATGCAGCACTTTTTCAGTAGCTCAAAGGGTCTCGCAGGAGTATCATGACGCCGATAGAAATACTAAAAAATAAAAGCAGGCATTTTATTGGCCAGTTGGAGAACACTTCTTTAAAAAAATAAGCCCACAGCATTTAGAAAAAATGACCTAATTAATTTTCTGAACACCATTACCAAGCTGATGTTTAGCAGAGCTACATTGCTGTGCAACCAATCAGTGTTCATCATGGCATCAGAAGATGTACACAGCAGAAGCCACCGCCCACACCATCCACCAGCTCCTCCACAGCTGGATCATCGCAGTATACCGACCCTATTGTTCTTCCTTTGACATCTGCAGCAGCACAACCGGCTAGACCTGAAAAACGAATAGGTGGTGTGGTATCAATAGTTTCATTTGAGCGGTCATCAACGATGCCAGTTAACAAGTCATGAGTGATTTAATATAATGAAGACATGAGTAGGGCACGCCATTGGATGCAAGTTCTGGGTAAATTGGCTTTCAAACATAAGTTCTTATCTGATTAAAAAAACTCACTCTGTTGTTACTTTAACCTTTGCTTCTTTCAATGAATTTGTTTTTTAACGTAATTTCAGATCTTGTTAAATACCTAACTATCGCATCACTTTAACCACACGCACACCCAAAAAAACACACATACAAAAAGGAGGTTTCCCCCTCAACTCTGGCCCTAACACGTGTCTCTCCACTGAGGGACAGGAGCATGACTCTAAGGCTGGCTGTCTTCATTTGATCTGGTGCATAAGGGGCAAGCTAAAGAGTTTGCAGCCGGCTATATCCTTTTTTTCTCTGATGCATGAGGCAGGCTCAGGAGTATGCAGCTGGCTATCTTATTTGGCCCTTACACATGGAGGACAGCTGGAGGAGACCTTTTAGGTTGGTTCTCCTCTATGGTTCTGGTTGATGAGGTTGGGCCGAAGGGAAGTGGAGAAACATGCTTAAGCTTGTTCTCTCTGCCTCCGCTGTATGAGGGCAGGAAGTACAGGGATGTAGGGACAGCATGTTCAGGTTGATACTTGCTTCTGGACCTGGCCAATGAGTGGGCAGTATAGGGAGCTAGTTACTGGAGGTTCAAATATGTTCTTCTCTGTGGAGCTGGGGATTGAGAAGGGAGGGGCTGGCAGTTCAGAGGCAATCTTTAGAGTGTGGCACTACATAATAACATATCTGTTTGCATCCAAAGAGGGCTTCAAGTACTCTGTTCTACCCCCCACACTGGCACTTGTATGTGTTCAGACCCATTAACCTTCACTAATGTTTTTCTGATTTCAGTGATTCAAAAACCATCACTGGTTTTCAGTCCTTTTGCTGTTTCATGGGAAAAAGCTGGTCCATAGAACTTCACTTTGCATAAGGTGTCGTTAGGCATCAAGGCATCTTCCTGAGCTGTGATATACATTATGCTGGTGACTCTCAGGGCCTTACAAGGCAAATACATGTTGACATTTTGATTTTGCATATCTTTTTTATTCAGTAGTTTAATGGGTCCCTACCATTGGAGGCAGAAACCAAGGGAGTGGATTCTGGGTAACCTCATTACTGGCTTAGTATCGAGTTGTAATTAAGCCCAAAAGTGGAGACTCTTAGCACATCTTAAAAATGTATAAGACCCTCATTATTGTGAGTAACTGAAGACCATGCCTTAGACTCACCCATTATGCCATAATCTACAATTTGTTGTAACTCCAAAACATGATTTACGTAAATCCAATTTTATTGAAAATGAATTATACAAAATCCATGTACAAAACGTAATCAAAAATGTACACAAAAAATTCAAATATCTCCAGTTCACAACTGTACAAAATATATACAGGATACTTCTCTATATCCACCATCTTGGACTAAGTAAACAGCTACCATAAGAGTGTGGGACCAGACAGAAACGTAGATTGTTTTCATGTGAATCATCCCCGTTCGTTCATTAATGCTTTGAGGCCATTGTGTAGGATTCGCCTTTAGGAATTCGACAAAGGAGGCAAGGAGAAGTCATGGGATCGACAGAACGCTTCACACCCCTGGGAATGGGAGGATTATGAAGGCGAGAATTCGTACTATGGAACAGATTAGATGGACCCCTTTTCCCTCCCGTTGTCGTATATGATCAGCGCTTCTCTTAAACGTATTTGGGTGAGGCAGATGTTACTGAGAAACTAACAGCTGTTTATTTCTACAGTTCTTGAGATTAATTACGATATAATCAACTGCCTCCATTGGCTGAAAGACTGTACTTCAGACATTATGAATACACTAGATTGGAAGCTGACAACTAAATAATTTTAACAGTCGCAGCCCAGTCAAGCTTGTTTGTGGGTGAAAAAGCTCCCTAGCATAATGCAGTTTATATTAAATGTAACCTCCAATCGAAAAAGCATCCACTTCATGAGAGGAATGGCCTTGATTACTCTGACTTCCCCCCACGAAAAACTTAAATTCAGTTTGAGCCCTTAGAAAAAAGAAGCAGGAACACACAGCATATCACATACAAGACCGACTTGCTCTCTCTGATATGGAACTACACTTTTTAAGTGTACAGTGCGGTTGCATACCTGAGTGACTTGTTCTTTGACTGAAGGGAGAGGCAGTTGATGCACTCCAAAGTGTTGCTTTTTGAGAAAGGGAGACTTTTGGGATCGAAGACACTGGTTTATAGCCCTTTTCTCCCCCTTTAATGTGTCCCCTCTTTCTGAATGTCCTTGTACACACAATATGTCAATTATTCAGACAAACCCAGGCTGAACACCCCATGTCAACTCTCCTTGCTCAGTGCTGATGTACATTCGAAAGGCAGAGGCATGTAATGCAGACCTAATTTTCCTCTCTGTTTGTGGAGGAAGAAAAAGTATGTTCTCAGTTGATGCAAAAACCTTCTATGAAAAAATGCAAAATCTAGCCTCCCCAAAAAATAAACAAAAAAAAGGCCGCTAGAGGTTTCTATTTCTTGTATTTTTTGTTTATCTTTGTATTTACATTGTGTGCTTTTAAATTTAGAAGATTTTTTTTTTTATTTAAATTTTTGGTAAAAAATAAATAAATAAATAAATAATGGCTGAATGCCTTAGTGGGAGGACAGATTTTGCTTTTTGTCTGATGTTTCAGGACGTCATTCTCATATGCAGTATTATGAAGGCTTGGCTCCAGCCCATTGCAACGCAGAAACAGAAGGCACTTTTAGAAGTGACAATACACTAAGATTTCTATTGATTGGGCGGGGGGCAGGGATTAGGCCGTTTAGCACTGCTAACTCTATGACTGCCTTATCTTTGTATCCCTTTAAATAAAGTTTTTAATTTTTAGATAATTCTGGGATTTGGCCACATTTTTGTAACTGTATAAAAATATGCAATTCAATCAACGAGATCCATAATGCAAATGTATTGCTACATATATCATGCCCTGGCAACAAATAAAAGAGGAATGCTCATGCTACTTTCCAATACTTTTCAGCAAGCATGCAGCAGTTGTTTTGTTCATGTGGCTATGAAACTCTCTGTTTAGGTTGGAAATATTTATATAGTTTTTTTCTATAGTAATCCAGTTTCTTAGAGCTTAGCGAAAAGATAGTGATGCTATAGTCTTTTAGGTTTACTATAAATTGTGCACAACATCACATTATGTGATAACTGTGATTGTGCAATAAGTTACATTTTTGCAGTTGTTTCACTGTAATGTTCAATTTCACAGACCCACAACTGGAAAATGAAGAAATACATTGAATGACAAAAAATGAGCATTTGTTCCCCCTTTAGGATGCATCAGGAGTGCATTTTATATTTGATTGTCTATGGTTTGCAAAGTTTTCATAGTGAAATTACCCGGTGCACAAGTGGAAAATGTAATAGTGGCTAATTTTTTTGTTAAGTAGTGGCTATACCGTTTAATGCAACATAATTGTGCTAATATCCAGTAGTTAGGTACAGTTACAACCATCTAACAAGCTCATCACACCATCATAAACCCCTCGGGAAGACAGAGCCTTGTTGACATATATTCACATTATAAGCATGATGGCATTCAAAATCCGAAAGACACTGAGAGATTCAGAGGAAATATCGCTGAGCAGTGTATTCCACTCTTGAAATATGAGCGGAACGCTCAGGTTTTTGAACCCACGGCCTCTATTTGATCGCAATATCTCACATAGGTAGCAAGGAGAATATTGCAATACATGTTAGAGCATTTTAGTGCATTGGGTCCTTTCACATGTATGTGGAGTAAAACCAAACATTCATGACTACCATTGGACTCTACATTTCAACTCTTGTTTGGAACAGAGGTCTAATAATAAGATATTGCTTTCACATTTTACATAAAAAAGTGAGTTCAATGCAAAAAATGTGAACATCCTAATTTGTCAAGAGCCTTTTCAATGGCAGTCACGCACCTACGTTTTACCAAACATCTAATCAAATGGCTGGTCTTTGGAGGAATGTGGAGCACAACTTCTGGTCCTTTCCTTGTGATTACACACTTTTGGACTTGTAACTTATGGAAACTGTTTACCAAAGACACTGATTAACCGGCTCAGCGGATATGCACCATCAATGGCTTTACATGTACAAGTCAATCTTCAGTTTGCTACATTTCTTCAAAAGAATAAACTCTCCTCTTCAATTTCTTTCTGTTGTTGCCTGCTTCTGTCCCGCAGAAGTAAAGTGTTCTGAAACCCGTTCTGTGATAGAAATTTTTTAGCACCGTCCGGGATTCTGGTTTGGCTCTTGCTATGGCACAATGTCACCCTGAGGGTTGAAGAACACAGCAAGGACCTGGGAGATGAAGTGGTAGACGTGCCACATGAGGGGTACCCGGTGCCCCTGTTGTTCCATTGCCTGGAAATGAAAAGAATGATAAAAGATTAGACTAAACAGGCAGAAGTTTGTTTATGGCAAACACAGCAATTAACATTCTGTAACTTGTCCAAAGCAATGTTTAATGTAAATAAGCAAACTTTTAATTAGCAAAGAAGAAAGTGCCCCTGAGCAAACTACCATCTTTATTAGCCTTGGACATACTGTCACACAAGATTGTGCTCAGGGAAAGAGCAAGGAGGCACTACTTGCAAATGGTTTCAGAAGGCTAATAGACAGCAACAACTGAGCAACTGCTGCTATAACATGACATTAAAACCGTTTCTGCTTGTTGTTGAGCAGATTTTGCAGTTGTTTATTGTAGCAAATGTGTTAATTGTGCGCTTTTGTATATGACTAAAATAACAAGGAAGAGGAATATCTCTTGTTCTCTGAGGGCAGCAAAGGACTACCTCTTACGAGAAGATACACACGTACCTTGATGTTCTAAGTGTTGGTCATATTTTACTGAAGCTATATTATATACAGTGTAAATATATTCCTGTTCAGAAACACACCTAGTTTCTAAAAAGAAGTCAAAATAGAAGAATTAAAAAAAATAAAGAAGTAAAAAAAGGATTTGTCAAGTGGGAAGTAGGTCTTGAATGACAAAAACTCTGCATTCTGCTCGAGCTACTTATGCTTAGCGACTGGGGTAATTAAACCACTTACCAAAATGGCCACATATGCTTTCTTGCTCTTAACACTATTTAATAATATCTAGATTCTATTCTAAGTGAGTTACTTAAACTACTAACATTCTGAAAACTCATCTTTTCAAAGAAACCTTTCACTCCTGCTCCGCAAACTGTCCTGCATTATCACTCGATGCACCCAACAAACTAGCTAAATTAATCTCTTTAGCAACCACCAACAGCTCCCTTCCAAGCTTTTATGATTTGCCTTAAGCTGTGTTGTTGCAATATCTGTTAGCCTCTATATGCTTATGTACTTATATCTGAAGGCTGCACTGGCTACAGTAAACAAAGGACCTTGCTATGTTGTTGAACTGGGCTGGAGTTTGCTGCCAGCACCTCACACCTGTATTACACTCACACACGCCTTGCACCATACCTGGCAGTCCTCCAGACACCTGGGAAGCTTGGATGCTGTTACACAGTCTCCTTGAAGGTGGCTGCCAGCAGAGTTTGCCAGGACCGCAGGGCAGGGTGAGTAATTTGCGCATAATGACTGTATGCACTGGAATTATCTAGTCCTTATCTGCTGGTAATGTCTCTTCGGCAAGAAGCAATCCACTACTGAGCTGATAATTAGAGTGAATAATATCACCCAGTTCTGACAGTTAACAGTCATATTTAGAAGTAGAATTACTAACTCACGAAATATGGGGTGTGGAAACAATAACTGGTGACTGTGACCGGTTCACACTTTTCTCAGCCATCTCCCTTAACTCTGATATCTGCATACATGCTACTAAGTATGAAGAACTAGACTGTTAGGGCACATCAGTGAAATCTCAGGCCTCTGTATGAGAATGTGGAAAGCAAAAAAAAAATAGTATAAGATGCCTCACTTTACATGGTCAGTCTTCTGTTAAGCATCTCAACACTTGCCTCTTTAATAGAGACCAATTCATTGTCTATGTTATGAATGAAATAAGGCATGATTCTCTGGGCTCCTTGTGCATGAACCGTGTGACATGCCCAAGTAACACGCTGTGGGTATGATGAGAAGAGTTTGCAATCCTGAGTTGCTTCTATGATTGTGACGTTCAGGAAGGTTATGGTCTGGGACTTCTGGTCTCTGGAAACCATCTATGTATCCAAATGATGCGTGCTGTATTGGTAACAAAAACACTGTATGGCGCAAGTGCCACCTCCATGTCCTTTTCCATGAAAGGAGGGGCATAAGTGTCAAATACATGGCACATGTTATGAAGTCAGACCTTTCACTGCTTTAAGGCCGTCTAATGGTGCCCCTGAAATTGAAGTATTTACCAAAACAAACGTCAACTGCAAGCCAGACTCAGAGAACACCAACATATCCGATAGTGCATGTCTTGAGTATGATTCATTGGCCACTGCCACCATGAGATGTGAAGTAGAGATGATAATCTCCATGTCATCTTCTTGACTCATTTTTTGGGGGGGTTAACTGGGTGTTAACATTAAAAAACTGCAGAGCTGCAGACTAAACTGCAGTAGCTGACGTCCACTAGAAACCATTTCAGACTGTACTGGTTAAGGCACTAGGCCTGTAGACTCCTGCCGCATTCACAATAATGCCATTAGAAATTACTGCTCATTTCATTTCTCCAGTCACACCTTACATTTTCGTAAACAAAATCGGGTACGAACTACAAAAGTTGACTGTGGAAATAAATCTCTTCTGCAACCTCTTAGATGGTTTGAGGTGACCATAAGTTGACAGAACAAAGCACTCTACAAATACTGAACACATTAAAATGAAGACTACAATAATAAATAAATAGTACCACTGAAAATGTTTTTCAGAATTGGAGGCAAGTAGTTGCTCTTCGTCAATTCAACGGGATTTGTGGTCGATAAATAAACAGAATACGAATAATTGAAGTGAATTTTCAGCTGTGTGCACTCTTTTTCTGAGGCCATCATTCCACCTTTACAGAAACAGGGCACTTTGTGGTGTTTCCAGACAGTGGGATGTACTTTAACCACCCTGATCATAGTTTATAATGGGAGTTTTATAAAGATGTGGTGCACAGGACAAATATGTATGTGTGTGGTACTCGTAAGGCACAAACATAGCCAAAAAGGCGGGGTAGTGCTGTACATTGTTAAATGCCGACATACAGTCAAATAGTGTTGAGAGGTCGGCAGGTATAAGATTGTTACGCCATTATGATGTAGTGTTCTTTTAAGGGGTGCGTATTGAACTGTTTACTAAATTGGAGAAGCGTTGCATATGCATCCTTATGTATATGGGGATGTTGTTCCAGAACATGGGTGCATAGAGGGAAAGTTTTGCTGCTTTGTTTTCTCTATTTATTATTACTTTCGATAAGGAGGACTTGCACTGAATTGTATTTTTCATTCTATTTTTCGGACGTAGGCATATTTGAATGTTTTGGCGCTATTATTTGATTATTAACGCATAAACGTGTCAGTACACTTTCTTGGGCTCATGTGCAGTCTTTACACATTCAGGCTTGCATGCAGATTTTTTACGATTGGTATGGCAGATTCGGACAGATGGCACGTCTTGTGTTTTCTTTATCAATCCATGCAGATGGAGCTGCCGCTAGCTGCCAAATTTCTTAAGCGGAGCACATAACTTTATTCTAGTGACATGTTTGCTAGTGTGTAAAGCATAAAATGTGTTCTTAACTTGTTTATATGGACACCTCCTTTAATACTTCTCATAAGAGAAATATCTTCTGTCAAAGGACAAGAAGACAGCTTAACATTAGATAGGGCCTGCGCTAGTTTCTGCCAGGAAACAAGGGGCTTGGCCTTGTTTTGCAAGAGAAACTGCTGGGAGATGTTTGCAAATTAAGCGCACTTTCATTCAGTAAATAAGGAAATGCAGGGTGGTTTACGAAACTGATGTAATAAAGAATATATGCTAACATAGATACCACTTTGGTGAGAGTAAATGCACCTCGTAAACCGCAGCAGAGGGACAAATGCACCTACAAACACAGGTATTGACTTTGGGCAAAAAGGTAAGAAAACTAAATGCACCAATAGACTGAGCAATATAACAGTAATCCTTAAAGACTCTAGTTGCACCAAATGTCAAGTCATTCTATGGCAGTGGTTTTCAAAAAAATAATCAGGCCACCTCTCAGAATTATTCACAATTATTCTACTAAGTTGGCAATGTTTAAATATGTCTAGATTTGATAAACATTGCAGTTAAGTTATGTTACCTTTTTAAAAATGTAATAAATATTTGTTTCTGCTTAAAACAAAGCACGGTTATCTGCATAATGCTTTCTTTTGGTCAGAGCCTGGCACCAACCCCCCCCCTCCCCCCCCCCCCTTGGGTGCACTCTGAACATGGGCCTATTCTCGGTGTGGTTTATCATGTTATGGGATGCAGTGCACTGGATGATGAAGTGTAAAAGACAGACATAAAGTTTATGGTTTTCATGTTAGCTTTAATGAGCCCTGTATTTATTATATTTCGTTGATATAGGGCCCCATTGCGATTTTGGCAGATGGAAGAGCCCATCTGCCGAAATTAAGACAGGTAGGTTGCCGCCATTGTGACAGCCTCCCTGCCTGGCCTATTATGAGTTTCCCACTGGGTCAGCGGGCAGAGACCTCAGTTTCTGCCTGCTGGCGCAGCAGGAAACACCTACAGCATTGCCTCCAGCTCATAACAGAGCAGGCAACTATGCTGTAGTGCACAGGGTGCACCAGCACCCTCGCAAAGTTCCCTGTCTGCAAAGTAGACAGGGAACATTGCAAGGGTGCTGGCCTGGGGGTCTCCTGCACTGCCCATGCCAATCGTATGGGCAGTGCAGGGGACCCCTTGCAGCCCCCCTGCACCTGTTCTCTGCCAGCCTTTTCATGGCGGTGAAACCACCATGAAATTGCTGGCGGAGAACGTAGTTATAATCCCCAGCGCTGCCCTGGCGGATTAGGACCGCCACGACGACTAATCCTGACAGTGCTGACGGTCCAACCGCCTCAGTCACAATGTGCCATTCAGACCACCGCATTTGGCAGCGGTCCATATGCCACTGCGAGCCTTGTGGTCAAGAGAACGCCAGACTCATAAGAGGTCCATAGTCTATTTAGCTTAATACTGAACTAGGTAGTCCAATCTTGGAATAGTGTGTATAGCTGTGGGCCTGAGCGGCACGGTTGGAAGGAGAGATAGGTGGATGTCAGAATGACCAAACTTAAACACTCTCATTGACAGACACATTTTAGTGACTAACAGGAAGAAGTGCTTAGAAGGCTTCGCGTTAATTTAGCATCGCCTCTACACATTTTGTGCGTGGGTTTTATGCCCAGAAGGAACCAGGCCCCGGGGACCACGTTTTTGCCGGCACGTGTCTTAAAGCACGGAGCTGTAAAGTGAATGATTTACTGTAATGGCTCACGGGCTCGCTGCCTGCGACTCTGCAGTCTGCCGGCAGTGGGCGCTGTCCCCTGGAAAAACAGGCGCGCCGAGTGTGGGAAAGGGCAGGTGCCGGAGGCCGCGTCTCAGACCACGGGCAGGCCCTGTGTGCGCGTCACGGCGGTGTGGGCGGGGCCAAGGCCCGAAGCCACGGGGCGGAGCGCGGAGAGACAGCACGAGACCGGGAGCTGACTCACCAGATATTAATAGCCTGGGATATATAACCGCGGTTCGCAGCCGGCACAGCGTCCGTGGTCCAGGGTAGGTAGGAACTGTTCCGGCCCAGGGCGGTAAGGTCGGGTAGGCCCCTCTTTTCTCGGGCGGCTGTTCCGCTGCCAGCATGCCTCTCTGCGCGGGCTGTCCGCTCCTCTGCGCCTTCCATCAGGCCTTGTAGTACTGCGATTTGAAATCAGTCCTGTGCCCTCCACTGGCTTTTGGATTTGTTTTTAATGTACGCTAGACAATGGTTTGGTGTTTGCACGATTTAATTCGACGCCCAAACAAGTTTTAAAGTAAACAAACGCTGACAAAACGTATACGTGGGCTATGGCTGCTGTTGTGAACTTGTCCTAAGTTTTCCTGGTCCTGTGGACTTTATCTCCCACTTTCTGTAGTATACTAACAGCGTGAATTGTATGCGCCCGTAAATGTGACCTGTCGACATATATACAACATTATTGCATCTGCTCACTCTATATTTTTCCGATATGATGAAGATCTGATTTGCCATCCGCCGTTTGTCATGAGGAAGCAATTCGAAACGATTTTAAAAACTATTTCTTGGGACGATTGTGAGCTCGTCACTTGCCTACCTCTAAAGCACGGATATTATCAATGCCCTGTGGTAGCATGACATCCTGAGATAATTTGTTCACAACTGCAGAAGATAATGCTCTGAAAGCAAGGTAATATAGGAGCCAACTAAAAGAATGCCTTATAATTCTTCATAATCAGATTCCTGTCAAAACATGTATACATTTGAGTGCTGTACACATACGAATGTGTACATGTACCGACTGTATCACCTGTGTTCTTGTGCCATGCCACGAGATGCTCAGGAAATGTTATCCTTTACATAGAATATGTACATTTGACTTTTACCTACGTTCTGAGTTCTCACTTGCTGGGCTTGTTAGAACCCATTTAATTCTGACTGTGACTCGGGAGGTTAGTTGTGGGCACTCCTGTGTGAGACTTAATAAAGTCTCCATCGCTTATTTTTGCGTCTTCCTCTTTATTATTTGGAACTAAACATTTGGCAACGAGGATAGGACACTTGTGGGCTATATACACAAGAGAGAAAGGCCAAAACTGCACCCATATCAGTCAAAGCTGCTCAAGTATCCCCATAGCTGAGCCTCACCGCCCACAGTACTGCACATTATAAACCTCCAAGGGAAGACCGTCGGAATAATGTACAATACAACCAACATTGCTAAGAGGCATAATATAGGTGGACCACATCGAACTCACTACAGTACTCCACTTCTCATAAAATAATACACCTCTCTAAGAGACACGTAACACACTAAGCAAGCATCCCAAAGCTATATTTGTTTTATTGAGATATTGTGGACCCCAACAAGGCACCAAGTCTGTTTTTATTCTGATGAGCATAGGTCAGTCAATGCACTTGCCAGTATTTCACATGGCATGGCTCAGAGATAGTAAATATTTCTGACCACACATGTTAAACACCAACCATTGTAACACACAACCAGAAACTTAAGTATTAGCCACACCAACACAATTGACGGTTCTACTTAAAAAGAAAACATACTTTAGTCTGTGTAACGGAATCTGCGATTGCAGATGATAAAGGTTCCCACTCCCGACAGCATAAGGAGGTCGTATTAGTAGTGGTAATACAGCACTATTGAAATTTATGTTAAAGTAACAAGCGTTCATATTACACAGAATTTTGCACTTTTTAGCTATAAGAACTCTGTACTCTGGGAAAGACTGGCAAACCCGTACATTCTAATAAGTAGATTGCTTGACAAATATTTGCTCACCTTAACCTAAAGGAGTTGCTACGCGTTAAGGTGTATCTCTTAATGGAGCAGTGAGGCTGGGACCCAGAGGTATAACCTGACCTTTGTACCCAATTACAGCGGTCTTGTAAAAGCAGGATCCCATTTTCTTTGTGTGCAATATGACCTTTTGTATATTTGCTACATCACTGGTTTTATACATACTTTTTATCCTCAAGTCAGTGCCACCTTTGAAAATTATGGAGATGAGGTAAGAAACAAGTTAGGCACCTTTACCAATAGTAATATTCATGACTGTATTCCCTGCAACAGTTTATATAAATACTAACAGGCTGCATAGAGGGTACCCATTAAAGGCCATGAAGAGATTAATTTGGGTGTAGGTGTCCCATGTAGATCCAGCAGGGATGGATCCAAATCAGATATTAAGGCAATCTAGGTAAGCAGAACTTAGACTGACTGCCGCTCTACTACACAGTGAACGGAAGGTCATAAAAGCTCACAATTTACCATTTCTTCAGAGGTTGGTGATCTGTATAAATACATCTCACGCAGACAAGATTATCAGAGGGATTCCTGCCAGATGCCATCAATGCTATTCGTCGCCTTAATGCAGACCTAGCCTTCGTGTCCCCACGGAGTCTGATCTAGAGACCTGATTCCAAGGTAATGAGGTTTGGGGGTCTCTTCTCATGGACATGGTACTGGCAGATTAGGCTTAACGCACCTAACTCTCTTTAGGTTAGAGATTAGGTTCTCCATGCTAGGGAATTAGGCCCTATTTTACATCCCATGTTGTTGCAAGATGGTGAGGGTCTTCATATTCACGACTCTAGTTTTTACAGTTCTGTTTCATGCATTGTTTATTATCATTGCAGCTTATACATTTTACAGTAGATTGCAGTCTTGTTAATAAACCTATTGAAAACTTTACTTCATCTCTTTCATTGCCTGTGTATGAAAGAGACTTGTTGCTCATGTGCGAAAAGGGTAATCACCTTTTAACAATGACTCCCCCGAGATTTCGCACTCTTGAATCCATGGGTAAAGGCTGCCGCAAATCACCTTTTACTATTTGGGTTTTTGGTGAGGTACTGCTTGTGAGCCAGGAGGGTAGGGCCGACAGTTGCGACTTATTGTAGGATTGGCTTAGTCACTTACAAACAAAAGTGCTGTTATCCCTAAAGCAGTTTTGCTAGAGCAAGAGTCCAACTACGACCGGTATCATTAAATTGGGTACCTGTAATATCTATATTTTATAGTGCTTAGAAATCGCATAAGTGCGTCAGGAAGCCCAGTATTAAAGTTATTAAATTCCATAGGCAGAGTCTTGTTGTCTTAAAAATCTGGCATGGCTCTGGACTTTCTGACCCTACAGCAGCCATCACGGAATTCGAGTGTATTTAAATTCAAAAGCAATGTTTTCTGTGAGGCCAGATCTACTTAAGTGTTTTTGATACTGCCTTGATTTTTCCATGAACTGAGTCTTTATGAACATTAAATATTTCTGCAGATTGTTAGAGTATATCTGTGAACCCGTACTATGTTATTGGCACGCATTCTTGTTTCTGATCTGAGTGATCAAATCTACTTGACATCAACTTGCAGTTCAGGCTGCGAGCTCTTAAGTACATTTAACTTGAACTCCTGCCCCCAACTCCTTCGCACAACACAATCTTGGACAAGTTATGATCTCCTTGCACCCTGATAGGAAACTGCATTTGACTGGCATAAGTCAAGTAAATACATACGTGTACACTAACGCATAACCCCGGGGTTCTTTTGTTTGCCTACTTTAAGAGGCAGGATACAGAAGAAACAACTGTTTCACCAAAAATATTTCCTTCCTTACCTCAGTTCTAGCCACGCCCAGCTCCAAGCAAGCAATCACATCATTGCAAAATCTGACTTAAATAAGGACCTCCGGCTGTAGTATCAAGCCAGGATTCTAAAAATAAGCAATCGGTTTGGATGTTACAAGTACTAAAACTAAGGCAGTGGTTACAAATCTGCCTCTGGGGCTTCAAACCAAGGGTGGGTAGCAAGTGCAGTCAAAAGAGCAGGTGAAACCTGGAATTTTCCAGCTCATTGAGACAGCAGGCAACACTAAGCACTGCAATATACAGGGAGTGCAGAATTATTAGGCAAATGAGTATTTTGACCACATCATCCTCTTTATGCATGTTGTCTTACTCCAAGCTGTATAGGCTCGAAAGCCTACTACCAATTAAGCATATTAGGTGATGTGCATCTCTGTAATGAGAAGGGGTGTGGTCTAATGACATCAACACCCTATATCAGGTGTGCATAATTATTAGGCAACTTCCTTTCCTTTGGCTAAATGGGTCAAAAGAAGGACTTGACAGGCTCAGAAAAGTCAAAAATAGTGAGATATCTTGCAGAGGGATGCAGCACTCTTAAAATTGCAAAGCTTCTGAAGCGTGATCATTGAACAATCAAGCGTTTCATTCAAAATAGTCAACAGGGTCGCAAGAAGCGTGTGGAAAAACCAAGGCGCAAAATAACTGCCCATGAACTGAGAAAAGTCAAGCGTGCAGCTGCCACGATGCCACTTGCCACCAGTTTGGCCATATTTCAGAGCTGCAACATCACTGGAGTGCCCAAAAGCACAAGGTGTGCAATACTCAGAGACATGGCCAAGGTAAGAAAGGCTGAAAGACGACCACCACTGAACAAGACACACAAGCGGAAACGTCAAGACTGGGCCAAGAAATATCTCAAGACTGATTTTTCTAAGGTTTTATGGACTGATGAAATGAGAGTGAGTCTTGATGGGCCAGATGGATGGGCCCGTGGCTGGATTGGTAAAGGGCAGAGAGCTCCAGTCCGACTCAGACGCCAGCAAGGTGGAGGTGGAGTACTGGGTGGGCTGGTATCATCAAAGATGAGCTTGTGGGGCCTTTTCGGGTTGAGGATGGAGTCAAGCTCAACTCCCAGTCCTACTGCCAGTTCCTGGAAGACACCTTCTTCAAGCAGTGGTACAGGAAGAAGTCTGCATCCTTCAAGAAAAACATGATTTTCATGCAGGACAATGCTCCATCACACGCGTCCAAGTACTCCACAGCGTGGCTGGCAAGAAAGGGTATAAAAGAAGGAAATCTAATGACATGGCCTCCTTGTTCACCTGATCTGAACCCCATTGAGAACCTGTGGTCCATCATCAAATGTGAGATTTACAAGGAGGGAAAACAGTACACCTCTCTGAACAGTGTCTGGGAGGCTGTGGTTGCTGCTGCACGCAATGTTGATGGTGAACAGATCAAAACACTGACAGAATCCATGGATGGCAGGCTTTTGAGTGTCCTTGCACAGAAAGGTGGCTATATTGGTCACTGATTTGTTTTTGTTTTGTTTTTGAATGTCAGAAATGTATATTTGTGAATGTTGAGATGTTATATTGGTTTCACTGGTAATAATAAATAATTGAAATGGGTATATATTTTTTTTTGTTAAGTTGCCTAATAATTATGCACAGTAATAGTCACCTGCACACACAGATATCCCCCTAACATAGCTAAAACTAAAAACAAACTAAAAACTACTTCCAAAAATATTCAGCTTTGATATTAATGAGTTTTTTGGGTTCATTGAGAACATGGTTGTTGTTCAATAATAAAATTAATCCTCAAAAATACAACTTGCCTAATAATTCTGCACTCCCTGTAGAAACAGCTCCAGACCAGCGCCCCTCGAAATGTCTGGGGGTTGGTTCAGCCAAGGTACGACCCTGTGATCTATCCTGAGCCCACTGGAGTGGAGTTTCACCCAGAGTTCCCAACTTCCAAGCCCAGGTTTGAATAACTCATCCCATCCTGTTTTCTACACATTCTGGAATTTATAGTCCAGATTTTATAATGGGGTGAAAGGGAAACTTTAGAACTTAGACAATCTGTATTGTAAACACATCTTTATTTTACATCAAAGAAGTAACTGCAAACATCAGGAGATGATCTACTTACTGTAGGAGGCCAGCCAATAACACTCTCTGGCCTTTGCAACGCCAGTATGTCTCTTCTATAGATACACTTTTAGCAGTATCACAGGCTACTTGAACAAACAGCTGCCACAAAACACAACAGACTAATTTCCCCGAAGTTAATTTACAAAGAACTGCATGCAATGGGAAGTTAGGTCACCAGTGGGCCCTCAACATAATTTTGAAGCTTTCTATCGAATTAGTCACCTCTTTTCTTGCCCCTCGGCCTCCACACTCTATTACTCCTCTAGTCATAGTCATAGTCATAAAATGTTCGTGCATACTGTATGTATGATGTTAGTGCTTTATTGTTGTACACGTTAATGTGGGTGGTTTACGCACTTTCCTAGCTCTGCAGTTCTGTTAAGCTGTTGCCCTACCATTTCCAATTCGCGTTATCTATCAAACATACCCACCGCCGGAGGATGCACACACGGTGCATGGCATTACTAGCCCAGTGCAGAACTTTATACTGTGCCACATGTGTGGTCAATGCGACAGAGGCCTCAACAGAACATAAGTCAGAGTGCCTGCGGCTTGTGGTGTACGGCAGCCGGAATGACCACTGGGGACGGCCTTATTATAGAGATTTACTTGGGACACCAAATGTCCAGTTTCTTCTGAACTGACGGGACGGGGAGGTGGGTGAGTAGAGTACACGATGCGGGAATTCCTTCTTTGCAAATAGCCACTTCCGACTCCAAAGAAACAGACGATAACACGCGAATGAAGTGCTGACGACCAGACAAAAAGAAGCTGCCTAAGAACACACAGTGAGTGAGGGGCAAAGGGGTACCGACTTCAAGCAATGTTGTCACCGGGCTTTCTCTTAAGTCGATCCTGTTATTCTGTTCACTCAGCCGATAATATCTAAATAACGCGTGAATAACAAAGGTGATTAAGTTGTGCAGAAAACACGAACAAAACCTTTCCGTTGGGTCAAACTATTTTAGTATTCGTTGTGTTGAACAGGCTGATACCTTTCTCCGTTTTAAAATTCCTGACAGACCCCCAGTCTCTTATCGGTCCCTGCTCGAGATAACCGGGCCTCTTCTGGTTACACAGTCATTTTAGTAACTACTTGACAGACCTCAGCCCTGACTGAACTTCCAAAGAGCTGCCAGACAAACATGGTACGAACAGAGCTCTCCCCTTATTCCTCCAGCCACCTCAGCAGACAAAAGTCCTCCCCCAAGAGAGCTGCCTTGTTTTATGAAGTCGAGACACTAATGGCGCATAATTACACCCAGGCAGAGATGGTGAAATCATTTTAATTAGCTAAGCAGTGAAGACGAGAAGACATGAGCTTCGGGTCAGGCCGCCCCAGGGCTCGGGCCTTGTTCCCTTCTTAAAGTGAAAGCAGGGGTGGGAGGGGTGAAGGAGTTAGAGGGCGCACACCTGTGGCAAGGTTTGAGTTTATGAAAAGTGGTCCGGTGTCGAAAACTGCTGGTTTCAACAGTAAGGAGGCAACATAAGCCCCAAATATCCTGACTCCGTTCGAAAGCTCTTGCTCATGCATCTTCCACAAGTGTGGATGAATAACTCGCATCATCGAAATAGCCATGCGTACGTACATTATCTAACAAAACCTACGTTAAGGAATATGATGGTTCCAACTGGAAATTTAAAAAATCCTGAAATTAGCTACATTGACGACCACAGCCCTCCAATGCACGCTGTTTCCGCCTCCGTTTGAAAATGAAGGTGTCACGGTTCTGGTAGTGACCATACCCACAGACAACCAATTTCATTTTTTCATTCTTGTTTCTAACCATAACATTCCTATATTTAAGTTTTGTAAATGTATTTCGGGGCTTCTGAATTAATAAACGTATGTAAGCTTGACTGCAGAACTACATATAAAATGTACTGTACTTCATCGGTGAGGCCCTGAAGTGCATTCATTTAGTGCAAGTCATAGTTAGCGTGACTGGTTGTGATGTTCAGTATTGCTTTAGGGACCCTTCATACAAGTAACATAAGAAGTCCTCCACCCTAGAAATGAAATATTCTATGTTTTAGATGTTCAAGGAACGTGGTACTCAAAGCATACACTTTTTGTAGCACATTTTGCCTTTTCCCACCCTTCTTGAATGCGCAGTCATATCCTCTGTGGTAGCTTAAGTACCTTGCATGTCCCACACAGGCCGTTCCAGGGACCCTCACATTTTTTCTTCAAAGTCCATAAGCTTTAAACGTGGCAGAAAAAGGGCCTACTCAGTTCTTAACAGTCAATCAGTTCCTAGTACTTCATTACATCTCTGGACAACCATTGTGCATTGCTGTTGCCAGCGCATATCTGTAACCTTGACTCAAAACAGAAATCATTGAATGGGTCATGACGCCCCTCCCCTCCCCCAACTGCGGTAAAAATAGTATTATAACCATTTGCAATTTTACACCTTGTGTTTACACCAGTCTAAGTGACCTGTGGCATTTAAACATAAAGGGTTTGCTAATGGTTGGGTATGTGTTTTTGTAAGCCAGAGGTCTTCAATCTGGGGAATGGAGCCCCCTTTAGGGAGCCTCAAGTGATTCCTGGGGGTGACAGGCTCTGGCTAAAAGAAGCTTAATGTTAATAACTGGGCTTTGCTTTAAGCTGAAAAAATGAGCAGCCATAATGTTAATAACTGGGCTTTGCTTTAAGCTGAAAAAATGAGCAGCCGTAAATTGCTCAGTAATGGGCCATCACTAATAGGGTTTGTCATTTATATCCAAACAGTATGTGTAAGAAGGGAAGGGGCTCCAAATACTCTTCAAAAGATCCCACCCTCACTTCTAATAATCACGCTGTGAATACTTTTACACGTTTACGAGGCCTGCCTGACCAGAATATACATTTTAAAGTTTTCTTATTTTTTGTGAACCAACGTTTACATTCTAACTTACATTCATTATATAAAGAACTGTCATCCTCCTAACGAGAAGAGCGCCACAGTAGGATTAGGAATGAGGAATACTAAAACATAAAGTTTGTGTGATATTAATGATCTGATAATTTTTCTACAGCAATTGTTACCACAGCTTTGCCACTTCATGTAGTGGTAAATGGCAATGCTACTGTTTCCAAACTCAGTAGTACTATTATAATTGACCTTAGAAGAATGGAACATTAAGCCACCTCCTCAGGGATTCAATTCGGTGACGTGCAAGTTGTACACAGCTACAGCAAGGTAACACTAAACTTTCAGAGTCGACTCAGTGAGCTACAGTTGTATGAGATTCCCATAACAGAGGAACAATGCTATATTACATGATATGGCGAACATCAGCATTAGTCAAATTTGAAATGTATCTGTCTTCGCCTTGTTTGATGGTCACCTCTGCAAACTGCTGTTGTAAATCTGCCTGACTGCCAACTGCCCGTTTTGATCAGAAAGAACATCTTCATTTTCGTAAAACGGAAAGCTTGGGAAATGGCCTTTATCTCGATAAGAAATGAGTAGGAACTTCTTCAGGGCAAGAACAGGGTTTGGGAGAGCCAAGAGGTTTGATTTTCATTTTGAGCCCTGACTAAACTACTTTTTTTTTTTTAAACAAAAAAGCCTGCTTCAGTGAAATAAAAAACAAAATAATAAATGAATGTTGTCTATAGGCAGTGCATTTCTGAAATATATGATTTAATGCGTGACGTTTCGGTGCATTTTTGAGGTGTAAAAAAGCCCCTCATGTCTCGCATTGCTGCCACTCCAAAGAAGGTGGAATGATACAGCAGACACTCAAACAGCCAACAGCATAGAATGAGCAAGAAATACTGCTCTCGTTAGAACCACAGGCCCAATTGATGTATTTATTAGAAGAACTGGAAAAAAACAGGTCTTGGACACAGAGGAACTGTAAAGCCACTTACAGAAAGGAGAAAATAAATGTGTGGCAGAGTTATAAACCTAAGGTTTCATTTACAGTTTTCGAACCCTGGCCTGGAGGGTACATGTCATCCTTATACTACGCTGAGGGGGTAATGAGCAGCTCTCAGAGCTTACAGTGTTAAATTAGAGTGGGATACTCCTTGTGTGTGGCACTCATCCATCGCCTTGGCACAGACATCTGTTTTTTCAATGTCCCACAACAACTGGCGGGAATCGCCAACAATGGAGCTTTACAGAGAACCCGCTGCAACAACAAGCTTGGTGGAGTGCTGAGGCAGATCTACCCCGATAACCCTTTCAGAAAATCCTTCTGGCTTGCTGCACTCTGCTACTTCCCAACGACCAGACACAATGTGACAAACTCTGGACATGGCCGACTGGTGGAAACAGTGATCACGGCCAAGTGAAGTTTTACAGCAGAAACCCCTTTGTCTTCGAGGTCATGGCCAGGGCTTTTCCGCCCGGGGACACGCTGCACTTCAGAGCCTAGTTGGAGCATGTATGTGGCAGTGCAGGGGGACACAACAGGTACAAGAGGAGACAATTGCTATTATGCTGCTCAGCTATCAAAACACTTGAGCTGGCAAATTTCCAGCTGCAACCATTGAAAGCCAAGTTCCTGCTGATGCAGCGTCAATCCAACTAGGGACATGTTCTCAGGTCACTCAGTGTTCATTGAAACAAAAAAGTAATTGATTACACCTTTTCAAAACTTACACCACATTGTAGAGCTTAATGTGTAGATTACATTTTTGGAAACAATGTGCTTTGGTCTAGAGTTCTGGCGACATTAACAAACTTCTCAGCTTGGACCTTTGAATGTTAAAAGCATATGGGAAATTGGCAATTTAGTACAAGTTACCACCACCTATAATGACTCGCTAGGCAAACAGCAACTAAGAGGCTTCTCCCCACCTTGCTACTTATCCAGACAGCACTTAATCAATCCTAATATCACCTGTATACAGTGCTTCACCCTACATAATATCCATATCATATCAAACGTAACCACTGATCCACAATGCACCATTTATGCCCATGAGGCAACAGAGTAATTTCTCATATGGCCAGGTACGGCAGATGCCTCAGGACAGCTTAACACTCACACCTTCCCCAAGACACAGTCCCGGTTGCCCCCAGACCAAAGTCACTGGTAAGACACTGCAGTTTTCTTTTTTGGAATATGGTTCATAAACCCCCAGACGTATTTATTCACACATTAATATATAAACAAAACATTTTAATGATTATGCACAGTAACTCATCACATTTACAGTTTTATTCAGAGGTATTAGATGACTAACCTCGACAGAAATGCGAATACATTAATTTTCCTAACCATATCTTAAAAACTTGTTCCTGCGCACCCAAAAAATTTGCTTCAAGTGAAATCATGACTGGTCTCAGTATCTCTTGCTCTAAACCTCCCTTTCCCAGTCATAATTTGCCTGGATGGGTCCCTCCTTAGCGGAGTATCCCACCCACCCAAATCGCTTACCGGGGTACGCCTGTGCAAAGAGCCCACCTGCCTGCTAGGATACCTACTTCTACCACCCCTACACTTGTTATTCCCCCTCCCCCTGTACTTAAGAGCTGCTTCAGTTCCCGCTCCAACTCACCTAGGGCCGATTACTACAGGGAAGGTGGGTGGGGAAACAAATAAGAGGATTCTGTGGCAGCTGAGTGGGGCCTTGGGGAGTGGCGCCTGTCTTGCTGTCAGGTGGTGAGCAGACTCGCCCCTCCTCGAGAGGGAACAACCCCAGAAGCACTACAAGTGCTTCCTGGACCGCACCCTGGCCAATCGCCACATGCCTCACTGTGAGACCGTGGCGCATTGCACCGCAATCGTGAGCTCCAGCCCTGGCTTGCCGGTTTATGTGGAGTTCCCGAGTTGGGAAGCCTTTGTCATTAACAGTTTACAAGCTGTTGTGGCCTACAAGACACACATTTGTATGCAGTGCATAAAACTATACTCCATATCTTGCCTGAGCTTCCTATTGGCCACAAACAGGCATTTGAGAGACGCTCTATGAGGGCCATGATAGGCACATTGTCTCCTAGCTGCCTCTAAAGCTTATTTAATCAAATCCCATTTCAATCATCCTAGCCATGTGTTGCCCTCCAACGCTGACCCTTCCTGTGGCAGAAATACCTTGATCAGGTGTGTACCGAAGGGAGAGTCACGTGATGCCATCCTTTGATATTAACAGTGCCGAGCTTCACTAGACAAAAAGTTGAACCTAGTATCTACAGTCTTTGAGGACCAAATATTTACCAGTTCCGTTTCATTTTATTTCTTTATATCCTTTTTTTTAGTTGAGTTGTTATTTTTTGTATAGCAGACCACACAGCAATGCATGGACCTCACATCAAATCACTTTAACAGCAGATAAAAAGAGCTTTGTTGAGAGGGACACAAGCAATTCCAGTGGTGACTACCATTGTGTTAGGAGCGGTGTGCAAAGGACACCCTGGTTCACGAAGAAAGTCTTAACTTGTAGTGTGTAGTGCAAGAATCACCACAGCCAAACATGCGAGGGTGCAAATTGGAAATCTGGAGGATCTTATGGAAAAGCGCCCCCCCCCCCCAACATGGGGGGGAGCGTGGCTCCTTAGGGGTCGGAGGCGCCAGGGGCTGGACCCTTGCACTAGTTATGCGCGGGCTTACCGGCTACTTCCGCTCTCACGCCTCGCGAGGTGTGGGGGGTGGAAGTGGCGCTGGGGAGGAGAAACGTTGGTCCGACGCTGGGGCCGGACCTGTTTAGGCTGCTGCGAGCCAGTGGGGGGGCTTAAAAGCGCCCCCCCCCAAAAGGCTTGGCCTTCTTATTCTTGGCGCGGTGGCCTGACCGGTCAGGCTCTCAGTTGACTCACCCACCCTCTCCTTAGTATTTGGCAGAAGAAGAAAGACTAAAGTAACCTGAAGCAACAGAGGGGTCCCCAAGGGTGGGGCCCCGGTATAACAACAGTGATAGGATCCTGAAGTCCTGGACCAACCTGCGGATGGACACACCAGATTGGGGGTAGGGAGCCCAGATCATTGGGGTGGTCACGGGGCTCATGCCCTGGGCCGCCCCGGTACACCCCTTGGCTGATTGGTGTTTGGAGAGGGGGCGGAACCCTGAGCATGGGGGCAAGGAACAGAGGAAGCATGGGTACCGCCCCCCCTAGGGATACAGGTGACGACCAGTCCCTGTGTGGTCCAAAGGAAGTTCAGGACAGGAAGGGATCCTGCCAAAATGATTTATGGTTACAAATGTAAAAATTACGTTTCAGTAGTTAGGAATTTTGGATTTGCAGTGAAATGTTTAACAGAGTGATTTGCATTTAAGATGATTTGCATAAATTGATTAATGTATTTGATTTTGATGAAAGTATATAAAATAAATACTTCTTCCAACGAAATGAGTGTCTTGTTGGTTGGTGTATGACCGGTGTTGAGGTAAGGGCCTGCTGGCGGCTTCCGAGTCCTAATGATACAGGACTAAAGGCCCGTTAAGTGGAAGGCATTTTCATTCTGTGACGTGACAGTGCATCGGGACCAATCATCCTCCAACACTATGTTCTAGATGTTCGTTTCCTTCTCCTTGGGTGGCTCGACTCTCTCCATTTCTAGTTACAGTTAATATCTTTAGAGTAATTATGTGACCCAAATAATTCAAACTCCTAGGCCTCCTCAGCCACCTATACAAAAGTGTTAAGAAATAACAAGAAAAAAAGGACACCCCCTCATTTTCAAATCATGGTGGAAGATTCCATGTGGCAATATGTTCGTTACTCAGAAAAAAAACACCTATTTCTTCCCTGCATGGTGTTCTGAAATTTAAGATTTATCTTTGGAGAGAAAATCTGCCTTTTTACTTGTTCTTTTTTTTTTATCTTTGAGCTGCCCGCACTACGGATATTATGATGATAAGAGGCTTCGGTAGCAGGGATGAATGTGATTAAGGTACAGCTTAGTTGGTTCTGACATTCTGCTGCAGTTTCTTTAAAGTAGAACACTGCACACTTATTTAAAAAAATAAATTGGGGAACTTTCCCCGATCAACGAACATACATGTGTTACACCATAGGAAAAGGGACGGGGATTATCTGAGAGGCTGAACGGAGTTAATTGTTAAGCAAGAGTGAGTAATGTCTTTTTGAAGGGCAAGCGAGGAACGGCGTACAGGATGTACATGTATGTCATCACTGCTTGTTTGTTTTATGTAGCACAAACAAGCTTCCATTACGCAGTGCCAGAACACTCTGAAACAATGTAAGCGTAGCAAGGCAATGGGAAACAGGAATTCAGACAATCACAGAGGGCCGAGTGAGCAATGCCATCAAATGATATGTATCGGCCGGTTGTCCTCTCTCCATACTAGGCTCTTGGTGATATATTAAGGGCCCAGAATCATTGGGTTCCCTATGTACGTAGGCCTTATGGGGCTAGGAATATATTCAGATGAGTGAGCTTGGGTTTGAGAGTTCTTTAAAAGCATATGCCTTGTACAGGAGCTGCCCACAGCATTCGGGATGGACAGTGGCCAAATGTAGGGACGGGCCCATCATAGGCCAGGGTTGGGATTATGGGGGTTACCTGTTTTGCCACCTTCTCTCACTCTGTTCCCTCATTTCTGTTGTGGCCACCTTCTTTTTAAAAAGGATCTCAGTGTGTCCCCTCCACCACCAGTAGATTCTTTCGGTATTAAGCACCTCGACCAGAAATCATAAGCTTTTGCATTACCACCTAAATCTAAATCAGCATTATGCTATTTATAGGGGTCTCTGGTTTCCAGGAAAACCTGCTGGACGAAGGGGAGAAGTGGAGTGAATGATTCAGGCAAGAGTGGTTTGAGTCTGAAAAAAAACTGTGTTTTTCACTATCTAAATGATTTGTGCTGGTTCTGTGTCTTTGATTGGGCTGTTTCTTCAGTGAGACACAAGGTCTGCAACTGCCATCCTTCTAAGCTTTTGTGCAGAAGATGTACATTTAGAGATTGTCTGGCTTTAAGGCAAAGTTACATTTTGCCAACTCTGCAACCCTCCACGACATGTACCCTATGTTTAAGTCAGTGGTGTCATTTGAACTACTGAAAGATTACTTTGTCAAAACGAAAAACCATCTATTTTACAAATGTTACTTGATGTTGAAACGATTCTTAAGCACCCCGTTATATATCCATTCTGTAGATTATTTCTTATTACTTTTGTTTCTACAGCATTGAGACTTACCCTCTGCAGGTAGATAGTGTTCATTTCGTCCCCGATCCTCCGGAGTCGGGCTGCGATTTCCCGCTCTATGTCCTGCCCCGGCTGCTCTCGATGAGCTCTGCCGTTGCCCACCATCTCCTCTTCCATTTGCCCAGCCAGGCCCGCCATGGTTGCCGGTTCTGCTCGCAAGTGCTCTCCCCCAATGGATCGGTGATCTGATTGGGGAGCAAGACAGATTATTTCAGATTAGAGTGCATTTTTGATAAGCCTTAGACTGGTATGCATGGTTCTATTATGTATTCTTTTTGGGATGCTCACTGCAGCAAGTGCCTCAGTCTTCTCATGCCCCAAATTCTAACCATTGTTGTATATGGAGAGACTTTACCAAAGGACAAAACCCTCTCCTAAGGCTCAGATGAAGGTGTGCACCCAGAATATTGACACCAGAATATCAACAGGACACAATACAGAGGATAAAATATCAAAAATAAAATATTGACAGGTATGTAGTCTAGATTTTCTATACTGACTCCACATATGTGTACTTGGGAGATATATATTTGAGGTGGAGTTAGGAATAGTAAATATAGATTTGCATATAGGCTCTTAACCTTCGATATTTTCCTCCCTCAGGATTCTTGTACCATAATCTGGGGGCACTATTCAGTAGTGCTATTCCAGATGAGGAAGCGTGAGGTCATGTGGTTTTAGTCTTGAGGTTTTCTGCTACAAATCATTGTCGTCAGGTGTGCCAGTCTTTTTTAGTTCAATGGAAGTTCAATGGAAGTAAACCAAAACTGTAACTTTCAATATGTCAAGTTGTCAAAAGAAAGAGTGAGAAACATGGTGTCCTGATGACTTGAAGCCTGGTGGCATCACTACTTCGTCTGGTGATGACTCGCTGTTTGTTCGCACCGGCATTCACCAGGAGCTGCTTTACCTCTGCTTGTCATGCATAAACCTTATCTAGTATGGATCACTGTGAAATCCTGAGGGTGATTTGTTAAGTTTGTTCTTGAGATAAGATTGCAATTTTACATTTTCGTGAGTGTACAATGTTAAGGGATCAGCTTGGTAGGGGCCCTCGCAGTAGCTGGCAGCATAGTTTAGTCGGGTGTGTTTCACGAGGTTAAGTGTATAGTTTGAGCCAGAGAGACTGGAGTGCGTTGCTTTGAGATAAACTAAATTCAACCTCAGTGTTATGTATGTGCAGTGTTGAAGAAAGTGTGTGGGTCAGCACAGGACGTTTTCTCGTCAGTGAATGATTGGCTCTCAGTGTCTGAGAACAGCAGTATGAAGACCGAGCAGAAAATTATGAGATGGTTCAGTTCTGGGGAGTTATGCTCAGAGGACAGAGGATTTTTCGAGCAGGTTGTTTGCCTGTGATGATCCTGTGTCTGGAGTTTTTGGAGGAACATTCCCATGGCATCCTTCCCCTCAGGAATCAGACATCTCAAGCCTATGCAAATGCCTGTCAGGCACTGCCCCAGCCCACCACCTTACCAGTTAGGAGGAGAGGGTGGCACCTTGCTCGAGGGCTGGAATGAGGCCCTAAACTCCAGAAGTTCTTCAGGTGGTTGAGTCCAGGTGCTATGTTGATGCTAGCCAAAATGTGAGCTCCCCCTTACATATTTCTTTGCTCTGTGGGGAAGTGTGGGACTTGCCCTGACCTGCTGGGCTTGAATGCTCTGTCTTTCAATGAGATCTGCCCTAGCTTGTTAGGCTCTGTCCTAGCATGCTAGGCTAGCAGTCCTTCCCTCTGTGTAAGAGGGAGCTTTACTGGCATTCTTCCTGCCCTGTACGAACCGCTCTGACATGCAAAGGCAGAAGGCCCTGCTGTTTACTACTTCTGTTATAAGGTTTCTTTGATATGTCCTGACCTGTTAGAGCAGGATATCCCTGCTGCTTACTGCCCTTTACCACAGGATGCTTTGGATCCGCCCGGACGAGCTAGGGCAGGCCCTTTGTCATCTTAAACCTCTGGGAAAGAGGCTGTAAGCCCCTTTAGGCTGAGTATGAGGGCAGAATACCGGGACACACTATCATAAGTGGGTGTCATTGGGATCTCCAGTTTGAGTTCGTGGTTTTCGATATTTTACAGTGTGGCCCCTTCACAAGCCTTCTACACAGAAGATTTTGCCCAGTCAATAGACTAGGGACTTTCCTTAGACGCTGTGTCAGAAATTGATGAATCTTGGAGCTGATGTGTTCCACGTTTGGTAAGTTGTGGATTTTGTTAGTTCTTCAGTGTGTGTACGACTGCGAGAACGATCAGGAGTAAACCAATGCAGTGCCTACTGCATGTCGTCATAAATCATTTGCAGAAATATATCCAGAACTAGTGGTCACCTTCTGTTGTGGGAGGCAGTGATTTCACGATTTGTCAAGTTCTTTAAACATTTTGCTTTAGTTTTACATAGTTTAAAAGATGACCGGCACACAAATATGTACTCTGATATGCAAATCAGTTGCACCAATCCACACCCTCCAGGCACTCATAGTGACTCTTGGTAAAAAGGAGAGAAGGAAGTGCCTTGAAAGTTAAGGTGACGGAAACACTATGGCCAAGGAGTTTGTGACTGTGATGCCCTGTTGGGTTGGTGCACCTGTGCCTTTCACCAAATGAACAAGGAATAATGCAGACATGCAGATTAAACGGCCAATGATGCACGGTCTACTCTCTTAACAACTCCAAAACAAAGTAACAGAAAAACGATCTTATTTGTGTAGGTGGTTGGAGGTGGTGGGCACAGGCACTCATTCTTCGGGTCTGGGACATATTTTTCACCATCAGACTACGTCCTACAGCAAGACAAATACAGGCAGTAATGGGGAAAAGAAGAAAGAAAAAGATGGTAAGACAGTCACAGGGAGAAAGAAAAAGTAAAAATGAACCTGCAAGAGTGAAAGAAGGAGATAAGCAGTGAAGAGTAATAAGAACGAGGCCTGAGGTGGAATCAAAACAAGACAGACTTGGCTTTCCTTCGGAAAAACACGTTGGGCCATTGCAATATTTAATTTACAAAGCACGCAGGGCAAATGTAGCTGTGGTGGGTAAAAAAGATGATGATGTTACATTTCCACCCTAATGTGATTCCTGGGGAAGAGGTTGGAACAGCTTTGTCACGTTCACCTCTTGTGCTAAACACTATGCAGAAGCAACACCTTAATGGCCATCCACCCTCCCAGTCTTTTTAGTCA
This sequence comes from Pleurodeles waltl, assembly GCF_031143425.1. Taxonomy (NCBI): domain Eukaryota; kingdom Metazoa; phylum Chordata; class Amphibia; order Caudata; family Salamandridae; genus Pleurodeles; species Pleurodeles waltl. Next base: position 581,745,142 of record NC_090448.1, on the reverse strand, counting down.
ATTATTCTTGCGCCAGTAGTGATGGGGTTTGTGTGATATGTAAATTTATGACCTGCTTTCCCTATTATCTCTTCATATATACAAAACACTGTTCCATAAGGAATCATTCAAAATAAATGTTCTATTGATCTGCAGGGGGTATCTTACTCGTTAACAATACTACCACAATCAATGTGATACAGATTCATGATATTATCACTTTATTCTTTTTAATGTTATATATGTATATAAGGTTTAATGACAATTCCAAGAACAAATGGGTGCTGCTCGTGACGGTGCAGAAGCGAGTTGACAAAAGAAAAAGATTACAGCACGCATAATATATAAATTCCTTAACCATGGGGGTATAAATTCAAATTGGAATCCAATCGAATGAGTCTTTCAGGATTTTCCAGCATCATATGATTCAGCCTGACAGGTCAACATTTCGACCTCCTTAAGGATATTCGAATGGGATCTTCCTCGGGACATAATGCTAGCAGCTTGACCAGAAGGATCATGGACAAACACAATGTCTCTAGTAATCCTGAACAGTATGCCAATAGACACCTTGCAAACTTAACTGAAGACTTGCGTACACATCCAAGTAGCACCCTGAGTGTATCAGTACTCAGTCCCAGAAAACGAATAGCCACAGCAGGAAAAAAAATCAGCCTCTTTTCTTTGGCAGAGTTGTAGGGTAGTCCGAACTCAAAAGTGGGAACAGCAATAGAGGTAGTTCATTTGTAGATGTGGTGGATAAAACATGATACTAGTGATGCTGGAGCCGGGGATAGTGAATCACCCGTGGAGGACATGAAATACTGCACACCACTCCAACCCTCCTTCAAGAGGTGCAAGCAAAAGCAATGCTGTTGTTTTTTAAAAATTTGTATTACTAATGGCCACAGTCCTGATCCTACAAGATTCACAGTCCAGCGAATAAATTTAGTATGTTGCGCACAACTAAGCATGGTAAGTGTTTTTACTTACCTTTAGGCTAAGTTCTACACAGCAAATCTATACATTGTTAACACAGACTCATCGATCTGTCTTGAAAAATATATTTGTTTGGACGGGTTGTTCGTTAAGTGCCACCTCTTCTCTGCACCTTAAAAGCAATCTGCTAAACCCACCCCTTCTAGATTTAAATACCAAGAGAGTAAACGGATTTCCCCTTCTAAATGTACTGCAGGGTGCAGTTGTTGTTAGCAGGCCGAAAGGGGAAACACCTTTTTGCTGAGATACAGGGACGAATCGCCACAGCTGGAAAATGTAGGATTTCAAGTGTTAAATATAGCACTCACTCCCACCCTGACATCCTTGCGCTGTATTGACATTTGTTACTACCCCCTAACCCATTAGTACACTTCTTATCGCCCTTTGGGGGACGAAAGGCTAAGCCCACCCTAACCACGCTTAGCAGGTGTTCGCTTGATGATGTGAATGCTTAGAGAGCCCTATGAGGACCCAAAGCTGCCACTTGCCGGTGGCATACGATTCTTTGTACTAGGCTCGCAACACATTGAGTCACCATCCCAGCCATACGGCTGCACAGTACCGCAGGAAGAAAGGGTATCCGAGGCAGGAAACCGAACCAGCAGCCCTTAAGCTACTCTACATGGCCTCCTGGAGCACGGCCAGGTCAGCTGGCTCTGGGGCACGGGCCCACCCTCCCTCCGGCCTAAGATGCCCTGCTAGCGCCGGCCCGAGAGGGACCAGGACAGGATGCCACTGCGGCCGCCTGACTAGAAGGAATACTTGTCAACAGGAAACTAAAGAACAATTCCTACATACGAGCGGCTACCAGCAGGACTTGAGATGGGGCCGGTGAACTACCTCAGCGGGTTTGGTGCCTGCCGCAAAGACAGAGTAGCCTGACTGAGTCGGCCATCCATCCTTCCTAAGTTAACAAAAGGAGTATATCTGAATAGGACTGGGGTAGAACCGTGTACATCTTAGGCTACTGGAGACATTAGGATAATTTGTCTCCAGTAGCCTAAGTCTCTGTGGGGTTCGGGGGGTGGGGGGGCACCAGGCTAACGCTATCCTACCTCTTCCCTACTCCCCACCTCCATTTCCGATTTTCGACAGCCTCTGCTCTCAAAATGCTGCAGAACATTCTGGTTAAACAGGTGTGGGTCTTGGATAATTCTGAACAAAAATCAAAAGAGGCTGAATTGGAGCCACAGCCCCAAACCTTCACTCGGTTGTACCTGTGCACTAGAAGTTGTGCAAGACACTCTGTCGGATCCTTCAAGTTGACCGTAAGCCCACTCGGTAAAGACCGCTTAGGCCCCACTGCCAGGCCAGGGCCTGGGGTAAAGCCCTGTTCCAAGGGACAGTGTTTGAAGGGTCTTTGTTGAAGTGTGCGGTAGGTGTGACTCGCCGTCGCTGCTACGCCCCTGCCATTATTTGAGTCCTTTGCAGAAACTGGGACTCCTTGGGCAGGCCACTGGTGAATCAGAACAATCCGATAATTTACTGGGCAGATTCGACGATTTAGCGAGAGGTCACCCGGCTATCCCAGGAGCAGGCTTGCGCACACATCATTTAGAAGTCTTGCTTGTGAATCTCTGGCAGGCCTGTGCTATGTTTTTTTTCTGGAAAAGACGGAAAGATTCACTGGGACAGACTCGGGCAGTTACTGGCTGAGCTCGAGCTGTCCATGCATTCTCTAATACTTGGACAGGGTCGTTGCAGCAGGTGCAGGCCCACATTACTCGATGAGTGACTTTGTTTTGTGATTGGGGCATTTTCATTGAATGTATTAACACCTTGTAACGGCCCTGGACTCCTTCAGTAGGGTAATTTCGGTCGTACACCGAGAGGAACTGAATCGCCGGAGATTCACTAGGTAGACTAGCTCTGCGATCCCCGGGCCAGGCTCCCGAGAGATTCACACTAGACTGTGAACAAGACAGCCATAGTTCGCGGACGTTCACCAGTCACACATCCGTTGCCTTGCTTTGCTGACATGTTTTGAGGATAACGGGTGACTAATGCTCGGCAAAAATAGTGATGCAAGTGACAAATCGGGAATTCCCGTCCAGATGAACATGCTGGAACACTAAAATACCCCGACAGCATGCAGTACCCCGCTTCGTTGGAGTGGGACACGATTTCACAACCCCAGAATGATGACATCAGGCGAAACAGTAGGCATACAATTCCTGCCTTTTGGGTTATAGATGCCGTGCGGGTCCAGTATGAGGAAATACACAAATAATGTGGGAAGGTACTTGGCGCTGGCGGGTTCTAAATTCCCTGCAGTAAAAGGAGCTACAATTGCTGCACTATTGTTCACACACTGCATTTCGATCTTCACTCTGAAGTTTGCCTCGGGCCTTCAAGAAAGGTGCTCCCAGCGGCGCACGTGTAATGCTCGAGAACTGTGAGCGAAGCGGTTCAAAGAATCAAAAACAGTTCTCCACAGTTTGGAAACGTTCCCCGCCTCGCCCACGGGGCAATCGTGGATGTAGATGAAAGGAAGAAGATAAGGATACTGAAATCTGGCATCCCACCCCTGAAGAGAGATGACAAATAAACACAGTTGCCACATGTATTGGTCAAATACGTCTGCTTTCATCTCCTGACGAAGTTTAACACACCTCTCGGAGTCGCACCGAATTTGAATTGAAAGCGTGGAAGGGGGCTTTGCTTTTCCTCCCCTTCCTTGACCACTGAGAAATGTACCCGTATCTTGTGCGTGCTACAGGCGTACATGCAGTGCTTAATTTGTAAATAAAAACATGCTCCGAGCCCTTGTTTTAAACACACTGCTCCTGCAATTAAATGTGCGAGCACGGATTACGAGGCAGCGTAATCCTGAAGCCATCTCGGGCCTCTTGAATCCATTTACAGCCACTCCCTGTCCCTTCAGTTCACTCCTGCAGCTTTCTGCTTTCTCCCATTGTGACCCTTTTTCGTTTTTCTCTTCCTCTGTCTTTCCCATATGTGCTTTTTGCTCGCAGTAAATGCTTGAGGCAGAAAATAAGCGCCGGCCTTCAAAAATAGGTGCCGGAATCAACAGGTACAAATTAAGCACTGCGTACAGGTGAAACTTTAGATGACGCATGGGGTGGGGGCATCTTAGTTTATTGTGTGACTAACGGTTGTCTCCCCTAGCTGCCGGTTTGAATAGAATATTAACTGTGACTGCTGAATATCCATAAGTTATGTCTGCCGTTACGCATATCAAGGTTAATAAATGCATACTTGCACATTCTTCATGTACATTAATTGTAATATTAACTATTTACCGAGCGCACACCACAAACGTAGTTGCCTCGAGACATTCTTACCCAGCTCAGTGAGAGCCAGTTTATCAACTCCGGAATGGTGAAAGGCCGAGTCGACTGACTTGAAAACATGTGGTAATGTGGCCCACTGTTTTACTAGACGCTTGTGTGAAATTTGCTGTACAGGGGTTTAGGTGTGGTCCCATTTGTTGTTTTCCCTAATTGGCATATCTCCTATCCCCCACCGCCACCCAAAAAAAAACAATCTAAGATACATTGGTTGGGGCGATGCGCAGCCTGGGCAGCTGCTCGCCGGGTGCATAAAACCCCGCCGTTTTTTTAAAGAATCTGCCTGGGACAAGGGGCTTGACCCAGAATCGGTCTGTGGGGCGACTGTGGGGCTTGGGGAATTTCAAGTTAGGGGTGCAGCTGCCTTGATATAATGGTGGCACGCATTTCAACACAACTTTCTTGGAAGACCAGTTTAGATGCTATGTGCAACCGCCGGGTATCGTGTGGCCTGTTTTTCTCTACTTCGTGTACCGCGCCAGGGTGGTGTGGGCCTCCACGGTGTTGCAATCGGTGGGTGCGCTGTGGCTTTAGCATGAACTCAGAAAAGATCAGGTCTGTGCTTGTCCAGATGTACACATGCATCAGCTGTCAGCGCAGTGATAAGAGGGTAACAGTGAGGAGTCGCAGTGTCTATACATGAGCCACTCAAGGGCAGGACGCCGGAGTACACCTCTGTCAGTCACGACTCACCTTCAATTGCCATGGTGGCACATATCAGACCTCCATTACTTAGTATGTCCTGGCACCCGCGCAGAAGACTCTTCAGCGCCAAGATGCCATAGAATACAAGACTTGGCGTAAAAACAAGTATTGTAGAAGCCAACAGGTCTGGTTTTAGCTGCCTTTTTTTTTTTTTTTTTAGCTTTGCCGGTGCTTCTTTTGTCACGATTTTTGCAAAACGTTATTTTCGGTGGAGTAGCCGAGAACTCGCAAATGTTTAACTAATTTAGCTAAAACCAAAAATATTATTTGGTCTCAAAAAGCACGCATTAGCAGAGTAGGCATTGATACTAAAAGGAACTACTTTTGTGTGGACAATATCCTCGTGAAAGAGCAAATTGCCATCACTTACAGGTAATGCCCCTTTCTATTTTTTTGTTATAGTTCAACAAGATTAATGTTCAGGCTCAAATCAGGGAATCGGAGGCTCGGCAGATCGACCCTGTTAGCTGGAGCCAGGCTTCCATCCTCGAAGAAGGCCAGTATATTGAGTACCTTAACTTGGGTAATACTAACATGTTAATATTTACAGTGCTAAGAAATGCGAAACTGGATTAAGAAGCGCTATATTAAAAAAAACGATACCAACCACGCCCCACCCCCATTCCATTTTTGTCATTGAACAAAATTATGTATGGGTACGTGTCCCCTTTCAGAAATACTGACGTCGAGGTAGGCCGATTTTTATTAAATGCCAGGGCCAGGTTATGTGCGCCTCGTAATTTATACGCTTGGAGCCCGGTGATCCAACGTGCCCCCGTAAGTTTTACGTGAAGCGTTACAATGGCCGCGCAGCCTGTCTCAGGGCCAGCTGCAGGTGTGCTGGCGGGAAAGTAATTCTCCAATTACATGTTGTATTTTGGCATGTGGTGTGTGCATATCACTTCGGCTGTGGTCTTCGGAGGCTACCTGGCACAGAGCTAAGAGGCGTTTCCAGGTCTGTGCCCGACTTCCAACCTATCCGCAGCGCACAGCGAGGTCTAAACAGCACTGTGAAAACATCCACTGTGCGGCTGAAAGAAATCTGTCATTACTTCCCCTGCAATAGTACTAATACAGTGGCAAGCTTGCGACAGCCACGACAGATTTGAAGACTGGTCCATTATATTTTTTATTGTAGTTTTTTCGTCAGAAACACAAACAGATCCTACTGCCTTCAAATTCTTGAAAACCCAGGCTCATTCAAAGGCAGGTGACTTTAAACCGACTTAAATATAATAATATTCATTACAACAACAATCTGTGTTTCCCGCCCCAGTCTGAACAGACTTCAGTAACGGGGGTTATTACAACCACAACTCATTGAACGGCTTTTACTCATGTTTCCTAAACCACTCTAGGCAGCGTCCTACAGTATCTGCACCAAGCATTCGCAAGGGGGAGGAGGGAGGGGTGCGTGACTTGAATACACTTCAAAAGGCCTGCCTGTGGCTGGATGCGAAGTGCAGCGCTAGAAAAAGCGCCAACACGTCCCTTCAGTGAACGTCACAGGGAGCCGCAGTCGACAAGACATGCCTGGGCATGTTTTCGAGTCGGACTTCTCGATTTATGCAGGTTTAGTACAGTGACTGAGAACGGGTACACCTCCACTATCTGTGCAAGACATCTGCCACACACGGCGATCTGGAGGTTGGGGGCACACGCCAACTCTAGGCAGCCGGGTGTCCCCTTCCGTGAGATCAAGAGAGCTGGGCACCATCCAACTAGGGCCTGTAGACGGGCCTCCTTCTGGAGCTGGAGGTGTGGCAGTGTCGTGGCTTTCAGCAGCCCGCTGGCACTGATCACCGCATGAGGCCAGTGATAAGCAAAACAAATCTCCACTCTGTTGTGGGAAGTGCCTTCCTGTGAGCTGAGCTGGGTCAAAAAAGGCAAGTGAGGGCCAGCCGTGCGATCTGTTTGAAACGTGCCTCTGAGTTCCATATTTTTGGATCAGACGTACAACTCACTAATAGGTCCAAAAAGTCACGAAGATTCCGGTTGCTTGTAATTCTTATTTCTCCCCGGATTTTCTTGTGGTTGCAATTTTTAGTTCACAAAAACGACAGTGGGGTTCTGGAACCATTGCAATTCTAATCTATTACCACGAGCTGCTTAGTTGTTTCTGCCCTCTGGATGCCAGTGGTTTCCGTTTAACAGGAGCCTTTAGGGATTTCATCCTTTCGAGGTCGAGAGTGCAAGTTAGTTCAGAAAGAGCAAAAAGTGTTGAGTAATAAAATGCAAATCTGTCGTAGCAAGTGCAGACATGCAAACTCTAGGAAAAGCAATCGGTTGTTCGAATGCAATAGAAAGAATGGGTTGAGACCTTGACCAGGCTGAAATTATATGTAACAAGTCAGCAGCCGCATGCACTGTGTCCTGCCCAAGGGGACTTTACACCTAAAGCACAAAAGTTAACAAATGTACACCCCCTCGACCAGAACAACACTATTTGGTAAAAAAATAAAAAGTCATGACCTTATTTACACCCGCAATTTGGGCGGTGAGAAGTTAAAAGAGAAAATACGGCGAGAGAGTGCAAGCTGTTAATGTCTAGGCAATATAAAGAACCCAGTTATTGGATTTTAGCGTTAGCTCACTGATGGTCGAACTTGGCCGGTAGCCTTGGGCCTGTCGTGCCAAGCTACGAAGACAGTCATCTGCCAGGTGATAAGCGGTGTTACAGCCGGAGACCGGGTCGGCTTGCCCTGGTCAGAATCTGCTGTGACTGGGCCAACGCCTCAAACAGTCACAGTGTGCCACTGTGTGTATCCGTTAACACATTCCCAGGGCTGCTGCTGATTTTAATGCCGGCAGCTCCCTCTAGAGTCCCGCGTGCACCTGTGAGTGTGACCTTGTGTTATATTACGGTGTGTATCACAGAGAGTGTCGCGGTCTGCCAGCCCCATACGCTGCAGTGTCTCTTCTGCATTAAAATCAGCGCAGGTGCAGTTCGCTGACGGGGCACGCTGTTATACTGGACAACTCGGTGCGGTGGAGGCTGCCGGGCAATACAGACACGGGGCACTCAGTGTGGGTGAAGCTGTGGCTCGTGAGAGTCGAAGCCCCAACACACACATACATTTATTGTTACGTTTGTTTGCACTATCCAAGGTGCTGAAAGGAAGACACTTCCACCTTCGCATTTATGAAAGTAGATCGTCACTGGTTGTGGCCCCCTATAATATTTTCTAAATCTGCGGTAATCATTACATACTACTAATACACAAGTTAATTGTGGACGTGTGAGGGAAATTAAGCTAATTTATCCTCCAGCCATTCCATGGACGCCCACAATTTAACAGTAGCCCTTGTAATATGTGTGAGGACAAAACGTGCACGGCGGAGGAAGCAATGTCTTCAAAGGTAGCACCTAGTACATGAGAGCTTTGAGGACTGGCTTCTAATAGTTCCACAAAGCCACAAGGCTCAAATTACCTTGGTGACCCCTGAGGGCCAGTGAGTGACTGACGTCGGAAGGTTTTTCAAAGAGATAGGAGCGATACTCGTAGGCTGCCCATGAGGACCACAAGGCCATATCTGAGGCTGTCACGATCGCCTGGTTTTAATACACGTCTGTCTCGAAGAACACGTAAAAGCTTGACTTCTCAGTCTCGTCCAAGGGACGTTGACGCTACTCACGAAGGCCATAATGTTCACAGTTTATGACATTCTGCCCCTTCTGTGACGAGGCGAACAGGTGTCTCACAGGGGACTATCTAGGCTCTTCTAGTTTGACCACCTCTTTGTATTAGTGACGCAAATTGATATTGCAAAACCGTGTAAACCACCAATAGCTGTGTTTTCTCAGTTTCATTTTCATGTATATATTTTTGTTATTTAAATGTATATCACCCTATTTTACTAGAGCAGACTCTCTTTCCTGAATAAGTGAGCAGAATGCCACAGACAGCACAAACCTTCCTAGGACATAACATTTCGTATTTATGAGCGGGTGTCATGTTTGTCCTGAGATCACTTCCTATTACAATGTCCTGCTCGCTATCCATTTACCCATATCCAGCCTTTAACTGGAAAAACTGGCACAGTTTTTGCTTATATCTTTCATCTGTTTGGGCGGATACATTATACCTTTACTTTCTCTTTTCTCATAGAGAGGGCTCCTAAGTCGCACTATCGCCACCATTCACAAAACAAGAGAGACTGGAAATTCTGTCAGTGCCCGTTACTGCCCCAATGATGGAACTCATGCACTAGGAGCCAGGGGTGGGTAGGCCAGAGCCTCTTAGAGGCCATTGTGGTGGGGAAGCAGCAGAGTCCCTTCTCCCCCCAAGCTCACATCAAGCAAGGGCCCTGCACTGTACAGAAACGCCAAAAGGTAGAAGCAGCTTAACATCTTAGCATTGCGCACCACTAAATATAATAACTACAGTTAAAAACAAACTGAATAACCTCACTAGTTAAGATGAACATGTGCGCACTCAATCTGCAACAAATCTCATACAAAACGTCATCTCTTTTCATTGGTTTTCCTGAGAATTCATTAAACCTTCTGAGTTGGCTGTTTCTCAACAGGCAAAAAAACTATTGACGAAGGCAGCGTCAAGTCAACTTTAGCCCTATGGCCATGAGTATTTCATGGAGATGCCCAGTGAGAAATAAACACCACCTGTAAATGAAGAGTAACCGCTGTTGGGATGCGGACATTTCAACATTCAACAAGGGCAAACAAGTGGAAACGGTTCAATGTGCTTATTGCCCACCGCAGGAAAGAAAAGGGCAATTGATCTGTAGTAAATCATTTTTGTAAGGCGGTGAAAAGCCCTACCGTAAAGAGTGTGGTCAGCTCGGCAAGTGGCCGGAAAGCTGCAGAGAGTTCTGGTGGAGGTCGAACACCCAGTATGGGGCAGCTGGTACCCGTGGCAGTATGAGCGCGGATCCTGCCCGAGGGGGTCCCGCAGCAGTGTTGGGCTTGGTTCAAAGTCTTCACAGCAAAAAGAGTGAGGCGCATGAATCTCTGACACAAGTGGTCGCGAACCATCGTTGGGGTGGCTCTCTACCGGTTCTGGTGGGCTTCCATCCTGAAATGGTCTTGCCATACTGCCCTCTGAACTCTGGGGAAAGCGGAAAAAGAAAAAACAAGAAGACAAGATTACAACATAGAAATCACAATAAGTGTTCTGTACTTTCTGAAAAACGCAAAGAGTGGTTAATGGAAACATCTATCACCTAGAATGTCGGTGTCATAACCAGTGCTTAATTTGTAAATAAAAATATGCCGGTGCCCAAAGCACTCCTCGAAAAAAAAAACACGCGGCTGCTGCAGTTAAATGTGCGAACACGGAATACGGAGGCAGCGTAATCCTGAAGCCATATCTCGGGCTTCTTCGGTCCATTTAAAGCCACTTCCTGCCTCCGCAGCTCACTCTTGCAGCTTTCTGCTTTTCCCCTTTGTGACGCTTTTTCGTTTTTCTCTTCCTCCGTCTTTCCCGTATGTGTCTTTTGCTTGCAGTAAATGCTTGGGACAGAAAAATAAGTGCCTGCCCTCAAAATTAAGTGCAGGTGCTCCGCACCGGAAACAAGTACAAATTAAGCACTGGTCATAACACTATAGATTACTGAGATTTCTTTTACTGCTTCCGCGTTTTCTATACAGCCAGCAAGCACTGACTAGTCTAGCATAAGGTTGCTGTCATCATAAGAGTATGAAAGGCCATTTGTCAGTGTGTCAGGTGACCTAGTGAACAACTGCCACAGTGCTGCTGAGGTCCGAGATTGGCTCCTCAGATTGTACATGATGGCTTTTGTGCTGACAACTCAAGCATGCTCGAGCACCACACCAACATACATCTTAGAACCATTCAGATACATTTAGCTTAAATGTACCACACCCCCACATGGCGAACATAAACATATTTTCTATTTACAGCCAGCAATGTTGTCTAGAAAACATACGTATTAGCCAAGCAATGGACAGCTGACCATCCTGTCTCTGGCGCACCCATACAAACATATAACACTCCAAAGATTATAGCAGGATGAAACTAATTTTAATGGTAAGAGGCACTACACAAGTTATGCTAGTTTAACATTTAATTAACAGCGCCCTTTCTGCCATGTTTATCACATACCTGGCAGTAGTGCATTCTGCAACACCGTGCTGAACACAGAGTACTGAAAACTCAGCCTGGATTCTAGGCACCCCAGTTTCAACACACACCTTTACCAGTCGGCAATTATGACTCTCTCCTCCTCCTCCTGAGGCTATGGACTGCCTTAAATAAATACTGGAGAAAAAGCTATTCCTGAGATAATTTATACCCCATTGTGGCACACTTGCAGTACTACAAGAATGTTCACCCCTAAACGTACTTCACTGGTTCTTCTTCATATCCAGTCGACTGCAGCTCGTTCACATGGTCACAGCCATGTCCCAGGAGATCCTGATCATCTGCAGAGTTCCCCTGGGTTCCCTCATCTTCGCTCTCTAAATGGAGTTCTTAGGGCTATACTCACAGATAACAAAAACATGCATCAATACACTAATGACACACAACTGTAGATGCAAGTCTCTGCTGCAGCAGACATCCAATGTCTCAAATACTGCTTACACGTCATCCATACTGAATGTACAGCTCCTACCAAGAGCTCCCCAAAAATGATTTTCTAGCTGTTTGCCAAGCAACAACTACTCTAAACCTGGCTGAATGACTTATACCTGGATGGATCTGAGTCCCAACTTTCAAGCAATGACAAGCCTCTACGATTCAGCCTAGACACCAATCTTTCCCTCAAAGAACACATTACACTATTGCCTGGTAACAGCTCTCTTTATTAAAAAAGCAAAAGTATTTCTCCCCAAAAAACACTTCAGAACTACTGTTTTGTATTCACGCATCTGGGTGAGGACAGTTCCCTGCTATATGCCTCAAAGGGAGCTGGGAGAAATATGATTACATCACTCTCTCCCTGACGGAATGGCACCGACTGCCCTTGCCTGACCCTGCAAAACCTACTCTATGATCTGGAAAGCCACCATGAAGAGCAACACTGTCTACCTCGCTGACAATTTTACCATCACCGGTGGCTCCATACCCACATTTGAGATATGGTCAGAATTGAGTCGTAGACATGCAAAAAAGGAAAACAAGCAACAAGACTTCTCAGTCTATCACTGAAGATCTGGAACCAATCAGTGCATCCCTCTTGACTGCCCTAATCCTGCTCCAACTTAGAACAGAGCTGAATTCTGAGCTTCTTAAAGACCAGCACATGGTAATGCAAAAACTGTCCACTTCACTCTTGGAAATCCGGTACCCTTCCAACCACATGTTAATTGCACCTGTACAGTGCTCTGCTGCCTTTCGACTAGGCTTGAGCTACCACATGCATACAAACACACATGCCTGAATAATAGGAAAGGCAAGGACTGCGGTAATAATGACAATACCACCAACAGTCGATTCTGTAACACGTACCATAAACAGGCATAACAAGCCTGATTATTACCTAGCTTATTAATAACACTTGGACATTTGAGTCTGCTTTGATGGCCTGTGACCTGCAGGTGTCTGCAGCAGGCGCAATAACCGGGCCTGCTATCTTACAGCCCTGTAAATAAAAGAAGCACCACCTTTTTGCTTTTGTTTCGCAACATATTTCAAGCAATTGTGTCTTTCACCCTTCCCCTAGAATGCAAAATAACTATAGGCTCTGTTTCTGCTGCAGACGGTCAATGCAGCCTGCCCCCTCGTTCCCTGCCAGACAAGCGTTTATATAAATCCATCCCGTTCGAGTGCGCCTAAGGCGGCCTCCTTCAATCCCGTTTTCTGCAACTGCTGGCGTGGATATATTCCTTTTCTTTTTTTGTTATTAAGTATTATATTGGCGCGAACTAGGACGCTAAAAGGCGCCAGCGCGCCTCGAGAAGCGGGGAGTTGCACAACTCTGCCTGCGCCCTGCACACATGCCTGTTCTTCCAAACCACAATGGCCTGCGTACTGATAAGAACCAAATAAACGGGTTTTGGAAGAATTAGTCAGTATTGTCCTGTAAACTCTATATGGATAGTCAGCCTTTTACACCGAAGCCACAAGTCAGAGGGATTCTGGTAAGAAGGAAGATGTAATTATTATCCAGTCAGATTTTTACTAAAAAAAATCAGAGAACGAAATGGCACGATGCAGCATCGCACCGAACTACGCAACCCACTGCCTCTGTGAAATATGAGCAAGCCACCAAAACTATGCTTGCTTGGCAAAAGTAAGTAATTTCAGAGGGTGGCTTTAAGGGGTTCGGTTCAGTGGGATGCGTTTTACCCCATCTGTTCACTACCCCCACCTCGGAACGTAAAATACAATTTGAGGCTTCTTAATCTGCATATTGGGAGCGAGGCACTTTGGGATGTGGCTGCAAGAAGACATGAGTAACTGCTTAAAGAAGCGGGTTTTAGTGCTTTAAGGATGAAATACAGCGTGTTAGAAACAGTTGCCACTTAAATAAGCCCTAAATTCAAGCACAGGTTGGCCTCTACATAGATACCAGACTATTTAATTTGACAAATGCAGCACCTCACCCACTGCTCTTGACCTCTGAATGGCCACACTGCTGTCAGTGCCTTGACAAATGTAATTGGCGATGTGTGTGTGTGATTGCCAAAAAACAATGAGCAGGCTGTTTGAGGTTGTGTATCGATCACTCTGAAGCAAACATTTAGAGAACATGGGGCATTACGCCGAGTTTTAACTTGGACTCGTGAACCTAAAAAATGGACGTTCACATTCTCACACCTGCTGCTGCGCGTGACACAACGCTAAAGTAATCAGAGGCAGGGGGTAGACTTAGGACACCGTAGCTAAGGCAAAATGCACTAGAAAGACTCGTTTATTGAAAATGAAGATGTTCCCCACACATTTTTTTCGAATGGCATGGTGTGCTTCAATCAGTGGCGGGAAATAATTGGGGAGGAGCAGCGAGAGGGACGTGTGTGTGAAGTGAAAAAATGTTATTAGACCCGCTGTATCGATAGCTCAGGCCAGTGTTGTATAAAAGTCGCGGCGATGCCATAAAATACAAAAGTCGATTACAAAACCCCAACTGTGGTAGTAGTGAAAGCTACCTGCCGTAGCAGCAGCAATACACTACTGAGGGGCGGGCGCAGTACCTCCAGCGGCCGCCGGGGGTCGGGCAAGAGAAGCTCCTAGTGTTTGTAAACAAAGCTCGGGCGGCACCTGCTGCGCAGAGACCTGGGCTGAACCCGGCGAGCCGGGGCCAACAGGGGGCAGAGACTCAGGAGAAGCCTGGGCAGAGAGAGGGGCTGACAGGAGGGCCTTTACAAGGGGACTTTCCAGGGCAGAAAGACCAGCCTTCTACAAAAAAGTGGGGCAGGGAGGGGCGCAGACGCCACCAGTTGAAGCGTTGAGGCAGAAGTATCGATTACGCTGGGGCACAGTGAGGGCAGCTATGGTGGAGCTGGAGACTGAAGTCTGGCCAATAGACTAAGGGACGGGAAAGGGGCAGGCTCGATGCTCGTCATTTTTTCGCTGTCAGCTTGTATAAATAAATGAATATTATCATGGCTTTGTAGGGATATTTTAGAAATAAAAAGGATAAAATCGAAGGCAGTGTTGAAAAAAACTAGACCTTGCCCAAAAAAACAAACGCATTGTTAACCTGCCGGGTTTACGCTGCTTTTAAATGCTTTTTTAATGGCAGCACTAATGAAAACCGCCGGTTTTACTTTCACTGCGAATCCCGCTTACATCTGAGCAACATCACTGCGGAAAGTGTGATGAGACTGGATTTCGGCGACTCCTTCGCAGAAGCTCTTCAAGTGGTCGATTCCGTGTTTCATGCGGCGTCCGCGGTGCTGGGGCGGATCTGGCAGCCCGTGGCTGCGCGTCAGGGGAGGGACGGGGAGGCGCTCGCGCTGCAAGCGGAGGGTCTCCCCCTCCCCCTCCCCCACGGCTGAATGTACACAGCCTGGCCATGTGCACCGGCTGCTGTCAGGCGCCCAGTAAACACTGGCACATGGGCTGCTCCCTCGCGCGGACAGGCTGCGGGAGATCCGTCGCTGGACCGGACCCGTCGCCTGTCCCAGCTCCCTCGAGAGGAGAGGCTGCTGGAGATAGGGCGGCTTTCGCTGCTGTGTTTCAGGGGCAGGCTGAGGGGGATGCATCGCCCACTGCACGGAATGGTGCAGGATCCCTAGCGAGATCTGCAGTGCGGCGAATCCGTGTGCATTGCACCCCGATGGACCCGGCAGACACAGTTCACACTTTATATTTGAGATCTAGACAGTTCACCCACACACAGAACCTTCCACCACAACGGAAAAGGAGATTAAAGCAGCGCTGCAAGTGCACGAAACAAGCCACACAATGACAGCCTCATCAGAACCAACGTTGAATGTAGTGCCAACCGCTGCCAATCAACTGCTTATAGTGCTAACTAGCCGTTCCTTGACAGTACCATAGTTTCAGCCCCTTCTGACCACTTCAGGATCGTGTTAGCAGCTTGCTGCCCTGAGCCATCACGCATGCCGTCCTAGACCTTACCCAGATCAAACACTGAATGCAACAAGAACTTGTGACAGTCGCCACAGCGTGCTAAAACATACACCTCCCACCGCCACTGAATGTAGTGACAGTCACAACACAGCAGTATAGAAAGCAGAGACCGCTCTGCACATCAACGCAGTTAAGTAGCTTCTCCTTCACGACAGCATAACGCAATGCAGAACCAGTGCCCACACAACACCACATACAGCAGGCAGATCCTGCCCTGTACACCATGAAATAACACCTCCACCATAATAGCACCATGGAAGGCAGTACCAGTACCTGCACATCTTCAGCATAGATCTAAGTGCCTTCTTCTTCACAACAGCACCACAGACAGCCGAGGTAGTCCCTGCACAACACCAACACAATAAAGAGTTACCATCTTCATAAAAGCTCCACAGAAAGCACCACCCGCCGCTTTAAATCACCACAGGACGCAGATTTCTCGGAACATCACTATCACACACTGAAGTGCCATCTCCTCAATAACAACACCACAAAAAGTTGTGCCTGCCCCCCCCCCCACATCACCTCCGAAGTTAATGGACGTCCGTGCACCGCATCACCACAAAAAAGGCAGTCATTGCCACGTTACAATGAAACCACATGGTGCAGTGCTTAACGACACTTCCAAACCTTGTAGAATTATGTGAAGGACAGTAGCATTCCACATTGTGCCAGCACCGCAGAAAGCCCTATGTGGTAACCGTGTCAATGTCTGTGCGGTGCAACACAAGATGTAGTTGCAGGCAAACAATGCAAAGCTTGCAAAAAGTGAGGAACCCTTCCCAAAATGCAGTTGCAGCGTAGCAGAAAATGCAGGGCCGTGCACCGAACGTTCTACCATGGCCAGAATGTAGTGCTATGCAGAAGTGTAGTGTCAGGACCAGAACATAAAGACACGACTCTAACGCAGTGCCCCCTCACCTGACTGCTGGCATGCACCGTCCCGCTGCCTCCTTCTACGGCTTCTGCACTTCAGGAATCCAAACTCAGAAAAACAAGCAACTTTGATCACAAATATCCAAGGAGTCTCTGTCCCTTTAAGATCTCCCTGGGGTCTCTTGCCACTGCCTGATGCTGGGCACGCGCCGTTGTTTCTCCCAGTCCAAAGGTGTGCGCGTGGACCATTCGTTCTGTCATCTGAAGCGCCTGGATCTTGAGCCGCTTGTTTTCCTCGTGAGCGGGGCCGCGCTAGGCGTGACGTCAGCGTTCGGCCGCGCGCTCCCCCTCTCCTTTGACAAGTTCGGGCTTGTAGAAAGTGCCACCGAACAGCGTTGCCCCTGAACCAGACGCAGCTTTTTCCACAGCCACACGAGAACTGCCGTTTATGCCGAAGGTCGGTAGGCTACGTACGAAAGGATTAGAACACTACCCTACTCATAGTCAAAAAGAGTGTGTTTCTGTCTAAGATGTGCACTCTCCCGCGCTTTCGATTTTTTTTGGCTCCCAAAGGGCGGTGCGTGTCAGCCAGCTCCGCTACGTTCTGGCGGGAAATAGTGTTTTCAGTGCGCAGGCTCCACCTGTAAAAGAATCAGAAACCAAAACTGACAGTTTTGTATACGCTTTAGTTGGTCTTTGACAGAGCAGTGGGCTGGCCTTAGTAGTCTACGTCCACCCCACCCCAAACACACATGACACGCCCACGCCCGTCCCTCACACAGACACTGGCACCGACCCTCTTCCCAACACCCGCGCCCGCCTTATCTCCACGTTAAGAAGGAGGCCGCGCCAACACCAGACCGCACAGGACATCACGAGAACTCTAACAAATGTTGCAGCTATCTATCCATCGAATGTGGACGCAGATTGGGCGGTTTTGAGATGATATGATACTTTGCTGTTTTAAATGATACAACGCAGATTAATTTGAAACGTACGCACCCGAGTTTTGACATAAACGCTTTTGTCACAGCTTTCGATCCGACATAAGCACTCCCTTTAAAATCAAGACAATTTTGTAATGTTTAAAATTAAAGAAATCTGTAATTTCTCCCCAGCAATAAAGCAGAGTTGAAGGAGAAGGACGCACAAAGTAAAGAATAACCTTTCAAGGTATGGGCAATGTGCATTTGCCTAGAACCCCCACTTTTCAAGAGGTCCCCCAGGATCTGAACTTTGTCTATATTTAACCTCTGTCAGTTCAATTTGTCCATCTAAACCCCTCTCCCTCTCTAACTTTACCTCTTACTCTGTTGCACAACCCAGTGTCATTTAAGGATTTTTGAGGTCCCAGGCAAGACCCAGTTTAACTTTTTTTGTGTGACCATGTAAAAGTTTAATATATAATATAGTATTGTTGGGTATAATGCTGACTTGAATTAGCAGGAAAGGGGTAATTCAAATTCCCAGTTCAGTCGTGGCCGTCCAAATATGTCTTTCCTGGGGGCCCCAAAATCCTTACAATGACAATGTTACGGAGGGTATAGTTAGAAATAGCTTAGCAGATGCAGTGGCACTGGCCCAGGGATGCGATGAACATCCTGAATATGACTTACTTTTTAGTCCAGGTGTGATAGGGGCAGTGGGCATTTTCCTTGCTTGCATTTTGATCCATGGCATCCTTAATACATCCTCACTAAGCCTCTGAAGAGATATGCCACAAAATCGTAATACTCTTTTAAAACACTGCATCTGTAGGCCCAAGGAAAGAATGGGAAACATTTAAATGTAAGAAAAATCATTCTTTGTCATATTAACATCTCCGCAGGATTGATAACCGAAATTCGGCTAATGGACTTTATCACATCACTAAAAAACTTACAATGGGTAGTAGTGGTTTAGGTAGCTCACCTTCTATTTGGAATGCAGCATAGGGCAAATGTAAACAGTAACGTCAGTCTGGAGGGTTGGTGCTACTATGGTATTATGTATCCTACCACCCTGGGTACAGAAGACAGCGGACCACAACCCACTGTACTACAACTTTATCAAAATCAGATACCGCAGGACACAAGAATAGTAGTCAAAGAGAAACTTCACAGTCCATAATGTACGTTCCGCAGACAGTAGTTCCAAAGCCAAAGATTTATTTGATAGTAACAAAGTCTTGTTAAGATCCAGTAAATGTCACATCAAATAAACAGCCAGCCAACACGTATTTCGTCACAGAACGTGACTTTTTCAAGGCTAACGTATAGATGCTGAAATCCAGCTTTGAGTATGTAGATGGAGGTACTTCAATAGAATAGATCTATGTGGGCCCAGCTCCATTGTGATCCTACTGAAAGGTGTCATGTTTGGTATCAAACAACTTTTCTCCTCCAACCCGACTTCTTCCCCAAGTCGGATTGAATGCAACATGCACACAGGAGAAAACCCTTGGAGGTCTCCCACTTGGTTGCCCCAGGCTTCCTGTTTCCTGACTGACAGCCTGTGAACTGATGCACCCAAGACAGGAATCAGACCCCTTGCCAGGAGGTGTTAACACTCCCAGGAATCCGAAACAAAGGCCTACCTGGACAGGAGGGGCCACCTCCCTCCCTGGCTGGATAACTAGTAAAGGGGCCCATAAAAGTGGTGAGCTTCAAAGGCCTCACCACATCCGATATGCAAGTGGGCTACCTCCCATAGGAGGACAGAGCCACCCCCTGCTCCCAGGCACATTTGCACCGTGGCAGGTGTGAAATGTCGACAGAAGGCATAAACCTCCAGATGGCTAACCTTACCCCTAGGGTGCGCTACCTCGTACAGCCGAAGATGGGTTCTGTTATTTTTAAAAGTGACAAAATAGAGGCTTCTGGGTAGAAAATATGCCACCCTCTACAGGAAGTGGTCACTTCAAGGGGCGAATTAGCCACTCGTGCTAGTAACCCATTGGCTACCCGCACCCACACCCCTAGTGCCCTTACATCTAGGATTTATGGGGCTAACCTCACACCAGATGATCAGACCCAACAAACCTGCAACAAATTACAAAGAAGAGACCCATGACTGTGACTTCAGAACCTGTACAAAATAAAGGTGCGATAACCTGTGGCAATTATCCTGCAAGTGCACAACCACGACTCGTCCTGGACTAGAGACTGGCTCCAAAGGAAGGAGGAACCACTCTGCAAGCCAAAGGCAGCTACAGGACTCCCTTGGACTAGAGGTGTTAGTCCCATTGCAGTCCGCAGGCATCTCGCACTCCCGAACCAAACCCGAACCAAACAATCACTGGCAATCGGGCCCATCGAGGGATTGCCCAAAAGTAAATGGTCCAGCGCATTGTGGGAAATGTAGTTCTGAACTCCAGCATGTTTCACATGGCTGCTGTTTTCCCTTGGATTCCAGGATTTTGAGACTACCAAAAGCTGAATTTGCTTCTACCAAGGCCAGTACCTATGTTCGAAGCTGCACCTCAAGGGAGTCCCACATCATCTTCAACCCATCACCCCAGTGGCTCTGTTGTCAAGATTTTGCACCCCTTTCCTCGCCAACACCGTCCAAGCAGCAAAACCAGCACCTGTGGCTTCTGCATTCAGCACCAAGGACAGTCAGGACAAATCTGCCTACGGGCTCCACAAGCCAGGTAAAATTGTACTGACTGCTGAACCTTGGTCCAGGGACCCACATCACCTTTACCCTTCAGTGGGTTAGTCTGAACTCGACCTGCAAGTGCCCAATTGTCACTAGTACATTTCTCCATTCACCGTAGTGTTAAAGCTTTGGAAGAGCGAACTTCACTGATTTAAAAATCTATAACTCAGGTTATACTAGCCGATTGTCTTTGTCTTGGTGTCTAAAATTATATAAGAATCAGCTTTATTTTAATAAATTGGTGTCAGATTTCTTTTGAGTCGTGGTAATTACTTATCATCCATGTTAGTACTGTGAAATGTTTAACCTGTTTTTCTAGTAAAGCTTGACTGCTCTGTATTACACTAACAGGACCGAACTAAGGATTTATTGGTGTAAATCCAAAGGACCCAGTTGGAGGTTTCTTGACAGTATTACATAGTGAAGTCTAATCAGCCTTACTGCATAATACCCCACTTTCCTACATAACTCTACATATGCAACAAAGTATACCATACAAAATCAACAACACAGTCCCCATTTAAGGTTCGGGCACTAGTAGTTGTCCGACAAATTCCTGTCCCACCCTCCTTCATGTAACATGTTCAGGGTTATTAGACACTCATTGATGGCCTCATCAAGTAATGCAACCTATCAGGCTCTAACCAAGAGTTCTCCCTTTGACGCTTTGGGAATTTAGTCAAAATTGTCTATGTTGCCTCAGCACCATTCGCAGTGAGTCCCCTGGACCACACTTAATATGCATGAGTGTTCATCACTGAAGCTTTCTTGTCTTTAACCAGGGTGTGTTATTTACAAACACACACTGCCAGCACAGACTCACTATGTGCGCTCTGCACAACACTTCACCCTTCATGTAATGTATTTCTGTAATGTATTTCTGTCAGGCACACATACACCCATTACATGTACTAACCACTAATGCATTGTGCTGTGCTGCTCCACCATTGTACTGTACCCTTCTCAGGCACACATACAACCAACTCAGAGTCACCACTCCTGCGTAGCACTCCACACCTTACCTGATGTAGGGCAAGGGTGAGGTAAGTACATAGCAGCGGAACATTTAAACAGATGAGTGAGCCTGTAGGCCCCACTCCAGTGACACAGGATAAAAAGGTCCTGCTCACTAATACTGTTCTGTACATGGTATGCTGCCACTGCAGCACTCATGCTGCTTAACTTCTGGTGAAGGCACTAGTCTTCCATCACTATGAGGGTGGTGCTTTGGGTGCTCCTCCTGGTCACAGTGTGTGAAACTTACTTATGTCATTGCGCACATGCATGATCGATGTTCGCCTATGACAAACATTTCAGTATTAGGGACCAGACAACAGTACAGCAGGGCACTCAGGGCAGGGGTACATGTCTTTACCAGGCAGAGGACATTTCCGTCCCAACAGGTGTACATTGTCTATTATTAACTCCATTGCCCCAATATTGCTGTAAACAATATTTAGGAAACAATATTTTTGTCACAGTATTTATGTCATAATTTTTGGGCATCATACCCAAAAAACAGCATTTCAAGAAGACATTTACCCTAAAATACAGCTTGCCAAGGAATGCTCCCTTCAGAATTTAAAATCCAGGCCAAATATCATCTGTGAAGCACAGCCTAATCACTTATTAACATGATTATCAACTCACCTCAGCGATCTCACATAGATGTGTTCCTAATTATCTTGCCACTTTGGGTTGCTGACCAAATGTATATATGCTCTATCGGTGCCACTAATACATATGTCCTGTTTACTCTTTGTACCAACACACTTGATTATCAAACTGAAGCATCCTATTGACCTATGTAGCCTCATGCTATTTACAGCATGCTTCTGTGTACAGTTTTATTTTCCTTCTACGGGCCCAATGATCTATGACTGGCCTCTCTTTGTGTCTCATTATATGTTTATATATGGGATAAAGTACTCCTTCTATGCATTATGAGGATTTTGCAAGTCACTGAGGAGTTCATGTCTACATTGAGGAACAGGGCATAAGGACAAGTTCCTTTGCAAAGTAATGAAACTCCAAGGTGACTTGCAATATTCTTTTAGCATATGGTAGAAAGCATTTTGTTCTTTAAAAGTCATTGCTACATCCTCACCCTACATAAATAACTTAAACCCTTTGTGTCTTGATCCTTCATATAAAGGAAATGCTAAGCTTACAGACATGAAGGATACAAATTGAATCTGTAGTGAAAAGGTAAACCCTCAAAAAGCAGTTAGGAATTTGTTGCAATTCTTTTTGGAATCAATTTAATGAAAACCAGATTACAAAGAGCTGTGGCAGAATGAGGTGTAACATGGATAGGGATTCTTTATTCCTGCAATGAATTGAAGCACTAGAAAATAAACATGTTATCATGAGTGTTATAAATTGAGTCTGTAGTTGGCAGTGGTATACACCCTTGTCCAAGTAAAGACCACAATCCTAGTCAGGGTAAGTCATAACACAATCCAAATTATCCTGTGCTCACCCTCTAGTAGCTTGGCACAGAGCAGGCAGGCTTAACTTAGAAGGCAATGTGTAAAGTATTTGTGCAGTAACTCATACAGTAACCCAGTGGAGACATCACAAAAGTACTCCACACCAGTTCGGAAAAATAGATGATATTTATCTGAATAAAATCAAATCAAAACAACAGAAATCCAATGTACACACGCAAAGTTATGATTTTTAAAGATGAAATCCCAAAATAGCGCTTAAAAACTTAATTGCTCAACTAGGGCTATCACAACGTCTTTGATGGAGTTGTTCCCAGCAGTCCGAAGCCACTTGTGATGGAGTGTGGCACTGCACATGGAGACACATTGCCCCCCAGGCACCGTACCTTTAAAAACAATGAACCGTGGCCGTTGCACAGAGTCAGGGAGGTGAGGCGTTGCTGGAGCCAGTGCGGCGTCGTTTCCTTACGGTGACCGGGGAGGTGAGGAGTTGGGTCCATACTGCGAGGCAGGGGAAGTGAGGTGTCAGTTCCGTCTGGTTGCAGGGGAGCTGATACAGCATCGGGCGAGGTGTCGCATCCTTTTGACCAGATGGGGTCGATGAATCCAGTCAGTCAAGAAGTGATGTGTTGACTTTGCAGGGCCACCAGTGGCGTCGCGGCGATGTCGGACTTACGTTGCAGCCCATGGTCGTTGTGTTCAGCACGGACCACAGAGCAGGTAGCAGTACGGTGTTGGACAGCGATGTTGGGACTGGAGTTGCTGAAGTCAGTGAACTAGACAGAAGCTAATAGATGAAGTCCTTGTTGGCCCTGAGACTTCAGAAAAGGAGGGAAGCTCAATCCAAGACCTTGAGAGCACTTATGGAGGAAAACAGAGTCCTTCCAGCAGAGACAGTGACCAACAGGCAGCAGGGCAACAAGCAGGGTAGCAGTCCTTCCAGCAAAGCAGTCAAATGAGTCCCTTGGGCAGCCAAGCAGTCCCTCTGACAGAGTCCAGGTGTAGGCTACCAAGCCATGATTGTTTCAATCTTGGCCTGGAGGGGCTGCCCCTGGCCACCACCTATCAAGTGCCCAAATACACCACGGAATCCTGCCCAATCTGGCACTTACTGGCCTTGATTGTCAGTTCTGCCTGTTGAAGGGCCTGGAGCACCTCTTGGCAGTGATGCAGATGTTCCTCCCAGCTGGCACTGTAGAGGACAATGTCATCTACTGTAAGTAGGCAGCACAGAACGCCTCCTTAAGAACCAGAACCCTGTTAACCAACCGTTGGAAGGTAGCAAGGGCATTCTTCAAGCCAAAAGGCATCACCCAGAATTGGTAATGTCTCACAGGGGTAGAGAATGCTGACCTTTCTTTTGCCCCCTCAGTCAAGGCGATCTGTCAATACCCTAACACAGATCAAAAGTACAGAGGAATTTGGCAGCGCCTAACCTGTCAATGAGCTCATTAGCTCTGGGTATAGGGTGTGCGTCGGTCTTGTGACAACTGAAGCCTCAGTAGTCCACACAGAACTGAAGTTCTGGCTTGGCACCCAGTGGGGCAACCTTTGGTACCAATACCACTGGGCTGGACCATGGGCTGTTAGAGTTTTCAATCACCCCTAAAGCTAGCATCTTGGTAACTTCCTCCTTGATGCTGGCTTTCACCCTGTCTGACAACCTGTAAATTTAGTTCTTTACAGGGGGACTGTCTCCTCTGTCAATGTCATGGATGCACAGATGTGTGAGTCCAGGGGTGAGGGAAAACAGGGAGTAACGCTGTCCCAGTAACTGGTAACAGTCACCTCGCTGTTCTATGGTCAGGTAGTCAAAGAGGTTGACACCCTCCACTGACCCATCACTTTCATGTGCAGAGAAGAGGTCAGGGAGAGGTTCATTCTCCTCCTCCATACCCTCATCTGTCACAAGGAGCATGCTGACTTCAGACCTCTCAAAAGGAGGCTTGAGTCTGTTTACATGGAGCACCCTCAGGGGGTTTCTGGGGCTCTGGAGGTGGCCTACCCCTTACATTACTTTACTTTGTATGGGTCACTCCAGGAGTGCTGGAGAGCTCTGGGCATTACTGGCTCCATGACCCATACTTTGTCGCCAGGTTGAAACTCCCCCAGAGTGGCCTTCTGGTCATAACAGTGTTTCATTACCTCTTTACTGCCCTCAAGGTTGCTTTTGGCCTTTTTTCAGAAATCAGTGCATCTGGTTGTAGAATGCCAACATGTAGCTGACCACATCCTGGGAAGGAGAGGGTCCTGGGAGCATTATCCCACCCCCTCCTTGACAATGCTAGGAGGTCCCCCAATAGGATAGCCATAGAGGAGTTCAAAGGGACTGAACCATACTCTTTTCTGTGGCACCTCTGTAAGCAAAGAGAAGGCATGGCAAGAGGACATCCGCTTACGCATGGCCTCAGGTAGGCTGCAATCATGCCCTTCATGGTTTTGTTGAATATCTCAACTCAACCATTGGATTGAGGGTGATAATGTGTGGTGAACTTGTAAGTAACATCACAAGCATCCCACATGGACTTCATGTATGCAGACATATGCAGACATGATCTTGGTACCTCTGTCAGGCACTATCTCTTTGGGGAACTCTACATGGGTAAAGATCCCCATCAAAGTTCTGGTCACCACAAGTGCAGTAACCATCCTCAGAGGGATTGCCTCTGGGTAGCGTGTGGCATGGTCCACCAAGACCAGGATGAACCTGTTGCCTAGGGCTGTCTTGGGGTCCAGTAGACCAATTACTTTGATCCCCCAACCTTTCAAAGAGGGTGCCAACAATGGGAAGTGGGTTCAGGGGAGCCTTCAACTTTTTCCCTGGTTTTCCACTGGCCTGGCAGATGGGACAGGACCTGCAGAATTTTTCTGAGGTTGTCTTCATTCGGGGCCAATAGAAGTGGAGGACAAACCTGGCAAAGGTCTTGTCTTGCCCTAAATGTCCTGCCAGTAGTATTTCATGAGCCAAACCCAGTAGGAAGGCCCAGTAACACTAGGGTGCCACCAGCACATGTGCTGCCCCAGTACCTGGAGCCTTAGGCTCACTATATAGGAAATCATTCTCCCAGTAAATTAGGTGATCCCTAGAGGTTTCACCTGCTGCATGGGCTGAGGCCTTTCACCTCATGCCCTCTAGAGTGGGACACTCTCTCTGCGCTTTGTAGAATTCCTCCCTGGTGGGCCCACCCTCAACTTGCCAGCTAGCAAGCTCAGGTAGGTGACCTAGGGTGGCATTGTCCTCCCCAGTTGGCTCAGGGGCCTCTTCCTCAGGGGCCCGCCAGCCTCCTCTGCAGGAACTTCTGGGATTGGTTTCCGCTGCCCCTTGCCCCTCTCCTTGGCAGCTTTCTGGGCCATTCTTCCAGGCTCCAGACGTTCTTGACTCCCCTCCTGGGCAGCCATGGACTGTGTTGTCAAGCAGACCCACTCAGGCAATCCCATCATCTCCAAGTGAGACCTGAACTCTACCTCCCTTTAGATAGTGTGCTTCAGGTCATTGCCTAACAGACAATATACAGGCATGGCAGTGCTCAAAGCTATATTAAGAGTACCAGAGACCCCTACACTCAAAGGGAACCAGAGACACCAGTAGATGGCTCTCACAATTGTCAGCGACTATGACTTGGTGGAATGTGTTCAGTAGGACCTGCTCTGCTGACACCAGCTGACCCCTGATAGCAGTCATACTGGCTTCTGTGTCACGCAGAGCCTCCACATGTTGCCCATTAATGGTGACCCGCTGCCTATATTTAGAAGTATTGGCAAGCATGTGGGCTTTTGGCACCATATCTTCATCCCCAGGGACACCTCTGTCTGTTCCCCAAAACTATCTGGTACTGTGCTAGCCAACCCAGGTGTCTACCCACCAGTGGTGGGCTGTGCCTTCTTTGGACATTTGGATTTGCCCTTAGAGTGACCATACTTGAAGCACTCTGCACATAAGGGTACAAACCTCCCTGCTTGGCGATCAAAGAACCCTTTCTTCTTGGTCTGAGACTGGGTCTGGTTACCACTATTCTCATTGTAAATATTTTGGGGGCCTTTAGGGAACTCCTTATTTTTAAGTTTTTCTCCCCCCTCTTTCTTCTGATACTAACCCTGACCACCTTTGTGAGTGGTCCCCCCAGATACCTTTTTGGACACTCTGGGGCTAGCCCAGAGGTCCGTCTCTTCAGCAAGCTTTCTGGATTCAGTCAACTTGCTGTCAACTAGGTGCTAGCTCAACTCTACAAAGCAAATGCTGAGCATGTGCTCTCTCAGGATTAAATTGTACTACCCAACATAATCACTGACTAGAAGTGTCTGATTTAGTGTGGTTAGAGACCCAGTATATATACACCCAAAAATGCCTTTGAAGTGGGGGAAACCTCAAAGAGTGATTTTGAAGTGCACAAGTTCCCCTTTCAGCCCAGTCCTGTTTGCCAGGATCCCTGTGGGGGTTATCAGTCTTTTGTGAGAGAGAAGGCCACTGGCCTTTGAAGTTTAAGAGAGAGCCCCTCCACCCTTCCTGCCCAGGGAGACCCAGTCAGTATGCAGATGGATGCAGATGTGACAGAGTATCCTTTGTTTATGACTGTCTGAGTGGAATGCAAAAGGATAGCTGTTAACCAGCAGAGACCAGACGTTGTTTGGAGACAGGCTGAAAGGCACAGGTGGCAGTAAGTGCAGAGAAATGCCCACTTTCTAAAAGTGGCATTTCTAAAATAGTAATGTTAAATCCAACTTCACCAGTAAGCAGGATTTTCTATTACTATTCTGGCCATATTAAACATGAAAGAGCTACTCCTTTCAGATCAGAATCTACCACTTAAAAGTATATGAGGGCAGTTCTAATGCTGGCCTATGTGAGGAACAAACCTCACTAATTCGTTTTCCCCTACCAGGACATGTAAAACACATAAGTACATGCCCTGCCTTTTACTTACGTAGCACCCTGACCTATTGGTTACCTAGGGCCTACCTCAGGGGTGACATATGTAGGAAAAGGGAATCTCAAGGCTTGGCAAGGAGGTTCAAATGGCAAGTCGAAGTAGCAGTGAAACTGCACACACAGGCCTTGCAATGGCAGGCCTGAGACATGGTTAAGGGGCTACTTATGTGGGTGGCACAATCAGTGCTGCAGGCCCACTAGTAACATTTAATGTACAGGCCCTGGGCACCTCTAGTGCACTTTACTAGGGACTTAAAGGTAAATTAAATATGCCAATTGGGTAGGAGCCAATGTTACCATGTTTAGGGGAGACAGCACATGCACTTTAGCACTGGTTATTAGTGGTAAGGTGCGCAGAGTCCTAAAACCAGCAAAGACAAAGTCAGAAAAATGGAGGGAGGCAGGCAAAGAGTTGGGGGATGACCATCCTAAGGCTGTCAGGTCTAACAATGAGTATCTGTTTTCTGCTGATCATAGTTCATTGTAAAAAAACTATCATAAAAATGGAAAGCTGGTTCTCGTTCCCATTATTTAAAACGCATCTGTAATTGTGCTCTGTGATGTACGTTTTACCTTGCCTACTGGGCCTTCTCACAGGAATTATGACATTTCAATTCAGCTGTAATAAGTTGAGCAGTTAGATCACTTTTGTATTTCAGATGACTAGAGATTTACAGCTCAGTTGTACTAAGAATTTGGCATGTACAGTGTTGTTACTAAAGATGGGCCTCATTATGACCGTGGCGGTCTTCTGACTGCCAGGCCTAATGTGGCGGTATTACCACCAACAGTCTGGCGGTATATACCGCCACATTATGAGATCGGCGGGTTGGCTGCAGCCAAACCGCCACCTCTCCACGGGCCGGAGATGTCTATCTCCAGACCGGCAGCTGACATAGTACTACCCATGGCATTATGAGCCGGCCTACCACTATGGTTTTTGTGGCATTGCCATGGTGGTAGGCCCTACCGGTGACAGGGAATTTCTTCCCTGATTACCGGTAGGTGGCTCACCCAATCCCCCAACACTCACCTGCTGCCCCCACCCCTCCTCCATCCAAACTCACCCCCCCTCTGATCCACTCACTCACCCCTCTACCCCCTCCGATCCACTTACTCACCCCCATACATGCACACACCTGCAGACACGTACACACCACACAACTGACCCCACCCTCCACAGCCACACATGCACACATCAATCCCCCCACCCTCACTACAGTCACAGCGCCCCTCACCCCACACGCCCCCTTCCTGCTTACATGCACACAGACACCCACACACATCACGCATACATCCATTGACTTACACTGGCATACACACATTCATACACACACTAGCATACATGCATTTATACATGCATACTTTCAGACATACTCACACACATTCTTACACACAATCATACTGACATGTAGACACACACACACTTCACCATTCTTACACGCATTCACGCACACGCATACAACCACGTAAACAACAGAATACACACAGACGCATTCACACACATACTCACACATTCAAGCACCCACTCAGGCACACACAAACAACATCTCCCACCCCCTCCCCTGCCGGACGCTCGACTTACCTTGTCAGGTGAGGAGGTCGTCCAGTAGGGAACGGGAAGGGGCACTGCTATCTCCGACAGGAGACCGCCGTGCCATATTAATGGTCATAATACGGCTGGCGGAGACCTTCTGACGGGGCCGCGGCGGCAGTGTTAGCAGCGCCCGCTCACCATGTGCACCCCCATAAGCACTGACGGATTTCCGCTCTTATAGTGGCGAAAGTCAGACAGTGCACATAATATGGCAGACGGATGGTAGCCGCTGTGGCGGTATGTTGGCGACCGTCACCGCGGCAGTAGGCGGTATTTACTGCCAATGTCATAATGAGGGCCTATGTCATTCATATGTTGCATTGATGTTATCAGTGATGTCATAAAACATGTCACGAGTGACATAACATGAAGTCCTAAAGAAATCATAAGAAGTGCATGGCGAAGACGCGAGGTATAGTTACTTCAGTTACAGTTTGCAGCAAGGAACGGAGTTGAATTAGCCATTTTTGTAGAATAGAAAGTTTCATTAAGATTCATCAAGCAGCGCCAAAGTTATTAGCAAACCAAGAAATCAATTTATTATAGAAACCGGGTCCTAACTATACGTACACAGTGGCGACTGCAAATATGGAGCACATACGTGTATATATATATATATATATATATATATATATATATATATATTTATATATATATTGCATTGAAAATAGTGACTTTGTGGCAGAAATGCAAATGATGAGAAACAGATTTTTGAAGAGAGGATATTCTGACAAATTAATTGATAATACGTGTGAAAAAGTACTTTCATTAGACAGTGAAAAATTGTTGATTTCCCAGAAATGTACTAATGTAGATGACAACCAAACAATTTGGTTTATTACAACCTTCAATACTCAAGCATGGGAAGCCAAAACGCATTTTAATGAAATGTTGGAATATTCTTAAAACTGATGAACATTTAGCAGACTCAATTGGTCAGCAACCTCAGGTGACTTTCAGAAGATGTGTATCTTTAAAAGATTGTTTATGTAATAGCCTAGTTCAATCATCTCAGGTGAATAAGGAATTTGCAGTTCAGGGTTTCTTTACATGTGGCAAATGTAAAGCCCGTAAGGGCAGTAATAATTGCCGTAAGATTCAGTTATCTAAGAATACACGCCCCTTTGTTATCAGAAAGTACCTCAATTTAAATACGGAATATTGTGTCTATGCTCTTAGTTGTCCGTGCATCAAGTATTATATTGGTAGCACAATCCATAGAGCTAAGAAAAGAGTATTAGAACATAGGAGAGTTATAACCAATGAAGACAAAATATATCCAATTGCCAGACATTTTGCTATTGCTCACCAAAGAAATAGGGACCTATTGAAATTTTGTGTGCTAGATAGCATTCCAGTTAGAATAAGAGATGGCAATAGGGAACCTGAACTGAGACAGTTAGAATCTAAATTAATTATTAAATACTCAACCATTTTTCAACATGGTTTCAATCAGGATGAGGAGCTTTCGGTTCATCTTAGTTCCACCTAGTGGCTGGGGTTAGTACAATGTCTCTATTGTGAGTGAAATTAGGGAATGTGATATAATTTTTAATTGTCGTTACTTTGTTTAATAAGTACTAATTATTTTTCATGTTATACTCTGTTATTAGGTATAAATAAATTGCTGATCTTGGCTGGTGTAACGCAAAGAGCTATTATATCTTGAAAATATTTTCTAAACTTTTGATGAGTTCATTCTGCATACTAGATTAGTATTACAAATATTGATTTAATATTGATTTAGAAATGACAACACAGTACTTTAAGAGGCTCGTGATGTAATAAGTATATTTATTTATTTACAAATATTTTGAGCTCCATTTGGATGGTAATATATACAAGTGAATCAATGTGATAATAAGTTCCAATAATATGTAGTGTATGATGAGAACTCCGTTTCAAAATGTCCGACACCTTTGCAGCATACTTTTAGAGATCAGCATAAGTCCTTTATGTTGTTTTTGTAGTTTATATTTAAATGTGTGCACCTATGGAACATTTGTTTGACTTGTGAACAAGGAGCGGGCGCTCTGAAACGTGTCAGGATTTCTTTTGTTTAAGTACAAACCCGCTTTTGCATTGAGTCACGGCTCGTTGCTTTTCGTCGCGGGATTCATATCTTGTGGTGTTTGGACAATGTCTTGAACGATTTACGAGGGGTCTTCGTCCTGCCTGTGGCTCACCGTAAGGAGTAAGTGGCTGGTGTGAAGGAGACGTTTATATAAATAAATATCAAACACTTCTCTCCCGGAGTTAAGGGAAAAAGGCAGCACTCCACGGGCACAGCGAGTTAAAATCTTTTATTCGCCTACAGGGACATGTTTCGGCGTTGCCGCCTTCATCGACCTGTAGATCGCCATTTTGGCTCAGTTTATATACTCCAATCACAATATACTCAATCACCTTATTCTGTGAAAGAACTGCTTTTGTTACAATTGTCCATTACATATACCGTATAATCATCTAATATAGCCTTAGAACCCGCCGTAGTGGGCTCTACCGGCTATTAAAGGCCCGCTCCCCGCGTTAAATGCCCGAGCCGAAGGTGATAAGTTTTACCAACACAGTAAAATGTTAATTAAAATGATACAATGGTGCCTCGAATACAATATGTTTTTTTTCAATCAGGAGATCTTTGAGCAACAACGGGGTACCGCAATGGGAACCTGTTTCGCCCCAAGTTACGCCAACCTGTACATGGGGTGGTGAGAAGAACTTGTATAAAATAATCCCCCACTGGATAAATGGAATGACAACATAATCATGTGGTTAAGGTACATAGACGACGTTTTTATAATTTGGAAAGGTAATTTGGACATTGCTTCACAGTTTATTGAAGAGATCAATGTAAATGATTGTAATTTAAGATAATTTAAGATTCACAGGGAAAAGTGATCATCATGAGATTGAATTTTTAGATGTGAAAGTAATGATTGTCAACAATAAAATAGAGACAACTTTATTCAGAAAAACAACGGCAGGCAATAGCATCTTGCATGCTACCAGTTATCATCCCCAACCTTTAATAGATAATATTCAGTTTGGGGAGTTACTAAGGGCCAAAAGAATTTGCAAGGAAAAAAGTTTTAAAGGTGTACAGGAGGAAATGATAGATAGATTGTACAGTAGAGGATATTCTAAATCTGCATTGGATAGAGCTATGAGGAAAGTAGAATCAATTACAAGAGATACACTTCTATTTTCCACACAGGGGAGTGAAACTACCAAGACATGGAACAGAACAGGACAAAAATTGAGTAAAGCCTCAGATACAGTGAGGTTTATAACAACTTTTAATACAGCACACTTGCAGATGAGAAAATTGTTACAAAAACACTGGCATGTGCTTAGAAGTGATCCTGTGATAGGGGAGCAAGTATTGACTAAACCTTTAATCACATATAGGAAAGGAACATCTATGAAGGATATTTTGGTTAAGAGTGACATGAGACACGAAGTATCCAATAAAAATTGGATTAAACCACAAGATGGTTTTTAAAGATGCTTTAAATGTAAAGCCTGTAGGAATGGAGAAAACATCTGTTCTATCAAAAGAGGAGAGAAAATTGTACATTCTATTAAAGGAAAATATAATTGCAAAAGCGATTTTGTAGTTTACATCTTAAAGTGCAGCTGTCTTAAAATGTACGTGGGCAGTACAAAATTGCAAGTACATAAAATAATTTTGCAACATTTGAGGGCAATTTTGAATAAAGATGATTCGTATCCAGTTGCCAGACTTATGCATGAAGTACATGGAGGTAAAATAGAAGACATAACATATAGTGTTATAGATGGAATCAAAAAAGACATTCGGGGAGGTGATAGAAAAAAATATTTAAGAAAATTGGAATCTAAATACATATTGGCATTCGATACCAAAGAACCAAATGGGTTAAAAAGTAGTGAAGAGATGTATATTCATCTATATTGAATCAGTAGGTTGTTGTGTCAATAGCAGAAATATAATTATTAGTTAAGAGTAATATTTTTTCTAATGAAAAGGTGATGGTTTCTTGCAAATGGAAAAATGAAATAACATTAAGAAAACTATTAATGAGCAATGACCTTTGTTAATTAGATAAGTATTGTATAATGTATTGGTGTCGTTAGGTTTAAGATCCCAAATTATAAACATTTATGAAAAAACACACAAAAAAACAAAAAAACAAATGTATATTATCACAATAAGATTTAGTATTTAATTGTTATTAGATGATTATACGGTATATGTAATGGACAATTGTAACAAAAGCAGTTCTTTCACAGAATAACATGATTGAGTATATTGTGATTGGAGTATATAAACTGAGCCAAAATGGCGATCCACAGGTCGATGAAGGCGGCAACGCCGAAACACGTCCCTGTAGGCGAATAAAAGATTTTAACTCGCTGTGCCCGTGGAGTGCTGCCTTTTTCCCTTAACTCCGGGAGAGAAGTGTTTGATACAATACGCGGTGGCGCGGGTATCGGGAATAGCACCTTTGACATTCAGGTGCAGAAAGGAAACGCCGCGGTCAAAGTGTTTTGTTATATATATATATATATATATATATATATATATATATATATATATATATATATATATAATATATATTACACTGACGTTATAGATAAAAATGTATGTTGTAAATGAACTGAACTATTGAAACTCACCAGTTATAATTATCTCAGGTGCCTATACCTCGTGCCCTAAAGTAACTATGACTCACACCCCTACCATACACAGTGTTGTTTTCAATTATGCCACTTCAGATGTTGCAGTGGTTTTATCAGTAATGTCACAGAACATCTCATGAGTTATGTAATTTGTGAGATAATTAGCGGTGCATGGCGGGGGATATGTTATTGGGATGCCCTGTAATTAAAGTTTCTAAATGAAAGTCTATTTAGTCACTGGTACTGCTGTACTACAGTGGGACCACACATGTTGTAGGGGTACTGCAGTACCCAAAACCAATAATAAAAATAGAGAATGGCAACCTCTCAGTAGGTTGAGTGAAGAGCATGGCCTTTAGGAGTCAAGGTTGACCACCAGGTGTCTCAAGAGAGTGTGATGTCCAGATGTAGGAAGGGGTACACTAAAACGAGGTGGACAGCTGGAAGGTGGGCGGAAGCACGTTGATGAGTGTGAGCTGAGCACTGCAGCATCGGGACCCATGGAGCTGGGTAGTCCATGGTGTGGCGGTGAGGTGCTACCCAATTGTTTTCTCCCCACTGTAGCCATACTCAGCTATTGATGGTGTAAGCCACTGCAGTCACTCTGACACTTTTTGAATACCTCTGCTGGATTACTCTAGAACACTCTCAATCAGTCCTGCACTTCAGGGGAAACATCAATTGCTTACTTTTCTTTGGTTTCTAGCCACTCTGTAGTATAGAAGATAGTGGTTGTTGCCACTTGTGGATGTCGTTTGAAGTAGCTTATTGTGGTGGGGCCATGTAAGCAAGGTTGCCATTGAAAACATTGAACATAGAGCTTTGATCTGAAGTCCTGTGCTGCTGCCCCTAGCCCTGGTAATCCTGTTGGGCCACAAAGTTGAGTCACTAACACAGGAGACCGAGGGAGGCGTAGACTTCGTTTTTCGGTTAGACCTGAAGTTGGGCACGGGTAGTTACTGGGATTCCTCTGGAGGCATCTGAACAGTGGTGACCTGTGGTGATGCAGAGGTAACTGTTAGAACAGCTCGGGTGCTTTTGTCATGCTCTGGCTCCTCTGCCCTTTCATTAGTGTGGTTTTGTGGACCCAGCCCTCAGACTCCTCTGATGTTGCTGCTGCCCTTCGGGAATTTAAATCTAAGTTTAGACTCAGAATTCTGTCTAAAAAAGGAAAATTTGATATAATTACAGCCTCAAGTACAGTGAAAAAACCCCAAAAATATTTGACCTGATCCTTGGTCATGGAATCAGTCGCCTTTTGATATTGTTACGATTGTCCAAAACAAAATTAATGCAGCTGGTCAACCTTAAACACAAATCCTTCGCTTGGTTTCTGGGAAGACAAAGAGTGGAGGTGGTTACGTCATACAAGTACCTGGGAGTATATTTGGAGCCTCGATTGACATGGAAGTGTCAACTGCTCACAATCCAGGCAAAATCACACTCATTGCCATATAGCTTCAAACTGCTGAAGAAGAAATTGGACTGCTCCAATATGACCCACCTCCTCAAAGTCATGTCCGCCTAGTTTCTCTCCGCCGTACCTTACTGTACAGAAGTCGTGGGGCCGGGTGATCCCTCTATTAAATAAAAATCAAACCAGAGTATATAAGGCTGTCTTTAACATTCCGAAAAGTGCGTCCCCAGCCCAGGTCTGTCTGGAGTTTGGCTTAAAAAACTGCCTTTTCAGTGCAAGGGAACATTTCTCAAAGTTTGCTGGAAGCTACAAGCCGCAGAGAACACTTACATAAATAACTCCTGCTGGCAAGAAGCGGAGGCTCAACAAATTAGTAACAGAAAAGGAACCTGGGAAAACTATCTCAATCAGGTAATCCAAGTGTTGGAAAATGGGTTATTGGTAGGGCAGGTAGGTACCTACACCTAGCAACAAGCCACAAACCTCCACAAAAGTACAGTTAGGTCTCAGTAAATTAATCCCAGCTCTACCCTTGGTAGCTTGGCATCGAGCGTCAAGGCTTAACTTAGGAGACAAAGTGTAAAGCATTCAAATATCACACAACAGTAATAAAATAAAACACAGGAAACAGTTTAAAAATCCAAAACCAATTTATAAAAATAGCTTATATTTTTATCTTTAAAATGACACAAAAACGATTAAAATCGGTTCAGGGGAACCGGAGGTATGAATTTTTAAAGTATTATTATTTTCTAGCGCATAGAAACAAAAAGCGCCAATCGGGTCATCTGGTTGCACCAGGACCGGGACAAAGTCAAACTTTCAGGCCGACCGCGATGGAGCCCTGCTCGGATACAGGTCGCGGGAAGCCTCGGTTAAAAAGTTACCTTCTGACTTAGTCTTTATTTTGAAGTTTTTCTTCACCGGGACGAACCTGCCAGTTGGATCCGACCTCCTGGAGCCCTTGTCCGGATACGCGAAGTCGGTTTCCTCGGTGGTGATTTCTACCTTCGGACTTAGTCGTTTTTTCGAGATGAAAATCCTTCGACCGGGGTAAACCTGGATCTTGATCCGACGTCCGTGGAGCCCTTCTCGGATACGATGGCTGGAAGGTCCCGGTCAACTTTTTACGTTCGGACTTAGTCTTTTTTTCGGATGTTTTTCTTGACCGGGACGAACCACGAAGTCAGGCCGGGTCGCGGTTGAGGCAAGCCGGCTAGAATTTCCGCGTCGAGTCGGTCACTTTATGGAGCTTTTTTCTAAAATTTCTCCAATCTTTTCCAAACTTCTGGGGCTTCACCCAGATGTTCTTTTAAGGTTCTTTTGGGGCCCACAGCTCACCCCAAGGGTCCAGAAGTTCTGTGATGGTCCTTGGGAAGTGCGGACTTCAACTCCCAGAGTGCACCTGGCGCAAACTCCTTTTTGGCCACTGGGCAGTGGTCAGCTGGTCACTTTTTCAGGAGTTGGTGCAGGGGACTCTGGTTAGCAATTTTTCACCTGTAGCAAACAGGGAGTCCCTCCTTGAACCAGTGGAAGCCAGGCAAAGTCCTTCTTGTGGTGAAGCCCAAGTGTGCAGCTGGTGCAGTCTTTCTGAGTGCAGGGTCCAGGTGCAGGCCAGGGGTCCAGCAGGGCAGTCCTTCTTCTCCTTGTAGTTCTTTCTTCTTGAAATTTGGTGGGGATCTCAGGCGTGGGTGCAGGTCTGCCAGTTTTATCCTTGCTCCTGGGTGAAAAGCAGGGGGGCCCTGGTCCTCCAATCAGGGACAGGGTCGTCCCCCTGTGATGACCACTTCCTGGGAAGTGTGGCAAAAATCCATCCCAGAAGGCAATAGTCTCTAAAAATCCAAAATGGATGAATCTGATTTTTGGAGGAGAGATCTGGCTGAGCCCACCCACTGGTGTGGCTAAAAATCATAAACACACCCCTCTCCTGCCCTCTCCTAATCTAATCAAGGGGGCACCTAGCTGTCTGGGGTTGCAGGATGTGGGGGTGTTGCTGGGTGCTCCAGATGTCCTTCTCTGCCTTTGAAGACCAGTTTGGCAGCCCTCCCCCTTCCTGCTTCCCCATCTGCTGAGGGGAGATTCTCTCCCCCAAGCACATTCCTTTGTGTAAAGCCAGGCCACTTCACACCTCATTAAAGTGGCCTGGCAGAAGCTGCTGCAGGCTGGCCAATCAGAGCACAGCAGCAAAAACAATGCAGAGCTGAAATTGGCAACTTTTTAGGTAAAGTCTAAACTTTTTACCTGCACTAGTTATATTAAATCCAACAACTGGAAGTTGTGGGATTTATTATAACAATCAATTTGATACCAAATTCTTGGTATGTAACATTTAAGGAGACTTTAAAATTTAAAATAAAGTCTGCCCATTCTAGCCTATGAAGGCCATTTACTTCAATGAGGGAAAAACGAATTTGGCTGTTTTTACCTCACCAGGGCTTATAAATCTATTTTTATAAAGTCCCTGCTTATAGTTACATGGCACCCAGCCCTAGGGGCACATAGGGCACACCTTAGGGGTGACTTATATGTAAAAATAAGGTAGTTTAAAACTTTGGAAGTACCTTTAATTCCAAAGTCAAATTTGCATATAACTTTAATTTAAAAGCAGCCAGCAAGGCAGGCTTGCTTTTAAAATGACACTGGGCACCTCAGCAATGCACCTAGGTGTGCACCACCTATGCTGTGGTCCCTAAACCTACATGCCCTACCATATACTAGGGACTTATAGGTAGGTTAACTTAGCCAATTATAATTAGCCTAATTTGCATATCCATTTTACACAGAGCACTGGCCCTGGGACTGGTAAGCAGTACCCAGGGCACAGCCAAGAGTCAGTAACCACCAGTACCTATCCAGAAAGAGTGAGGGTGATCAGGCAAAAAAAAGGACTTTCCTACACCAAGTATAACAGACAAGGACTCCTTGGCTAAAAGGTGGCACACCTGGGCCGTTCTTGGGTCATTCGCGACACTGTCCCCCCCAAGGATCTGAACATTTCTCTGCTCATATTAAATATTGGTTTATGTTATCATGTTTGGGGTTCTTTGACACCAAAGATGCACGCCCACTCTGGAAAAAAACAGTTTATACATCAAAACTATTGATTATGTGGTTCAACTGAGCGTCCCTATTATGTTTCCTGCACTTGGGTGGAGAAAGAAGAAAGTTGTTCAAATATATTTTTTTACTCCAAACTGTTCGCTCCTGTAGCCAGGCTGTAATTATCTGGCTAAAAGGTAAGTCAATTCTATATTGCTGCAGGGGAGTACATTATTTAAATTAGTTTTTTAAGGAGCTGGCTAAGGTGGAGTCTGGGTGGTGAATTGAAAAGGAGCAATCAGAAAGAAGCGGTTCCCAGTTGGACACTGATTTTAATACTTCTTCTGTGCATCCTCAGATTAATAGGCCTAGGTTTGGATTTGGTATCTGTTAGTCGCCATGTTTGATGCAACAAACGATTTAAGTACTTATGTTGTTATCTTTTTATGCCTTTACTTTAAAGCCATGTGCATCCACATTCTTAAAACCTTCACAGATTCCTCTTTTACCCACAGTCATGTCTAGGGCCCACATTTTCGAATGAGGAATTCAGTTGAATGCAATTGAACCTTAACTTTGAATTGCACTACCTCAGTCCTTTTAAAGATCGCTTTGGTCCAGACAATATCCAAAGCAATTGCTCAGCATCTTTTATAAAAATAGATTTTATAAAGTGACTACTGCACTTTAATGTTTTCTATTGCACTGTTTCAGAATGCCAATGAGCATTGTTTTTGCAACTTAAATATTAAATTGGTATTAATGGTTGCACTGCATTTTGTATTGCATGTATTCCTGATTTAATTCTAGTACTCACAATTTTAAATAGATTGAAAGCGATTTTCTTATGAATTATGATGTTGGTTTTATCTGCCTTGCATGGGTGTTTTATTATGTACCATTTTGAAAAGGTCTTTACTAATCAAGCAATAAAGATTACTTGTTTAAGAGATATTGTTATGATTTAATATACTCCCTTTGAAATCCTTAGCCATTAGTTGGTCAAAGACCCAGACTAGGGCTAGAGGAGGCGATTATTGTAACAGAAAATCAACCGTGTTTTATTTGTATGTATGACACTGTACTTTCAGCGTCAACTACTGAAGACCATGTTTTTAAAATATAAATTACGCCCCGTGGAAGAAGCCCTCCGTTTGATATTCTTCCCAGATAATGAACTGATCTGTCAAATTTTGTTTACATTTTTTTAAATGGTTCTGCAATTTGTATTTAATTGTATTATATTTATGTAATGTTGTTAAATTTTCTTGTGAACCTCTTTTGAGACCCAAATCTTGCATAAAGAATAATTGGACCGCCATGTGGTGAGTTGGATGCCGGGCCGCTGCAGGAGAGATCCTGTGCCCAACTCCTGCTGCACACAGCTGTCAGTTGGCCACTCCATAGGGGTTGGGTGCAGAGACTGGCAGCAGGCTGGATTTTTACTTAGGTCATTTATTATAAGATAATTTGATTTGTCGGTTGCAATAGTACAACCTCTTTTTGTTAATCTATCTTTACTATTTCTGGACCATGTCCATTGTAAACATACTTTCACTATCTAGTATCAGGCACAGGCATGACTAACAAGATACATTGTTTTCTATTTTCTAAAGTGATTATTGTGTTTTTGTAATTAACCTTTCTTTGATTTTTTTTTTATCCAACATGTAATTTTTTGTAGCTTTTGTTATTTAGGGACTCAATTAAAACTAATTGAAAACAGGATCTGTGACTTTGGGAAGAGAAGTAAAATAGAAGAAATCACTCTTTGTGAATGTTCCAATGAGCCATCAGCTGGTTCTTCTAAGCAGTAAGATTCCATTTCTGACTTTGCACCTGCTGTAGGGCTCTGTCTCCAAGAGTCAACACATGCTGAGGGAAGTACCAGAAGTAGACCCCCTGCTCCTCCTTCCTTCTTTTCACAGCGTGTAGCTGCCAGTAGTGCATTGCTTCCAGGTGTTTATACATTCTTGAAGTGCTAATGGAGTACTTCCTCCCTGTTCCTTAGATGAACTCATTGTCACAGATTGTGCATGTGACTTCCTTGTCAGAAACCTTCTTCTCATAAGGTGGAATAGTAAAGAAAAACACTCAAACTACAGATAAATACAACCACACCAAGGAATCAGATGCAGTTTTTACTGAGAGTCATAACCATTTTTAGAAACCATGAACCGCAACACCTAAAAAAGCAGAAATATTTATAAAAACTGCAAAATTACTTAGTTAATTGAGCCTATCAGCAAACATCTAACCTCAAACTTAAAAAAATTACACCTTCATTGTAAACTAAAGGTTTTTTTTAAAGTTCTGGGTCCCACATTACTACTGCACGACCTGGAAAAGAAAGTAAAAGCCTTGCAGGAGTAAAAAAACACTCCTTCATTGGCCCTATGGATCCTGCAGCAGTACCAATGGGACACCAACAAAAAAAAGAAAGCAGCCATCTCATTGCCCACTCAGGGAACTCTACCCAAATATAAGCATACAACTTCTAGAAAAAAGCTCAAATGAACTTCCTGAACATTATTAGCAATTTGGTGTTTTATAGAGCTAGATTGGTGTGTAGACAATCGAAGTCCATCATGGTCTCAGGGAAAATTCCAAGCAGGAGCCACCGACCAGACCATCCCCCGGCTGTTCCAGAGCTAATATAAGGAAGAAAGGAGACCACTTGTGGAGTATTCAACATTTGTTTTGTTATCAGTGATGGGGTTATTTATGTTTATGCATTTGTATGTCTGATGACATTCCAAGGATTTGAATGCAAAGTGGAAACACTGCAAGGATAACCATAGAATAATTGAATAATTTGTTTGAATTTGATTCACTCATATGACACAATGTTAAATTGAGTCATTTCACTGCCGTAGAGAATTATCATTTTATTGATCCCTACATATACCATGTTGATGTTTTGATTGTAGTCCAAATACTCTGGGGTGATGTGGGCATACCCTTATGTTTGTTGGCATACTTTGTGCACTTGATTAGGTGTTTGGGATCTCATGCAAAGTTTAGTATATGGTATTTTTGATTCAAATCACAT
Organism: Pleurodeles waltl; assembly: GCF_031143425.1. NCBI lineage: Eukaryota > Metazoa > Chordata > Amphibia > Caudata > Salamandridae > Pleurodeles > Pleurodeles waltl. The sequence goes on along the minus strand of NC_090448.1, from coordinate 581,703,966 downwards.
GTAATACCCTACAGAGAGGGTCAAGTTGACAAACGTTTACAACATCCATCCTTACTTAGTGAAGAGCAGACTGTGCCCATCAATACAAATCTGGACAAAATAAAAAGAGTAAGGCAACTGAAGAAGAAAAATATTAGGACCAAATTACATGCACAAGCCCTACTAGAGCATTTAAAGAATACCACTGTTCCACTTGGCCTACAGGTCAAAAATGTTCCAATGACCTTCATTTTAGATATGGAATACCTATTGCAGTTCAGCAGGGTGGGTTCAAAATGTTCTCGTGATTGATTAGCCCTTTCAGTTGAAATAGCAATGCGTATAAGTGAATCAGAATTGAAACAAGTGGAGGCTTTGGAGAGAGAAGTCCTATGGAACCCAAATGTCCAGGAGGCTAAACAACTATTGAAGGGTATAGCAAATACCACTGCGGACTTTAAGAATATTACTGTGAAGCCAAAATCTAGTAAAGTGATGAGGGATATAAAAATCTTTTAAGATTGAGAATGTCTGTCTGTATTTGAAGGAAGATGTCTACACAAATAACAACCCCTGTAACCTTAATATATAAAAGCAAGGGAGAACACAATAATGTTTTCTCACATTTTCAGATACCATATCTGAATCAGGGTAGGGAACAGCAAAACCCTCCAGCCTGAATTTTCCCAACCTTTTTACGGCAGAAGAGGCAAGAGATGGAGGGGAGGAGGCTGGAGGAGCCATCCTCAGAACTAGGCTAGTTCAGAACAAGGAGGAGAATATATATGGGAGATGAATTAACAATTCTGAATTCCACTGAAACAATGCCAATCTATCATTTATCCAACCACCAACTTACAAAAAGGCGTTTCATTCGTGCCCCTAAGGATTCAAGATCCCTTTGAGGCTAAGATGGAGGTATGCAATTTTTATAAAGCTGTGCAGCAGAACATTTTTTTGCGGGCAATGAGGAACCGAGAGAGAATAATGTGAGCAGACTTAGGAACAAATCCACGTTCTGTCCAGCTAGCTCGAGTATGCCCATGTAGATTTTGGTATTTAAGAGACTGTGTTAAGGGAAGTTGACTAGCTTAACAGGAAAAAATGTATTTTAAAATAAAAAAATAATTTCTTTGCGATGTATCCAGAAGCATATATAAGGGGCTCGAAGGATCTCATTAACAAAATAGAAGGACTTCTTGATGATTAAAACATTGAATTATTAGTGACATTTGACACAGAAGCACTCAATACAAACATTCCACAAGACAAGACTATGAGTGTCGTTATGAATGTGTTGGAATCAAGACCTGTGCCCCATAATGTACCTACAGAAAGTTTGCTGCATTTAGCCTCTATATGTCTGAAAACTATTTTTTTGCCTTCCAAGATTACTTATATCTGCGGATCAAGGCTGTTGCAATGGTGTGTAGCTTCGCCCCTGAGTTAGCAAACCTTTTTATGCTCTTTTTTTTAAAGAAAGTGGGTATATAACAATGAGAACCCCTTTAGAACAATCCATGATTGTCTAAACCATAGAACACCTGCCCTTAAATTCACCTTGGCATACAGTAATATGAAAGTCAAAGTTTGGGCCTGTGGGCTAAAGGAAGAGATGGTAAAATAGAAGTCAGTTTACACCAACCCCACCTGGACGTTAATACTTTACTAGTAATCCCCGGTCTCTGAAAACTTTTTTATCTTATGGGCAGTTCCTCCAGATTCAGAGAAATTGTTCTTACAAGGTTAATTCAGGCCTCGAAAAATTATAAAACTGTTACTTGCTCTGCAGGTCGGGTAACATAACTAATCTACTTGACCCAACTGTAATGTACTTGACCTGTAAACGGGTCTCAAATTGTGTGATCCTAGGAAATATTTTAGTTTACAGAGTAGCTTTTTTCTTTATTCTCATATGTGAGTGCACCTTCAAATGTGCGAGCTTAGCATTTCGGCAGTACAAAAAAAACCTCTTTTGTTTGAATAAAAAGACTAAATATTTGCTCCAGGTATAATAAAAATCTAGCCCACATATTAGATACACATGATCCATGTCTTGCCTCTTAGTTTACTGCAAGCCATCAGGGCAGGAGTGTTACTTAGTTTATGTTTAAACTCACTTTTAATAAATATAGTACTAAAGCATGATGTGTTCGCACAAGACCATTTACAGACAGTACCTTTCCAAGAAATGCCCAAAAACCGTCCCACTAACTTGCAGTTTTACAGATAAAACTATATAGTGCATTAACAATAATCTGTGAAGTCGGTGTGGCCAGCAAGATGGCCAAGTGGCAGCACTAGTAGTGTGCTCTGGCCTGTCTGCAGAAAGTCTCCATAATTCTAATGCCCCCGGACTCCCCACCTTGGATCAGCGAGTGGTAGATTGCTGGCCGAGGCAGGCGCAGGCTTGTCAGAATGCAACGGTGGCCCGCGGAGGTGAGGAGACGGCATCTGAGGACCGACCAGGAGGCTCTGCTAGAAGGCCACAGCTGCTCCTGAGGCCTCTTGTGGACGACTGGGGGTCTGCCCCCACCCCCCCCAGGATGGTGAGGAGACCCACTGGGGGCTAGGGACGGCCCACCCTGGACTGAAGTAGGCTGGTGCGTGGACCGGAGAGGGGGTCCGCCCCGTTTTCTGTCAGCGGCTGAGGTGCGTGGATGGACAGTCAGGACAGTATCTTAAGTGTGGACCTTTCTCAAATTACATGGTAAAATGTTACAGTATGGGTAAGGACAGAGCGGCCAGAAGTGCACAGCAGACAAAAATGGATCAATATACAGAGCAGGGTGCAGGTGGTGGCCAACATAATAGGCGGGGACAGCACAGACCCCCGTAGAGCAGTCTCTGGCTCACATACTAGCAGCTATAGAGACAACAGGGCAAGCAGTGCAACAAAAAATCAACCCCATTGCACTAGATGTGAATCTTCTCTGGGCCGACCTACATAAAGTGGCTGAGAGGTCAACAGGAACAGAAAATCAGGTGAAGGAACTGCGAGACAACATGACACGACTTGGAGCTGCAGTGACTGCTCTTGAAACTCACCTGAAGGCACTGGAGGCCTGCATTGAAGACACAGAGGGTCGATCCCGTAGAAACAATCTAAGGTTCGTGGGATTCCCTGAGAGCACGGAAGGGAACAAACCTTTCTGGAAGACTGGATAACGTCAGCCATCCCTATGGCAAATCTCTTTAATATTTTTGCAGTTGAACGTGGCCGTAGGTCCTTGGCTTTGCCACCTTCACCAGAGGCGCCCCCATGCACTGTTGTAGCGAGATTGCTCAGTCATAAGGACCAGGATGAGAATCTACATGTGGTTCGCACACATGGAGATCCGCAGTATGAGAACTGTAACATCCCGATATTCCCAGACTATACCAGAGCAGTGCAGATGCAGAGACAATCCTATAGCGGGGTGAAGCAAAAATTCAAAGCCAGGGAACTGAAATATATGATATTGCACCCTGCTAAACTAAAGGTAATTCACCAGGGCCGGAAACACTTCTTTTTTTTCACCAGAGGATGCTGGGGCTGATTTGTGGTACGTGAGGGTGTCTGCATCCCAGCGCGGAGTGCCGGATACTCCCATTCCTCGAACCAGCGTCTTAATCCTACAGGAACTTCGTCTCGCAGGCGCAGCTGGAAGCGGAGGAAACCACCCCGCAGAGAGGATAGTAGTGTGCCCGGATGGTTCTCTGCCATTAGGGAGGTGTTTCTACTTCGCTTGGGGTATTGCATATGTACATTTGGACCTTCCATGTGACCTAAGATTTTGATGTGTTTCTTTAAACTTTTCTTTCTTTTCTTCTCTTTCTTCCTTCTCCTTAATTTTCATCTCTTTAATCATTTTTACTTCTCTTCTACCCCTCACAACACTATGGGCTTCACTTACAAGGATTGACGCATCGCTACATTACAGCAGCAATGCGTCAAAATCACTTGCACTGCAAGAAGACAGCTTATGATGCAATGGATGCGCCATATTTACAATCAACGCATTATGGCGTAGGGTCTCAAGGATGTATCTGAAATACTGACACATCCGAGGGAAGGATGCTGCAACACATTCTCCCAAAAAGTGATGCATTTCTGAAATTGGGCTTAGAGCTAGCACAACTTCAGCAATGCGTCAAATACACATAGGCGATGTGTCAGTTCTGACTGATGCAAGTATCCTTATGTGTGGAGACCAGTGTACTAGAGTATGAAATGGTGTAAAACTCACCTTTCACTCAATGACATTGGTCCCTTTTGCATCTAGCAAGGGTCGTAGGCCTGCCATTGTCATCCATCCAGGCTATCTTCCCGAGATCTCTGCATTACCGAGCTCTTCAGTGACTGAAAGCTCAACATCTCAGGAGAGGCTTGTCTTATGCTCAAGAGATCTCCCTATCACCAGAGCCAGGACGGAACTTCAGAGGTGGCTCGACCACCAGCATGCATGGATTAGCAGGGCCATCTTCGGGACAACCCGAAATCTAGTATTCCAATCCAACGCCAGTCATCAAGGATCAGGCGCATTTTGTGGGGATATTACCACAGAAGGACACTGGTCAGACCATGAAGAATTGCTTCAAATCAACTGCCTGGAGCTCCTGGCAGGCATGTTTGCGATCTGGTGCCTGTGGCAGACAAAGGGCCTGATTTAGAGTTTGGCAGATGGGGTTACTCGGTCAGCCGTATTACGATCCCATTATATCCCATGGGAATTGTAATATGGCGGACTGGATATCTGTCACGTTTGTGATGGAGGTAACCTGTATCCCCAGCTCTAAACCAGGCCCAAAGTGTCCTGTTCTATACTGTTGAAGATTGACAGCATCTCGGCGGTGTGCTACATAAACCAACTAGGTGGCACCCAGCACAAGGTCCTGGCGGATCTAGCCAAAGAATTTTGGAATCACTTCCTGCAGAACAATCTGTCCATCACTGTGGTGTAACTGCCAGGAAAATTCAACCAGGCGGCAGACTTGCAATCACAGCATCAGAATGATTACAGCACTTGAAAGCTGGATCCTTTTCTTTTCCCGAAAATAATGGAGCAATGGGTTCCATGTCAGGTAGATCTCTTTACATTGAAACTCAACCATCAACTGCCACAGTTCTTCAGCTGGCACCCTGATCCTTTAGTGGAAGCGACAGATGCCTTCCTCCAAGAATGGAGTACGCGTTTCCTTCTTTTTCCATGATCACCAGGCTCACAGCATTAGTACACTGGTGGAAGACGGCAGTGATCTTGGTGAAACCACTTTGGACGTCCCAAGTTGGGTATCCAGTTCTTCTGGAACTTTCTATGGATTTTCCAGTCCCACTTCACCGGACTCCACTACATCGGAAGGATCATCAGGGCTTCCTGTACCAACTGGTTCAGGACTGGACTCTCCGATTGATGGACTGGAGAATTACAGGAGATGTTTGGAAATCCCTGGCCTTTCAACAACATTTAACAACCTCCTTCGGAAGGTATGGGCTGACTCCACAGTCAAAAAGTATGAATCAGCTTGGTGTAGATGTTCACGCTCGATTCTGCAACAGGATCTGGTTCCTTTGGGGGCAGATATAGTGCACTTTGTCAACTTCTTGTCTGAATTGTCAGGCAGGGTTCTGACATATTGTGCCATTAATGCATGCAGATTTGCCATCTCAGCAGGGCACGGCTGATGCAAGGTGTACTGGTACGGGAAGACCCCTTGGTTTGTCGGATGTTGCAAGGTGTTCTCCTCTCAGTTCCTCCAGAACCATGGTATTCCTCCGTCTAGGATGTAAATGTGGTGCTGAGGATGCTGGAATCTTGGCAAGATATCCAATTCCTGTCTTGCAAGGAATTGACAGGTAAGTAGGCCATTCTTTTGTGTCTCATCTCTTGCAAGATGGTATTGGATGTCCGTGCCCTTGATGTTACTGCACATATGTTTAGTCCTGACAGGGTATAATTTACCATTTCCAGATGGACCACGTCTTACAGCAGGTTAGTCCATTATCCTGCTTTCCCAGATCATCCTAAGTTATGTATGGTTTATTGTCTAATAGCCAATAAATCCATGACTGAGGGCTATCGCCCTCCATGAACAAGGCAACTTTTCTTATCACTTAAAAAAGCTTCCAAACCACTGTCAGCAACCACCATTGCCTGTTAGATGAGGTGGATGCTACAAGAGGCTGGTGTTGATGCTGCTGCTTTTGTAGCCCATTCTACTAGTGGTGCGATGGCTTTTTAGGGTTTTACCTTAGGGGGTCAACCAGAAGATATTCTCAGAGCAGCAGATTGTTCTTCAGACTCTACGTTTAAGACCTTTTGTTTTCAACCCATCACTGGTTGTCAACCAGCTTTAAACAAGCATAATTTGAGTGTTCGGTCCTGACATAGGAAAAAAATGTCGAGCCTTTGTGAGGGAAAGTTTCAATTCTATTAAGGATGCAGAAGCCAGGATTATCCCACCTGAATTTTCTTATATGTTTTTCTTCCCTTTCTCTCTGGGTATGCAGTCTACGAGAGTAAGGATGAGTACATTTCTGATTCATCTGATCTCAATTGCTTGAACTTTTTATGCTGATAGTGCTTTGCATAAGTGGTACGAATTGATAGTGTATTATTCTTCCACAATGTATTGTTTATACCATTGTGTCAACCATTTCTTCTTGCATATTGTGGTTTCTGATTTTGTTGTTTATCTTCATAGGTTCTGACCAGAAGCAAGACTTTTGAAGAGATTATGATTGTGGACTATTCAATCAATCAATCAATCAATCAAGGATTTGTAAAGCACGGCTAGTCACCCGTGAGGGTCTCAAGGTGCTGGGGGGAGGGCATGGGGAGTGCTGAGGAGCCAGGTCTTGAGGTCCTTCCTGAACTGTGACAGGGTGGAGCATTGCCTGAGGTGGATGGGGAGGGTGTTCCAGGTCCTGGAGGCGATGTGGGAGAAGGTTCTTCCTCCGGCTGTGGTTTTCCGGATGCGGGGGACATTGGTGAGGGCCTGGTCGGCATAGCGGAGTTGTCTGGCGAGAGTGTAGAAGGAAAGTCTGTGGTTGAGGTAGGCTGGTCCGGCATTGTGTATGGCCTTGTAGGCGTGGGTCAGGAGTCTTAAGGTGATTCTATTGTCAGTAGGCAGCCAGTGTAGGTCTCTCAGGAGGGCGGAGGTGTGGCTGTGTCATGGGGCGTTCTTGATCAGACGGGCCGAGGCGTTCTGGATGCGTTGTAGTCTTTTTTGGGTCTTGGCGGTGGTGGTTCTGGCGTAGAGTGCATTGCCGCAGTCGAGGCGGCTGCTGACGAGGGCCTGGGTGACTGTCCTTCTGGCTTCGGTGGGGATCCACTTGTAGATTTTTCAAAGCATACGCATGGTGTGGAAGGAACCTGATGAGACGGCGCTCAGCTGTCGGTCCATTGAGAGCACGAGTCTAAGATGATGCCGAGGTTACGCGCGTGATCGGTGGGGCTGAGGGCATTTCCGAGTGCAAAGGGCCACCAGGAATCATTCCAGGCAGAGGGTGCGGAGCCGAGGAAGAATACTTCTGTTTTGTCCGAGTTCAGTTTGACGCAACTGTCTTTCATCCAGGCAGCAACTGCTTTCATTTTTTGTGGAGACTGTTCTTGGCGGTGGTTGGGTTGTTGGTGAGGGAGACTATCAGTTGGGTGTTGTTGGCATAGGAGATGATGTTGAGTGCGTGGCTTCTGACGATGGTGGGTAGTGGGGTCATGTAAAGGTTGAAGAGGGTGTGACTCAGCGAGGATCCTTGGGGAACGCTGCAGCTGATCTTGGTGACTTCTGAGAGAAAGGGGGAGTCGGCCCTTCTGTGTTCTGCCGGTGAGGAACGAGGAGAGCCTTTGCAGAGCCGAGTCTCGGATACCGACGTCGTGGAGACGGGGGCATAGCATGTCGTGAGGCTGTGCCGAAGGCGGCAGAAAGGTCCAGGAGGATGAGGGCGATGGTCTCACCTCGGTCGAGTAGGGTGTGGATGTCGTCAGTGACGGCGAGGAGGGCGGTCTTGGTGCAATGGTTGCTTCTGAATCCTGACTGAGAGGGGTCCAGGATGTTTTGGCCTCCAGGAAGGTGGTGAGTTGTTTGTTGTCTGCTTTCTTGATGATTTTGGCTGGAAAGGGAAACAGGGAGATGGGCTGGTAGTTTTTGAGGTCTGTCAGGTCGGTGGCGGGTTTCTTCAGAAGAGGTTTGATCTCTGCGTGTTTCCAACTCTCTGGGAAGGTGACATTTTCGAAGGAGCAGTTGATTGTATGCTGGAGTTTGGGTACGATGATGTCGCTGGCTTTTTTGAGATGTGGTGAGGGCAGGGGTCGGTGGGTGCTCCTGAGTGGATGGTTGCCATGATGTTGCGTGTCTCATTGTCGGTGATGTTGTTCTAGCGGAGTAGGGCAGGGAGTGTGGTGAAGCTTCGGTCGACGGCTGGTGGTGAGAGTCATGGGGGGACCCTGGGTGGTGAAGCTGTCGTAAATGTCTGCGATCTTGCGGTGGAAGTAGGTGGCAAGGTTATCACAGAATTCTTGCGACGGGGGGATGTCGGTGGAGTTGGTGAACTCTTTGATGACGGTAAAAAGTTCCTTGCTGTTGTGGGTGGTTTTTTTGATGCGTTGTTGCAGGGCGAGTCTTTTGGTGGTTCTAATGAACTGGTGGTGATGTTTGACAGTGTTTTTGAAGGTTTTGTGATTTGCAGGGGTCTTGGTGCACGATTTCCTTTCTAGGCGTCTGCAAGCCTGCTTTGATTCTTTGAGTACGGGGTTGAACCAGTTTGCTTTCTTAGTTGGGCCTCTATGGTGGGGTGTCTTGAGGGAGGCCAGGGTGTTGACGCAGTCGGTGATCCATTTGTGGAGGTTGTGTGCGGCAGTGTTGATGCCGTCGTCGGCTTGGGGGGGTGTCGCATTGAGGCTGCTGGTGAGCTGGGCCTCAGTGACCTTGTTCCAATTTATGCAAGGAAGTTGGGGAGTATGGTGGCGGCCGATGGGTTTGTTGAAAGTGAAGTGAATGCAGCGGTGGGCGGTCCAGTGGAGTTTGGTGGTGTGGCTGACGGAGACATGGTTGCTGGCGGAGAAAATGGGGTCCAGTGTGTGACCGGCCGAGTGAGTGGGTGCGTTGACCAGTTGCTTAAGTCCGACTTTTCACATGAAGAAAGAGGAAGTGCTTTTCTTCTACGCTGTTTATATATGGGACATTCGCTATGGTTATTGGAGTTGCCATTTTTTTGCTTAGGGCTGCTGAGTAGAAAATAAAGGAAAGAGAAAGCATAATCCTCTCCTCTGTGTACTTGATAGTATTGAAACCTTCCTTCACAATATCTTGGACATTTTATATTCCAATATAGAAATTGTCTATGTACAAGTAGTGCCCATTGTTCAGTTAGGAACTCACAGTTGTTCCACTGGTAGCTAATGACACAGGTGTTGGACTTGGCCCTTTCTGCAGGATCATCCCGAAACATTTTCACCTTCATTGTCCTGTTTTCTGAACCTGCTTTAGTTGGCTTTTAGGTCTCTATGTGTCACCTAAATGGAAACAATAATTTTAGCATGACAAGCCAGGGCTGATAGGTGTCGTTCTGCTTAACATTTGCACCCTGTACAGTAGGACCCAAAACACCAACCATAAGGGCAAACAGATGTCATGGATGGTCAGATGAATATATAACATTAAATTATAAATGGGTGTTAGACCTGGCCTTTTGTGAAAGGTCTCCCCTAGATTTTTACCATCTGTTTCTGAACCCATTTTTGTGGCATTAGCACTCTGTCAACCTTTCCCTGAAAACCAGTGGTAAAATGCTTGTGCTCTCTCCTTTAAACATGCTAAAAGTGGCTTACACCCAATTGACACATTTAATTTCCTTCTAAGTTCCTAGTAAAGTGGTACTACATGTACCTAGGGCCTGTAAATTGAGTGCTACTAACGGGACTGCGGCACTGATTGTGCCACACACTTAAGTAGAGTTTTAAAAATTACTAAGGCCTGCCCTTGCAGTGTGTGTGAGCAGTTCTAAACTGCCTTTTCAACCTGGCAACATAAACATTTTGCAAGGCCTAAACTTTCCTTTTTAACACATAAAAATCACCCATAGGGGAGGCCTTGAACAGCCCGTAGGCCTGGGTGCGTGTAATTAAAAAGTTGGCTTGTACTTTTAAGTTTTACATGTCCTTGTAGTGAAAAACTCCTAAATTTGTTTTTTGCTACTGCAAGGCCTACCTCTCCCAGACTGTAAGAGCAGGTTCCCTTATTAAATTTAATAAGTGGTAACTTTCAGTTGAGAGAGAATACAGATTTTAAGTTTGATGGCTAAAGCAATAACGTTCAGTTGAGAGAGGATGCAGATGTTCAGTTTGGTGGCTAAAGAATTGTAATTCAATTCCATGTTAAATGGTAAAGTCGAATTTTAACTCACAATTCTGAAATTGCTACTTTTACAAAGTTTCCTTGTCCTATCAATTTGGTGCCTGTAGCCTGTATCCTGACATGATTATGTGTAGCTGGCAGTTGGTCTTTGTGTATTGCTCCCAGACAAATGGGGAATAAGTGTTGGCAGGGTGGGCCATCTGTGACTTGATAGGTGGGCTGAGCTGTCACCTACCACAGTTACACATCACAAACCCTCTACCTGAGCGCACTCACAAAAGGCCCAAGACAAGACCCAAGACAAGATGGGACCAGGGCATGGAGGAAGTCAATTACAAACACCTCTGAGGATAGAACCTTCCATAACTATCTCCTACTTCAAAGTGGGCTCCAAATAGTGGACCCTTAGATTCAACACTTTAGTACCTCTCTGGACCTATAGAAGACTCAGATTGGACTGCGGTGCTGCTCTGCAAGAAGGACTGCTACTCTGCTGCCCAGCTGCCTGAGTGAGAAGTATTGGACCTGCATTTTGAACCCAGAACCCCCAGAGTGACTCATTAATTCATTAAATGTTACTCTATTTTTTAAAATTAGTGTAGGATATTTTTTATGTTGTGTTTTCACGTTATTACTGTTTGGCGTGCTGCATAAATACTTTACACACTGCCTCTAAGTTAAGCTTGAATACGTTTGTGCCAGAGTCCTTCTCTATGTTTATTTGCTGGCTTGGAGGTATAATGAGTAGTATTTTGATAAAGTAGATACAATTTGATACCATACTGAGCTCTCTTGATTTTGTTGTTCTGCTTAAACAGCAGTCGTTCTGTGTATATTATCAAGGACTTTTCCACAGCTATTTTTTTTCCCAGTCTTTATATTTCTTTGAAATGCCCTGCTTAGTGGTCCAGCAGAAAATGAACTTTGAATAGCCGATTGGAGTCTGCATGATCTCTGGATAGGTTCTGGGTGATAAAACTGAAGTGCAACATGTATTGGAGAAGCAAAAAACTGTCTGTACTTATGGCTGCAGAAATCAATGCAGTGTGTGACACTGGGTCAGAACAGCAAAGAACACTGTTAGCTTGTAAATAATGCCAATCAGGAGAATAAGGTCTAAAACTTCCTCAATTCTTCCACATAGGTTGGAGTCCACATGAACTCTTTAATGGGGATGAAGCCTGCCCTGGTGCCACGTCAAATATTGTTCAGGATAGAGGTTCATTTGAGCAACTATCTTGCAGGCAAGTTTATTATCTATGAAGAGACTGAAGTAAAATTGTTTGTGTTCACAAACCAACCAGCAAGTCCAGTAAAAAAAAAAAGTAGAACAGGTTGGACTCCTTCCGGCACAACTCACATCAGCTCCTCCACTGCCTTTGCTGCAGCAGGCACAAGTCTAAGAGTTTGTGGGTAAGCGTGAGGTACTGTTATCCGTGGAGCTTCCACTTCCTGCTCAACAGTCACAGACCATGACTCAGCAACAACAAATATGTTGCCTTCATCAGAGAAATCAGACTCCTCTCTGACAGAATAACATCTGATGCAGTGTCAATCTCTGAATCATGCTTCAGCTCCAGTTCTGAACCGGGCTCCATAATTGGCTGCAAGGCTGCAGCAATAGGCATCCTGAATGAATCATTCTTCAAATTGCTGTAAGAAAGATGAGTCTTCCACTGTTTATGATTTTACTATTGGTGGGACAAGCTAATGCCTTCATTTCATCTCACGTGATTCAGGGCACAATCCTGGGTTTCTAGTGGAATAGCCAGGCGATCACTTCTCATCTCAGTGATCTGACACTTTGCAGGCCCATAGAGGTATCACTGGAAATCTGGGTTTCTTATATTATCAGTGCTATATCAGTTTTGGCAGATCCCTGCCAGCTTGCATGCAAACTAGGAAGCCATTTCCTGGGTGCTTGTACTGTAACCTACATTGTCACTTCCATGACATGATTGGGTCAGCTGCAGGACAGTCAGAAACCCTTGGGCCATTGCAGGAAAGCTTCCTGCTCTGACCGGGGGGTGGGATACCAGGGTAGCACACAACAGTTGCTGTTCTGGTGCCACATGCTTTGACGTGACCTCCCATCAGTAGCCCTCAGAGACAGAGAGGTCACCTCAATAGCACAAGAGGGGCTAAGGATGACAGAAATGTCTTCTGTTTCCATAGCCTTCATGGACTTAAAATAGGAACTGGTTGTCTGTCTCTTGCTGCTCTAAATTAAGACTGTGTATACCAAATGGGGTTTGGACAAAATATTGAATAAAAAATATTGTGACACAGAAATATTGTGTCAAGAATATATGGGTGGCAAAAATAACATTGCCAATCATGCGAACAATAAGAATATCGTTATAAGCGTTGTTTTTAAAATCGTTGAAAAACATATCGTTAGAGAGAATATTTTTATACATAATATAATGTTTATGGGTTATTGTCTAAATATTATTTGTACTGTGTTTCATTTTCGTTTTTTGTAAATTGCTGTGTTAGTAAGTTTTGTAAATTATTTTAGTTTTTTGTCTAAAATTACTTTTTTAAAATTGTATTGATGTGTGTATGTAAGGTTTATGTAATTCTTATAGGAGTGGGATTTGGGTTTTTTAGGGAATAAGGATGGGTAGATTATTAAAATGTATAGATTAAATTTTGATTTGACATTTGTATGCAAATTTTTTCATTCAAGGTTTGTAAATGAGTTTTATTTATAATTATAAGCAAATATTAAAATAATTTTCTCATTTAGATAAAAATTAGAAATTTTATGTAAATATTTAGTTATTTTAAAAATAAACACACAATCATTAGAACTAATATATTTACAGATAATGTATACATGTTTAAAATGGCAATACATTTTAATTGTAAATTTATATATTGAAATTAATACATTTATTTTCAAGTTAAAAATTAAACACAACATATATGTTATGGTTTTACCTTAGAAATGTATATTACTTTCAATTTATTGTTAATAATTTGTGTGGAGTGAAAAATTGTGTTTCAAATTATATCATTATATCCTTTTATAAATAGTTTTATGTTTTTATGTTTAATTTTTGTTTTCAAAAATGTAATAAATTGATATTAATATTTGTATTTTATTTGTATTATAATTTGAAAATGTTTTTATTTATACCTCATAATATGTTTTTAATTGTTATAAGTAATTGTGAATGTAATTTATATATTTATGTGTGTGATTTTAAATGATTATAATTTTTGTTTATTTAAATTTCTCATTACTTTTTTCTATTTATTATTTTAAATAAGGTTTTGATTTTCTTAATTTAATCATTGATAGTTTTGTTTTGATTTTCTTTACATTTGTATGTTGTTATAAGGTTAAGGCCCCCATTACGAGTCTGGCCGTCACTGGACCGCCAGACTCGTGGTGGCGGTCCACATTTCAACCATGGCGGTCCGGCTGCGGTGAGACTGCCAGCACTGCCAGGATCAGAGATCCTGGCAGTCTGGCGGGTGCAGCGGTCCTAATCCACAAGGGCAGCGCTGCTATCAGCGCTGCCCTGGGGATTATGACCTTGTTCTCCACTAGCATTTTCATGGCTGTAGCACTGCCATGAAAAGGCTGGCGGAAGACGGGTGCAGGGCAATGCAGGGGTCCCCCTAGCCAGTACCATTGCACTGTACACATTGCGAGGGTGCTGGTGCACCTTGCATTCTACAGAATTGCCGTCAGCTTGATTAAGAGCCGGAGACAATGCTGTAGGCTGTTTCACGCCAGGCCAGCGGGCGTAAACTCAGGTTTCCTCTCGCCGACCTAGCGGGAAACTCTTAATGGGCCTGGCGGGGAGGTAGCCAGTATGGCGACAGCCTCCCCATCTGAAGTTCGTCCACTGAACTTGTGATAAGGCCCAAAATGTCATATATAATTAATTTCATGTTATTAAATAAAAATTATTACTTAGCGGTTGATTACGAGTTTGGCGGTCAGAAAACCCCCTCTTTGCCCCATTACGAGTTTTTAACTGGGGTGACAGGTGGAAACTAAGGTTTCCGCCAGTCAGCCCAGTGGAAAACGTGCAGTGCTGTCGCACAGGGGGCCATCCTAGCACCCTTGGAATGCGCACTGTCTGCTAAGCAGACAGTGCACATTTCAACAGTGCTGGGGAGGGGGGATCCGGCACTGCCCACGACAATGGGCCCCACTATATTATCCAGCACTTGTTCTCCCTGAGATTTTTCATGGTGGTTGAACTGGCATGAAAAGGATGGCGGAGAAATATGGTTGTAATCAGCACAGGGCACTGACTTCGGCGACGTCGTGGCTAAATACAACCGCCACTGCCGTCATCCCGTTGGGATCAAAGTTCCTGGTGGAGACGATAGTCTTTTGGCGGTCTGACCACCAGGGTCGTAATGTGGCAGTCAGAACCCCATAGCCGCGGTGGTCTGACTGCCACCGCAAGACTGGCGGTCTTGAGGTTATTTGCTAACAGTGTGTTATAAGTAATATTTTTCTTTATTTTATAAATACATTTTAAATATGTTTGCCTATGTAGTATATTTAGAGTATGTAACCCTTTTAGTGTTCGCCACCTTCTCCAAAATGGTTTAGACTGGAGTGGGAATCATAACTGTAACCACTTTAGTGTCCAGCACCTTCCCCAAAATGGTAAAGATTGAAGTAGGACTAGTAAATGTAACCCCTTTAGTGTTTAACCCCTTCCCCAAATGGTTTTGATTCAATTGGGATTAGTAAACGTCGCCCCTTTATAGTCCAACACCTTTCCCGAAATGATTTAGATATAAGTAGAACTAGTAAATGTAACACTTTTAGTGTCAAACACCTGCCCCAAAATGGTTTAGGTTGGAGTGGGAATAGTAAATATAACTTTGTAAGTGTCCATCATTTCCCCCAAAATGGTTTAGATTGGAGTAGGAATAGCAAATGTAACCCATTTAGGGCCTCACTACGAGGCTGGCTGGCCGACGACCCGTCGGCCCGCAAACCCCACGATAAGAAGACCACCCCGATCCCGGAGGTCTTCACACTGGCCTATTACAACTTTCCCACTGGGCTGACTGACTGTCAGCCCAGTGGGAAAGGTGTGGCAGCAATGTTCCCAGCTCAAAATTGAGCCAGCGGCAATGCTGCAGCAGGCAGGGTGCACCAGCACCCTAGAAATGCACACTGTTTGCAAGGTGCACATATTTCAAGGGTACTGGGGATCCCCTGCACTTGTTCTCCGCCAGCCTTTTCATGGCGGTCAGACCACCATGAAAAGGCTGGCAGACAACAAGGTTGTAATCGGCAGGGTGCCGCTGAGTTCAGCACTGCCCTGGCTGATTACAACTAAGACCTCCATCACCCCATCAGGATCTTGGGTTTTGGAGATGGAAGGCAGTTGGCTGGTCAGCCCGCCAACCTTGTGATGTGGCAGTCGGACCCCACAGCCGAGGCAATCCAACTGTCACAGCGAGACTGGCGGCCCTAGGACCGCCAGCCTCATAATCGGGCCCTTAGAGTCCAACACCTTTCCCAAAATTGTTTCAATTGGAGTGTGAATAGTAAATGTAACCCTGTTTGTGTCCAGCACCTTCCCCAACATGGTTTAGATAGGAGCGGTGATAGTAAATGTAACCTGTTTAAAGTCGAACTCCTTCCTCAAAATAGTTTAGACTGGAGTGGGAATAGTCAATGTAACCTCTCTAATTTCCAACACTTTACTGAAAATGGTGAAGATTAGAGTCGGAATAATAAGTATAACCCTTTTAGGCTCCAACACCTTCCCCAAATTGATTTAGATTGGAGTTGGAATATTAAATGGGACCCATAGGTGTCTAACACCCTTGTTAAAATAGTTTTATGTGAACTAGGAATAGTTAATGTAACGCATTTAATGCCCAAGATTATGCAAAAAATGGTTTACATAGGAGTTGGTTTTACAGTTTTCACATACAAAATTAATACTTAGGTATTTTGTAGTAATAAATGTACATATCACAGCTTGTAATTTTTATTTACATTTTTCATATTTCTTCAATGTATATATTTAATTTTATTACTTATATTTGTGCTTATAAAAACATTTCTTAGTTATAAATAAACTTTATATTATAACAATTGTATTATTAAATAAGACATGTCAATTATATTTGAACAGTCTTGTACATTTTACACTTTTCTGTAGTATTTGCTATTGTGTTACATTTGTTTAGATACATTAATACAGTTGTTGTTTTCAACTACATTTTTGTAAACAATTTTTACGTAACGTTTTAAATACATTTTAAATAATACTATACTTTTTATAGTGCTATTTATTTTATACTTTTCGTTTTCGCAAATGTTTATATACATTTTGTAATATTTGTAAATAAATTACCATTATTTTCTATGGAGATATCATCTCTATTTAGTTTGCAGTAGAAGCCATTTTGTTGCTTCATTTTTATATTCTGTTTGTTTCATTTTTACTACTTTTTCCTGGAAGTAAGTAGCGGAAAGGTGCTGTGGTTTCTAAGTTTTTTTTTAGGGTTTTGAGGGTAGGAGGGATGTAGTGTGTACTTGTACATTTTAGTTATACTGGTGTTTTTTGGTTTTTGGCAGGTTTATTCACCATTTTTGTAACCGTGTTCACTATTGTTTTGGGTTAGGTTTAGGTAGAGTTTGTTAGTAATGTATTGTTATATTATGTTGGACTTGTTTTGCATTTTCTGCATGTTTTGTAAGGTATTTTTTTCCTTTTTGGGGGTTATGTCTGAGTACATGGATATGGAGGTGAATCTATAGCTACAGAACAGTAACGTACATTTACGTTGTGGATGGGAAATGTTATATTTTATGATTTATGTCAATTTTATCTGCTTGCTACTAGTCAAATTATATTTTATGTTTATGTTTTGTAATTCATTTTTTCTGTTCAAATTCATCAGTGATTTGGGGTTGGTAACATTTTAGTTGTTTACATAATTAATATACATAATAATTGTGTTCATCTATCTTATTTGGCATTACAGTTGTATATATATTTTGGCTAATGTATAAAAATAATATGTCTATTACTTATGTAAAAATATTTTAGTGAGATTATATTGGTTTAGATTTTTTTAATGTATTCAGTATTGTGTAGGGTGATACTTATTTTATAGGAGGATTTTGGCTATTGATTCTAAGAAGTGTCCACATTTGTGGTTAATAAAGAGGTTTATGTTACATTGTACCATGTTGTACATGCTATTTGTTTGTTTGCGAACTTAAGGTTTATTTTGGGTTACTGATTGTTTTGTTCGTAGTTGTTGGTAGCTTTGTTGTTTTTGTAGGGCTTCAATAAATTTATAGACTGGCTGCAGAGCAGACAGTGAGCATTCCGAGGGTGCTGTTGTGCAACGGCACTGATCCCAACAAAGTGGTCTGCCTGGATAACCCTATACGCCTTGGGCTTAAATAGGGAAAACTTAAACCTGTGGGGATAAATCAAAACCTAAGGTATTTGGTTTACAATGAAATTGTAAATTATCTGAATATATCAGGATTGCCAATAGGCCAACTTTATACAAAACCCCAACATCAAGGTAGTTGGTGCATTTCCTTAAGACTTATTTGTCTCTGACCGATATACATGGATTAAATAACATATATACACACATATATATATATATATATATATATATATATATATATATACACAACATACAACATAAATAAATTACAGAAAAAAATTGTGTTCCTTATCCCTCATTATAGGTTTCAGAACACAGAGGTGTTTATCTGATCGTTCAGTTCATAATCCACCCATAGGTAGTTAAAATTGCAGGGAGTCAGACAACTCTATGTGTTACTTGCCAACCCTATGTATCACTTGCTCCTTCTGTCTAAATCAGTCCAAAGTCCATTTCTTTCACAAGAACTCATTCAATTAAAAGGATCAACTTGTTTGGCCTTGTTAAATCATGGCTTCTTCAGGACCAAAATAAATCAAGCTCACTGTTCCTGCAGGACAAGTGCCTGGCACATATTACACCAAGTAATGTTGAATATCTGCAATATATTCATACATATACAGATACCAATGCTGTTGTAAACCACTGCATCTGCAGATGGGAAATTCACAGTAACAGCCACAAATTAATAAATTATGTCTACTTGTTTATTTACAATAACCATGAGAAAATGATGGCAACAGGGGGATGTCTACTGTGTGAACTGTTACAAACAGCATTACAAAAGAGGTTTCATGGTAAGGTATGAAACTTCATTATCACTGGCCTCTGGTAAAAAAAACAATGGTCTCATTACAAGTTTAGCTGTCTTTAGGTAAGACCGCCGTGGTGGTGGGCACCAAAAGACCGCTGTGTTGGCGGTAATCCGACCGCCATATTAAGAGTCACACAGAGAAGTCCACAAAAATCCAGCCAAGTTTCTGAAACCGCCAGGACACCGGAGGGTGGGAAAGAGGCGGTCGAACTGTTAACACTTCCTTTATGTTAATTTATTACACATTAGGACTCGTTTTAGGCCAATGAATCTTGTGACCCAGTGGAGAGACACCGTAGGACGAGATAGCTAATCAATATGTCAAGCAATATATCAATAATGTCATCAATATTTATCACAACAATGCACTTTACTTTGATTAAAGACATTAATCAAATTGTCGACGCAACCATGACCTTTCAGCCATGAATAACCACACCTGTTAATTTAATTTTCTGTATTTTATTCCCTATTGGTTACAATCTCCGAGCAAAAGAGTTAATCTCAATACCAAGAAGCATAATAGCATAGTCACGATATGACAACTGTGATAAGATTTCATTAATGCAAGAATCACAAACATCAGGACATAGCACGGCGCAAACATACATCAGAATACGGCAAATGTTATATACGTGTCAGTTCAGCATAGCGTAATGTCAGTCATTTGTCAATTAGCGTCAGTCTAAATGAACCCCTGTCCTAACCACTGATTAGCATTAGCATGTTGGGCTTCATGCAAAACAATTTAGAACACCAATTTGGAAAACATCTAGCTGTGGTCTCTATCAAAATAAGCAGTTGGTACCTAGAAAGGAAAAGCAAACAGACAAATTACAGATTGCATTGTCATAATTACCCTCCAAAGGTTTGGTCAGCACACAGGATCAGTCTTCGTCTTCAGGACATCAGTCAAAACGCCATCAGTCTAATCTCGACTAAAGGAACAGGGGACACTTCCCTCGTAAGGAGGAGAAGTGTAAAATCGGGCAGTCTATGGGTGAGGATGGTTTTAATAACTCTCAAAGTCACCAAACAGAGTGACAGAGTTTCTGGATAAAATCAATAGCATTCCCTACGTAGTTCTAACAATCTTCTTGTGACATGGGTTTTTATCCCTTTTTCATAATACCTTCCCCCAAACTTCTATTGGACATTTGCTATTCCCCACTATCTTTAGCCTATCAAATTAACATTAGGTAATTCAAATTGTCACCCCACATTTATTCATAACATTCGGATTGGTCTTCATAATTGACGTCTTCGGAGGTGGCACGTCCGGGGTTACTTCATACCTTGGCACGTCTTCTCGGGTCAGCAGTTCCATTGTCTATTGGTTTAAACGTCCTTGTACATTACATTAATCTACACTTGTTTCAATTTTGTATACAAAACTTAAACTAAGGCACCAAGTATGCGGTTGAGAACGGAATTACAAAGATACATTCATCTTCCAAGTTGAAGGAAAAAGAACATTTGCAGGGTCATGGCCTTTTGTAAGTCAGTACACTGGAAAACAGAAAAATACTTTTAATATGAGAGCTAGGCAGCTAAAATCCTCAGCTCACGCTAAGTTAAGGCCTATAAGATTTTCAATATAAATGCAATATCGTAAATGTTAATATAAACTTGATTAACCATAGCATGAACAATTTTATTTATCATTATTAGTTTGCGTGTACATTAGTGGCCACACATCGTGGTCATAATTCAAGTGCACGTTTAAGCAAAATTGCTATTATTGTCGTTTTTACTATGTAGCATCGTTGAGCATTAATATAAGCATTTCATTTTAGCATAAGTATCATTTAAACTACGCTCTCTCTCACCACCACCAGAACTGCCTGCCCGTCAAAAAAAACCCAATCATATTACGATTCACAAATCACGATAGCTGTTCCTCCATGGTGGAAAACCAATGGTGGTGCGAACTGCAGTGGTTACCCTAGTAGTACACCACACCACATTGAATAGTTTGAAAACCCCACACCTGACACACATCCACACACCCAACACACCCTACACACCTACAAACTGTACTGAAAAACACACCCCTTCACATCCTACAATCCGTTGCAGCAAAAACGTCAAACACTGCCAGATAGAAATAAATATTACAAAGCAAACAATAGGCACCCCTACACATTTCACCTAGCACTCATCCCACACCTGCACAACACACAAATTAGTACCCCACACAATAGACACCAACCGTCACCCACTCACATCACAGCACCCACACCTCATCGCCAATTTATTTTGCTTGCCATTTCTTCGACCTCACTGTCTCATCCACCACTACCATTTCCCCACAAAAACATCCATGTTTCACTGATGATGAGTTGAGGGTCATGGTAGACGAAATCATCAGAGGATAGTTGACAGGGTCAATTCTGTAGGCAGCCATCCACGCACAAGGGAGGACATCAGGAAGAAGTGGAACGACCTTAGGTCGAAGGTATGTTCCATGGCCACTAGGCACCAGCTGGCAGTCCTGAAGACTGGCAGCGGTCCCCCACCTCCTTCCCCAACTTTCACATTTTGTGAGGAAAAGATCTTGGTTGTCCTGCATCCTGAGGGCCTGACAGGAATACCTAGGGGACTAGGGGAGTGGAGTCTGGTAAGCCATTACATCATTAATCCACCACCACCAAAATGTTTTGTCTTGCATACTCACTGCTAACCATTGACCACCTCAACAACCAACCCACCCACCACCCCTGTGTCCTAATGTCCTATACCCCTCTCTGGCATGCCTCTGTAAGGCATGGGTAGTATAGGGACTGACAGCACTACAACTCCCAGCAGGCACTGTTCCACCTTTAAGAAAACCAGAACAGTGTACTACAATTAAAATAGCCTTGCATGTGAAACTAACAATCAAATCTACACATCTGAATGCTCCACTATTGTACAGTCAATGACAGACATCCATGCTGTGGACTACTACTAGTACTATTAGAAGAAACACACAGCTACAGCTGTGTTCCCTACTAAACTGGCCCTTGAAATTATCATCCAAACAATGTTATGTACTCAGCTGGTGGGGAAAACTCTATAGGGAGCTGGATGTACTTGCAGTACAACCATACAGAGGCCCAGGTTAAATAGTAACTCCGATACTGTTGGCCAGCTCTGATACCATAGTACATTTTGCAGCTGTTAGTTGATTCACTGATGCTATACACCTTACTAGGAGCTAACTTTACATTGTCATGTCTGTAATCAGACAAGGTCTTTGTCAATGAACAGTCATCTAACAACCAAGATACTCCAAGATCTTTGATCATGGTGTATGCAATTGGAAATCTATGTGTCCCACACAGCTCTAACCCACATTTGGAAGCATGTGGCATTGTCATATTAGGGGATCATGTAAAGGCTTTGTAGGCATGTCACATAGTATGTCTAATGGTCAATCTTTGAAATCACTTGTTGCATTACTTTCAACAACTGTGTGTTCCACTTCTCCTACAGGTAACCTTGCCATTGTCACCTTAGAGAGGACCCCAGAGACTGCCACTACCGCTCTGGATGAAGGGCCCAGTGAGAAAGCACCCCTGGATGTGTGGACATTGAGGATGAAGCTGGCCCATCTGGGACACTTGGTCAGTCAACAACTGTGAGCCTCACCCTGCCCAAATCAACTCCTCCCAGCCTTGTTGCAACAACATCACAGGCAACCATTCACCCCCAAAACTGTGTCCCAAGGGCAGTGTCTTCCATCTTGTGCCCCTCAGTACAGGTACCTGAGTATCCTGTTGTGAACCCAGACAATGATGGACCTTCCACCAGTGGGAGTGGGCAAACTGTGCCAGGGGGTGTGTGGGAGTGTTGGTGTGGGCCCAAGGATCGCGGCTCCTAGGGACACAACTGGCCAGGGTACTATTTCCAAGTCTTGGGAGCTTACCAACAATCCCAAGGTATGATGGGGCAGGTACTGTTCATGATGGGGGAAATCAGACAGCTGCTGGGGGATAACCACCAGGAAGTCATACAGCAGTGGCAAGCCCAAAATGCCCACTTGGCTACCATTGGATGGGTGCTGAGTGACATGAATGCCACCCTGAGAAGGTTTTGTACCCAACATCTGGCCTCTTCCACTAGCATTGAAACATCAGGACCTTCTATATCTATGGCAGCTAGTTAGTTGAATGGAGGCCCTGCCTGGGGAAGGGTATGCCCCAGACACCCCAGCCCCTGTTGCTGAAGAACCCCCCGCAAATGTGGACGTCCCGCCAAACATCCAGGATGAGCAGGTGCCAAGTCCAAAACCACTGCTAGGAAGTGAGCCTCTATTGATTGGTTCTCCTTGTGTTCCACAGATACACCCTATTGACTGTTCTAAGACCTATCTCTATTTTCCTATGGTACAAGGACACAAGACTGGTGTCCCCAAATGTTGTAG
Organism: Pleurodeles waltl; assembly: GCF_031143425.1. Classification (NCBI taxonomy): domain Eukaryota; kingdom Metazoa; phylum Chordata; class Amphibia; order Caudata; family Salamandridae; genus Pleurodeles; species Pleurodeles waltl. The sequence goes on along the minus strand of NC_090448.1, from coordinate 581,681,017 downwards.
TAGCTAGCCCGAGGATTTCAACCACCATGACCAAACCCTCCGGTGTTAACTTTGTGTAATGTTTTGTTTCAATTCATTCATTTTGCTGTGCACTCCCCAATAAATACCACTTAAACACAGATTGTGTGTTAGAGTCATTTATCAACCATATACAACTGTCATGCATATCACCTCTTGCACAAAAATGTTTCTGTCAAATGTAAAACCTTTGTTATGTTCCACAAACGTGCTGTATAACCAGGCTACATTTTGCACTGCCTAATAATGATAGACATAACTCATATAACTTGTAATTCATTTTCCAACATATAGGTTGGGAGAATGCCAAGGTCACACAGTGTAGCACGGCTGCTAACTTCTGAGTTTCAGCATAGGTGTCATGCAATGCCAACCCACAGACTTCTGAAGTTAGGGACATGTCAGTCTTACACTATCCCTGGAGGCAAACATAATGGTTCAATGTATCATCCGCTAAAGCCTTATCACATACCCATACCATTGCTCCCAAATGACCATACCCCATGAAATAGATAGAGGTCAGTACAAATGTTCCCTGTCTTGAAATCTTCCACTTACCATGGTCAGGTATCTGTAGGCTTGCTACTCACCTCAATCAATCAATAGTTTATTCGGTCCAAGTTTAGACCATTTGAAAAATTAAAAATAATGCTAAGATAATGCGAATCAATTTGTTAAAAACATATAAACTATTCTAAAACAGATTTATACATAAAATAAGTCATAAAAACTACATACAATAGCTCCTATTTGCAAAAGTTAGGAGTCAACCAGTGGAAAAGGGTGCCCTAAGTTAGACAGTTCTCTTAAGTAAATTGATCAAATAAATTGCATCTTGCCATTTATAAAATAATATATGCTAGGGAACTATGAATCACTTCAATTGGGGTAACCCACTAGACAACATGCTCGGAGATACAGTCTAATATCCTCAATAGATCACACTGATAATTATATTTAAAATCCCAGACTATTGTAACAGGGTGCTAATCCGCTAACTTCTAGACCGTTCTTCAACCAGTGGATTAAGATCTGTAATGATCCTGCTGCGGATTGTCCATGCTGCTGCCAAATATTTAGAAACAGAGCTCGCTATCAGCATGGAAGTGTCATATTTACATATTCTATATACACTGTTTCGGTTTTGTGTTAGCAGTGTTTTGCACAGAAGGATAATCCACTTCCCTCAAGGGCATTTGTACAAAGGACAGAAAAATAGGACATGCTCAGAAGTTTCCTTGCATAGATGACAGTTTATACATTTGTCAGACAAAGGACTATTGGACGACCAGCGAGCCTTGAAGCTGTTGACTGCCAATGTTCTGTATCTGAACTGAAGTAGTAAAGAACGGGCACGGGCTGGTATAGGGAGATCCAGGAAGCTTTCAGGCAAAGGTTCGTGCTTGACCAGTAGAAACTCTGCTGTCAGCCGACCTAGCCCATTTGAGCCGAGAGATTCCTCATGGATTTTTCCCCAATATTGGTCTTTGATCAGGAGTCTAGCGTTACCAGGAATCATCTCGGGATTCTCCCAATAATGGGATAAATCCAATTTGACCCAAGCTGCTTTCATCTCCCTTAACCAACGTACTTTTTCCCATCCTTTGCAAGGTGACAATAGTTCTTTAACTGCTGTCCTAAAGGTTCTTCCGTTTTCCATAGTCTAACCCAGCACAGAAGTGGCCTTAAGTACGCTTTAATACTGTTTAAACCCAGGTCCAGTCTTAGGGGGAGCATCGGCGTGCCCTTCCCTAGTCTGGATATGTGTCTAAGAAAATTATTTTCTTTGATTTGGAGAGTGTCCAGTTGTCTATGAGATCCCCAAAGTTCCGCTCCATATAGGGCAGCTGCACGGATTTGGGCTTTGTAAATTTCAGAAATAAGAGTCAGAGGGGGGCTTGTTGCAGTGCTAGCCTTACGTCCTATCACTCCACATCTTTGGCTGATGGTAAGTGCCCCTTTCCTTATAGCTGCGTCCCAGCTGCCCTTATCAGATAGTCTAATGCCCAGGTAATCGTATTCCATTACCCTCTCCAGGTGAATTGAATCCATCTTTATATTTGCTCTGAGCTTCTTGTTCGGGGCGCTGTATATCATGAGTTTGGTTTTCTTAACATTTATATCTAACCCGTAATCTCTGCAGAATGCACAGAACTGGTTGACCAGATTCTGGATTCCCATGGATGATAGTGTCGTCTGCATAGAGTAGACATGGAACTTTAATCCCGGCCAACTTTGGGGAATCATTAGTGCAATTTGCTAAATACTTAATACAATTATTTATATATAGAAGAAAAAGGATAGGGGCCAAAACACACCCCTGTCTGACTCCTCTCTCAATAGCCACTGGTTCTGTTAAGTCACCATCTTTACAGCTCCTGATTTGTGCGTAGGTATTCTCGTGTAATCGGGCGATAAGTTTCAAGAGACCATGTGGGATACCCATGTTGGCTAATGTCAGCCATAGCTGGTTTCTGGGGACCAGATCAAACGCGGCTCTAAGATCAATAAAAACTACAAAGAGGTTGCCCCCTCCTACTTCCACAGTCTTCCATTTGATTGTTAAAAATCTTAGCACCTGATCTATGGTACTAACTGCTGGCCTAAACCCTGCTTGCAGGTCGGAAATGGCATTGGTTTCCAGAATCCATTCTTCTAGATGGGACAAAATTTGCTTTGCAAAAAGTTTTTGGAAGTTGTCGAGTAAGGAGATTGGGCGGTACTTGGCAGGATTAGAGGGGCTGCCTTTCTTAAAGTTGGGAACTATCTCCGCTCCCATCCAGGAGCTCGGGACAGGTGCTCCTGCAGCTACCGCATTGGAAATCAGGTTCTGATATGGGGCCCATATAGCTGGGCTTGTCTTGTATAAATCGCCTGGGATTTTATCAAGGCCAGGGGCCTTTCCCCATTTCAGTGAAGCGATCGCAGCCTTGGTTTCTGCCAGGGTAAATTCAATTTTGGGGGTCTCAAAGATCATGATATGATTCAATTCCCTGGTAGTAACACCAGTGATCCCAGAATATAATCAGGAAAAGTGATCTGTCCACTCTACGGGGAGTATTGAGGCACCAGGCGAACGATTAGGTTCTTCACTGGCATCAGCCACCAGTTTCCAAAATTTCGAGGTGTCATTTATTTTAACAGACTCCAGGAGGGAAACCCATCTAGATTCATCCCATCTCCTACGGGCTCTACTTAGTTCCTGTTTGTAGTCTTTCCTGGCTTTCCTTATATGGTCTGACTGACCTCCTCTTAAAGCTCTCAATAGTTTTTGCTGTGCTTTCCTGCATGCAGCATTGAACCACCTTGCGTTGCACTTCTTTTAAACTTTTTTTGCAGACTCTTTAGTAAAAAGATGTTTTAGAGAATTAAATAGTTGTGTGTGGGCTACTATAAGCCCGCCACTATCTTCTAGAAGCTGAGGTATACGATCCATGTGATCAGCCAACTGTCTGTACACAGATGCCAAGGTGACTGTGTCGGTACTCTGGGATTCCCATCTAACATTTCGTCTATTATTGGTCAGTGCGAGCTGTTGCTCGTGGGTCTTGAGACAAGAGACTTCAAGCAGGGGTAATAAATTCCTAAGAGATAAAATCAATGGCTCATGGTCAATTTTCTCATGTTCTACAATGTTCATGTCAACCATATAGCCCCACAGCCGGATGTCAAGCAAAATATAATCTATCTGGCTCTTCTGTGTTCCGCGCCTAAATGTAGGGTGAAGATCAGGGTCCGAGCGGGAACGACCATTGCAGGCCCGCAGGCCATGTGCCAGTGTAATATCCACAACCTGATGTGTTAATCTATTTATTTTTGGTCTTTTGCTTGACACCAGTTGAGGGATACCCCAGTAGGCGTCCTCATCTTTATATAGTTCCTGGGCCAGCAAGTAGGGTTCAAAAGTGACATTAAGATCTCCTGCAATAAGAATAAAGTGGGAAGGTGATTTACAAGAGAGAAGGCTGTCCAAAATAGTCAATGTGTCAGACTCATATTTGCTACCCAGGCTCCTATTATAAATATTAATTATTAAAAGTAGTTTCTCACTAAGGGATGGTATTGATAAACCCATCAAATCAGGACAACCCAAGTCAATTGTTTCAATCCGACATTTAAGGGAACAGCTAAGCCATATAAGCAGTCCACCTGAGGGTCTCCCTGAATTCACCTTAGTTGCTGGGACCCAGTAACTTTTGTAACCGATTCTGTATTTGGGCTCCAGTGCCCACGTTTCTTGGAAAAGACATATTTTATGTTCGTCTATGAATTTGCCCCATTCAGGGTTATTCATTTTATTCTCCAACCCTGCAATATTCCAACTAAGAATGGTGTCTAGACCATCTATTTTGTCTTGGAGAGCTTCAGCCACAAAGTTCTCTCTTGCAAATGGAGTGCCGTGGGGAGATTTTATACCCTTTTCAATCATATCTATACCAGCCTCATTTGGGTTTCCCACTACAGTATCGCCCAAGATATTACTTGCCCCGTCTAAATCGGGGGGTGGCGTGAGCAGTTCGAGTATCTGAGATGGTGGTGAGTACCCATGATTACTGGGGTCTATTAAATCCGGGGCTAAATTGGTCTCAATCACCTTGCCCTCCATATTTGCTCCCCCAATACAAATTTCCAAACTCTGGTCACAGGAGGGAAGCCAGATACTGGTTTCCATCTTAGAAAGATCTGGCTGGGCAAGTGCGGAAATTGGCGTGCGGTCTCTGGTGTCTGCAATAGGGGTCTGTTCGGCCTCAGAATTACCTAACCCTATTTCATGTGTTTCAGTATTTCCAACTATAGGGTGCTTCTTATCCCAATTTTTAGAACCTTGAGGCTGAAATGAACTATACACAGTGCTGGCTTTTAGTCAATCAATTTCAGAAAGCGAGAGCGAAAGGGGGCTGCATCTCAACTGAGGGTCAGGCTGCATCTGCAAACTAGTGGGACCTCTTAGTGGCATTATCGCCCCCTTAGTAGCTGGTACAACTTTGTGAGGGTAGAAAGCCTGGAGCCTACATAGAGAGATTTCTCCCCCTAGAGGGTTAGATTGGCACACATTCAAGGAAAGCTGTTGGACAAGGGAAGGTTCATCGAAGTTGATAACAATACAATCCCCCGTGCCGGGATTCTTGAGTGGACCCACCCAACCCACCCTCCTCACCATTAATATTGAGGGTATCATATAAAAAGCGAATCTAGCGTATCTATGTAGCCAGTGAATGACCTTATTTTTCAGTTCTGTAAATGATTTGGAAATGTTGGGTTTAAGCTTAGGAACATTCGTGATAACAAGCACATAAGGGCAAGCTTCCGGTGGTAGGTGTAAAGTTCTCATATTGGTTCCTTGATCCCTATGCATCCGGTCTGCTGGAGGGTGGGTCTGATCTGGGATATCCTTGTTCAGTTTTGTGCCCATATTATTGGAAGAAGCAATTTCATCAATCCCCCTTGGGAAGAGGGGATCAGTCTTAGAGCACTTAGTTTTAGGGGCATTGGCCAGTCTAGCAGTTAGAGCCTTCACTGGTTGATGCAGAGAATCAGGGCAAAGTGATTGAGAGTTATGGGCCGTGCTCGATGATAGGGGAAGGCTACTGGCACTGTTGACTGGAGGGCTTGGGGGAAAATGTTGTTGGGAATATTGTGAATCTAGTGAGGAGGAAATGGTCAACTGATTGAGTTTGATGAGACCGTCAAGTTTCTCCTCAATAGCTAATAGGCGAGTTGTTATAGGGTATAGCTTTTTAGAGAGCTCGTCTTTTATGAAATCTATTATAAAAGCTATGTCTGAGCTGCCATTGTTAGTAGCTTGGGCAGGTGTACAGTCCTTGGTCCGAGTAGGCACGGCGTGATTGGGGGAGTTCAAAACACGGGCCCGTTTATTCTTTAAGTTTACCTCCCCTCGTTTCCTTTTGCCCTTTGAGCTGTGCTCTGGGGAGCTTGCAGGCCTATCTGGCAGAGGCTGTGTAGTTTCTGGGGGATGTGTAACATTATCCAGGGGCTCTGCAGCAGACATTTGGGTGGTTGGAGGTGGAGTTGCCAAGGCAGGCTGAAAAGCGGGTGGGTGGAGAGGTTGTGGAGGAGTTTTCGGTGGGGCCTCCGTCGGTGGGGGGGCAGTTAGACGGCGCTCCACCAATTCAATTTCTTTTTCTAATGCCCCTACCGCTTTTTGGAGGAAACCATCTAGAGTCTTATTGTTGCCGGCCTTTTCCAGAAGCATCCCCCCCTTCCGTCTACCCATCTTGCTTTAATAAGACACTTTAGTCCAGCCCCAAAGTTTGACAGTCTTTTTCCGTAGGTGCTTTTCCTCTCCTGTTCCCACCGTGATTTCGCTCCACTGAGGCTTTATTAAAAAAGGCTGAAACACCAGGAGGGCCTAAAGTACTGCTCACCTATGTTGGTAAGGTATCTGGGCGACTAAAGTATATTCGTCAGCTGGTCACCAACCTCGACAGTCAAGATGAAAATGGTATGGCCCAGCCCGGCCTCCTCCGGTCGCTGACGGGCGCAGGACGAGCAAGTTTAAAGGACTCCTGCCCAAAATGAGAGTTGCCGCCTCCTTCCCCCTCCTTCAATGCGCGTCCCGCGACGCGGGAGCGCTGGTGCAAGTTTAAAGGGCTCCTGCCCAAAACGAGAGTTTCCGCCTCCTTCCCCCTCCTTCAGTTGCTACTCACCTATTTCAGTCTTCAGACACTTGCACATTGGTCTGCAATGAGGAAACATACTGACAACTACATACATGTTTGTTTTTACCAACACAAACCATTATGATGTTAGAGGGTATGGATGGCACATAATGACATGTTTCTGAAACAAATGAACACAAAAATGGCACCGTTGGCCCACATCCAATGCCAAACAGGGATTTAGTATGGAATATGACACTGCCATCCCAGTGTCCTGACAGTCTGGGCATAGGACTCGCACACAACAAATCTCAAACCTGACACTACCTGGTTCAATCCATGACCATCTCAATTGTCAGTCTGCAAATCCCCTCTGCCTGTGACACTGTCTGATATTGCCAAATGACGACAAGCCTATTCACTTAAACTACAATTTGTGAATGACAAACATAAGATATAGGCCACATTGCTACTTAAGCATTACACAGCCATTTCATACATACAAATATGGCTCTGATTGTGCATTGTGAAAAACATAGACCATGTTGATCAAATGGCTGGACACTACACCATGTATCAATGTGCATGCATATCTGAGGCATGGGCTTTGGAGATACCTATGACTTCTCATATGTCATACTAAGACCCTCATCAAGCATTCCAAACCTCGCCAATTCCCCATTTAATAACTTTAATTACATCACATCACATATCTAAAGTCAGATGAACTACTGATTGATTAGATCAACCCTGATGTCTCCAGCTTCATCCCCATCATACTCATCCTCACTTGGCAAATCTTCATTCTCACTTGCAGGAACTGCTGGCTCCCCCTTATCTGGTATAAATAGGATTTGACGTCTCAGGGTGAGGTTGTGTAGCATGCAGCAGGCAACAATAATTTGACATACTTTGGTGGGTGAGTAGAGGAGGGCTCCTCTAGACTTATCGATGCAGCAGAATATTGCCTTCAGGATCCCAAATGTCTACTCTAAGCCAATGCCTTGTCCTTCTCTGGGCCTCATTTAAGCAGACTTCCCCTGGCGTGGTTGGGTACTTCACCGGTGTTAATACCCAAGGGCAGTTTGGATAGCCAGAGTCCCCCTAGGGAATAGGTACAACATGCCAAACATAAATCTTGGACCTCCTCATATCTGGCAGCAGACAAGTTACACACACACACAACATATGTGACTTACCGGCCAGCCAGGCCCTCCCTGTATATTGTTGTGTCATCAGCAGTGGGATGCCGCTGTTCCGCATGATGAAGGATTCATGGACTGATCCAGGGTATCTTGCACAAACTTGTGAAATGTAGCGGTCAGCCAAACAGACCACTTGGACATTCATGGAGTGGAAGTTTTGCCTGTTCCTATACACCTGTTCATTGGCATTGGGGGGTACCAAGGCTACATGGGTTTCATCTATGGCTCTAACCACATGTGGAATGTGTCCCAAAGCATATAAATCAGCCTTTACATGGGCCAAATCTTCATGTTGTGGAAATTGGATGTATCTGTCCAGGTGTTTCAACAATGCAGACAGTACATTCTTCAAGGCCAGACTGAACATAGACTGAGACATTCCTGCAGTCAGGGCCATGGTATTTTGGAAGGTGCCTGTGGTCTGCACTGACATTACTTGTACAACAGAAGGTATGCTATAGGAATTACGAATGGCAGGCATCAGATCTGGCTCCAACTGTCAACAGAGATCCATGATTGTTTGCCTATCCAGGCAGTAGATCTGAATCACATCGCTCCTTCATGGTCTGCTGGTCTGCTAGTGGACGGTACACTGGAGTTTGTCTAGCTCTTATCATGCCAGGGTAACTATGTGGGAGAAAACCATTATGTATGTGTATCACTCAATATGATGTTAAATAGTGAAACATGAAACTGTACGTACATTGTCCACAGCACATACCTAGGCAAATATTGACTTACAATTGCATTCACATCCCCTAACCTGTATCATGTTCATAAAATGGAGATACAGGTCCCTGACAATCTCTGTGACATTAACTTTCTTAACATGTTGCACATATTTGGTACACCTATACCAATTTCAGATTGCCGTCACTCTGCTGACAATACTATTACATGTACATAACTCAGGATACATCAATTTTACATCCTGTACATAATACATGCACATTTTGACATGTTTGCTTAAAGCCAGCAGTGAACACAATGTCGTAGATATGTTTCACAGCTTGTGACTCAACATTTTAACATTTTTTCATTCAGATATGAGCCTCAAAATGTCAGCTACCTGACCTACTCTACTGAACATTTGGAAGTGTCCTAACTCTGCCAGCAGATGTCATCATGGCGGTAGATTGCTCAAGCGGTGATGGTCTTGTACATGGCGGACGTGACCACCATCTCATACTTCATCTCTCACTTAGTTCCTGCCACTACTGCCAACAAGACCTCCACTACCTGAGCTGCTGTGTACTGCCTCTGGGCGCAATCATGCGACATCCTGCAGGTGATAGGGCCCCTGCATTCTTGGGGGAAGAGCTGAATAAGCTTGTGGAAGAGGTCCTGCCCCTGTATGGACAGCTCAATGGTGCACTAGAGGAGCAGGTATGTGCAATGCAAAACCAATGTTTGAAATGTTGAGTGTATGATGAAGTTCAGGAAATGTGGTTGGATAAAGGATTGAGGTAATATGGGTGGTTAGATGGACATGTGCATGTGTGCATCAATAGATTTTGAGTCCTGCGACATAGTAGAGAGTGTGTGATGTGTGTACCCTGACCAACCTACATACTGTATCACATGATAATTGAAGGTGATGTGAAAGATATTTGGAGAGATAGACCATGTTTAGAGATATGCTTGTGGTCTGGTCATATGTTACAAGCCGACACCTGGTACTGGATAAACATGTTGTATGCCTGTCTCTCTGTCACACATGGACTGACTACAGATGGTCGCCCTCATTGAAGGGGATGTTGTAGGCAGTCTGTGTATGGCTACTTGCACTAACTTGTATTTTCACCCTGCTTGTTTTAGTATAGTGTATGTGGACATGACATTCTCTTCTTGTCTGTGTCATCCATGCAGGTCAATGCCCACCAGAAAAAGGGGATTTGGCGTGCCATCGCCAAAAAAGGGCAGACTCTGGGGGTCCACAGCTGTCAGAGCACCCACTGTAGGAAGCGGTGGGAGGACCTAAGACGCTGGGCCTGGAAGACCGCAGAGGCACAGCTGGGGATGTCCTCCCAAGGAGATAGGGGTGCTCGTCGGACCTTGACCCCCCTGATGGCCCGCATATTGGGGGTGGCCTACACGGAGTTGGATGGGTGTTTGAGGGCAACAGAGCAGCCACACGGGGGTAAGTACAGACTTCACACATTTTCATCCCTTTACCAGGTTAGTGTATGATTTGAAAGATTCTCAGCTCTGAAAATGTGATAAGTGCAAAGGGTCAAAGATATCCAAGGAACACATAGATGTACAGTCCCCAAAGTTGGTAAACAGGTGTCCACATGCTATTGTGTATAGGGACATATTACTCACCTATGTTGTCCCCTTTGTGTAGAAGCATATGATGATGCACATGTGACTGTGTCATATGTGTACTACTATACAGCTTTTCTTACCCTGCAAGTAGTTCCCTCCCACCTGCAGGTCAGTTCTCCCAATATCATGATGGTAAGTTGTCCAGGTCTTTGCCCTCTGTCCATTCCAATAGGTCTTTGCCCTCTGTCCATTCCAGTGTCCCTTCATCCATGTCTATGTGCAATGTAGAGTCTGACAATTTAGTTATTCCTATTTTTCATGAGGTTTGTGATGAGTGACAGCATCATGTGACGCTGTGATGTCCATCTGACATTTCACATGCCATACTTGAAAAACGTATTCAGACCTGTTAGTAGGTGTACACCTTTGGTAAGTGAGGGATATACATAGGCCTCTATAATTTGTCACCTGAGTGGACAGCCTACATGTAGATAACCATGGAGGTATTGCTAGATTCATGATGGATCACATACATTGATGTCAGAGCTACGAATGTTAGTGCCATGCTCCTATTCTGCAGGTAGGAAATGGCTACACAACTATTTACTTAGTCATTGTGTTATGTGCATGATAAATAGGCCTACACATCTTATACACAGTTTAAATCTTAACTGGCTTTGCCAACATCATGTGTATATTGTAAGGTTCTGTCATAAATCCACATTGTAATGGGTTTTAAAGTTACTTTCTGTTGCTATTTTGGATGTTTAGAGTCCTTGTTATATGGAAACCTATTGTTTGCACTGAGTACGTTGTTGTGCAGGTGTGGAAGTTCACATACACATGTAAGTGGAATGGTATGTGTAGTCAGGCATTTGACTTGCATCAAGGTGTATGTCGCTGTCATGGTAGATCTGTGTCTCTCAGATTTTTTCCCAAACAGATGTAAGGTCTGTCATGTCTGATGTGTAGATAGTGATGTTGCCACTCAGTCATTCAGCTCTTGATGGAATGATAGCATGATACGTTGAGCTATCTGTACCCTTCATGTACATGACAGGTGTCCATTGTATTTACATTACACAAGGGAGAGCGGATGGGAGCAAGGGGAAAAAAAACCAAACCGTACTCGGCTCCCACAAGAACACAATCACAAAAAAGGGGAGTACGGGGTTGTATATGAAGTGGGGGGGTCAGTAGTGTACTAATTGTGACGCTAGACCACTCGTAGTCCTCAACTAGAGGTGAAAATTGGGTGGGCTGTGTAGTGATGTTCGGTCAGGGGGGAAGGTGAGGAGTTGGGGAAATAACCAACGAAAGGAAAGTTTCCTTTACGGACTAGGTGGTCTCACACACTATATAGTGTCATGCTTCATCATATGACCACCTAGCCCCACCCAGGTAGGACAGTGCCACCTGGGCGGACTCAACCTCACTGTTAAAAGAACAGGAGGGAGTGCGTAAATTAATCTTATTCCTGGAAATAGGGATCCAGCTATACTAGGGAAATAAAAACACCTACTCAGGTACCCGGGTAACTTTAATGGGGGTCCTGTGTGGTGTGGTTAAAAAGGATGGGGAACCAGTGTGAGAGCAATGACTCACAAGGTCACCTGTCTAAAATGGGGTAGCCGACATGTTTCTGCCCTTATGGTGGAGCTATGGAGAGTCTCTGGGCATTCATCAGGGCATTGGATCCCTGTAGTGATTCCTACTTAAACACTGCGAAAATAATCACATATGGAAGGGAGGGCCTACCTTAACCAAGAAAATATCTGGGGAGGACCTAAAGAAAAAGGGATGAAAACAGACCGAAACATAGTGAATAATAAAACACAGCACACCAATCCACACGTGTCAAAATTCATGCACGCCGCAGAAGTGCTGGTTGCAAAATTTTTAAATCGCAATAGCATCGAGGTAGATAATGCACGGTACGTATTAGGATGGGAAGACAATTTCTTACCCTCACACTTGAGGCTACTGGCCTCTGGTATCCTGGAGAGGGAGCGTCCCCTTATAGTAAGACTCTAAGGTTCCAGGGGAAAAAGGGAGAAGGAACAGGAGAGAAAACCGATAATCATAAAGGTGATTAAAGGAATGCAGGGGAGGGGAAGAGAAGAGGAGAGTGAGGAGAAAGGAAAACAAGGAAAAAAAGGGGGGGAAGGAGTAAAAAGAGAGGGGATCCAAGGACAGAGGGAAAGAGGGAAAAAAAGGAAATTAGAGGCAAAGATTATAGATCAAGATGGAGAGGAGGAGATAAAAAGGAGAAAGAACAAGAAGAAAAAAGAAAAAAGAAGAAAAAAGAAAGAAGAACGAAGAAAAAGAAGAAAAGGAAAAAAGGAAAATAGGAAAAAGGCGGAGAGGAAAAAGGGAAGGGAAGTGGGAAGATCAAATAAGAAAAATAAATTAAAAAATTAAAAATAAAATAAATACAAGGGAACAGAGATGTCTTATCTGTGTCTCCCACGCTGTCTGACTCACTGCATCAAAGGTGGGCGCTCTCTGTGCGCCTATACCGACCTCTCATTCAGGACCGCTTGGATACAATGGTCTGGTGGAGAGGGGTAGATATAGTGGCCTTAATTAGGACAAGAGGCAGCTGATGTGAATCACCGTCGCGGCCCAGGGGGGCGGGGCCGGAAGTCCGGAGATATCCCTCCAAATATGGTCAAGCCCGAAGTGGCCCTTAATGGCTATTAGAGTGCCGGGGGCCGGAACCCATGAAAATCCCCTAGGACGTGCGCCGGGGGGAAAAAAGGCACCTTGTCTCCGTAAGAGGAAAGGCCGGGATGAGGGCGCGTCAGCCTGAACTCCGCTGTCGGCGGCGACGCTCGCCCCGCGAGTGCCGTAGGGAAATGTAGTTTCCCAACAGCACACGCGGAATGCCAGCTGAGCGGGCCGCCGGAAAACGGAGCCTTCGGGCGGCCTAGTGCGCTCAAAGAGCGCAAACTGAAAACGGGGGGGGGGGGGGGGGGGGGGAAAGGGGGGAAAAAAAGGGGGGAAAAAAAGGGGAAAAAAAGGGGGGTAGGGGAAAAAAAAAAAAAAAAAAAAAGGCGGAAAGGGGTGGGGGAGGGAAAAAAGAAAAGAAAGAAAGGGGAAGTGGAAGGGAGGAAGAGGAGGGGGAAGGGGGAGAGACCAAGGGCAGGTGGGGGAAGAGGATGGAGCTGAAAGAAGGAAGGATTAAAGATGAAAGTAAAAATAAAAATAAAAATAAAAATAAAAATAAAAATAAAAATAAGGGGATAAAAAGCAAATATATATATAAAAAAAAAAAAAAATTCTATACATATAATAAAATAACAAAACAAAGATGTAACTGAAAATAAGAAGGGGAGGGGGGTGGGGAACAGAAGAAGAAAGGATGGGGGAGGGAACAGAAAAAGGGGAGGAGCAAGGAACAACCAAGAGATGAGAAAGATAAAGAGAGAAAGAAGAGAGAAGAGAAGAGAGAGTCCGTGGGCAGAAAAATCTGGGCAGAAAAAGTTCTTCAAGTGGGTTCTAGGGTTGCAGAGAGAACCACGGTATCTCATCATTTAATCCAACCGTGTCTGTGTGCAACCTCCAAATCCAACGTTGCTCAGCCCTAAAAAGTTTTTCAGACATGTTGGTGGTCGAGGGGGAAAATTGTTCCAGGACTGTCCATGACATGTCGTCTGGGGAATGATTTTTTTGTAAGAAATGGCTGGTAAGTTTAGTAGCATCTCGTTTGCACCTGATCGTGCTCCTGTGCTCACAGATTCTGATGCTAACTTTTCTTGTGGTCATCCCCACGTACTGAAGTGGGCAAGGGCATTTGATTAAGTAGATTACGTTTTTGCTGTTACAATTGGTAAATGATTTTTGCACCCAAGGGGTTCTAAGGTTGAGGTTGATTGTGGTGGATTTTTGGGTAAAGGGGCAAACACTGCAGTTGCCGCATGGGTGGTGACCAGCAGGGGGGGCCAATTGCCAGAGTGTGGTCTGTGCGGGTCGCCGTTTCTCCTTTGGTCTGGTATGGACCACCATATCACGTATATTACTTGCTCTCTTATACGCGTGTAGTGGTGGATCAAAGGGTAAGCCACCTGAAGTCAGGATATTCCAATTGTCTTTTATGATCTTTTGAATTTCATTAGATAAAGGATTGAATGTGGTCACACAAACGATCTTGTCCAAATTTGACTTCGGTGCGTGGGGCTGTAGCAGCTGGTCTCTATTGTTATTGCGCGCTCTTTTTAAAGCCCTGCTCACTAGGTGTGGGGGATAGTCTTTGGTGTGTAACTTCACAGTTAATTTGTCTGCATGTTTGCGATAGTCAATCACTGAAGAGCAGTTTCGTCTTAACCGTAGGAACTGCCCAACCGGAAGGTTATCTCTTAGAGCTCGAGGGGTGGAAGCTCTGATATTGTAACAGATTATTACAGTCCGTTGGTTTGTAGTATACCTCAGTGGCTAACCCTCCATCATTCTCATAGATAAGTAAATCCAGGAAAGGTAACTTGTTGTCGCCTATGTTCATTGTGAACGTGAGGAAAGGGTTTGCTCCGTTGAGCCAAACTGCAAACGCCTGGGCTTCTGCCCTACTTCCCGTCCATATTAGCAGTACATCGTCGATGTATCGCTTCCAGAGTTTTATCTGGTCACGGTAGGGGTTCTCCTCATTCAAAACAATTTGTCTTTCAAAATGGTCGACGTATAGACATGCTAGACTAGGGGCGAATGTGCTGCCCATTGATGTACCCTGTGTCTGTAAGAAGAAACTATCCTCAAATTTAAAGTAGTTTCTGGTGAGAGCGAGATGTGCTAAGTCCAGGATAAAACCCGGAGGGGTTTGGGATTCATTCATGTGAGTTTCCAGCAGGTCACTTATCACTTCCAAGGTAGCCTCTTGAGGAATATTGGTGTATAGTGACTCCACGTCAAGGGTAATCAGGAGCTCCTTGGTTTTGTCAAAAGTTATAGAATCCAGTAAAAGGAGGACATGGGTGGTGTCCTTCAAATAGGTAGGGATTCTTTTAACTAGTGGTTGTAGAAAGAAATCCACGAATTTTGACAAAGGCTCTAGTGCTGAGCCTAGACCGGAAACTATGGGTCGTCCGGGGGGGGGAATCTTTTCTTTGTGTACTTTTGGTAAAATATAAAAGTACGGGATTTTCGGATTAGTCTGTATCAGGAAAGATGCCTCATGATCTGTAATCCAGTTGTTTTCTTTCCCTTTAGATACTAGGAAAGTGATTTCTTCTTGAACATCGGTAGTAGGATCGCGTGCCAGACGTTTATAGTGTCTGGTGTTCCCTAGTAGTCGCTCACACTCGTCTCTGTACATTTGTTGTGGGAGGATCACTGTAGCCCCACCCTTATCTGCTGGTTTTATAATGATGGTGGGGTCAGCTGTGAGGCCCTTCAGTGACTCTATTTCGTTTTGGCTCATATTGTGGAATATTTTGTTGGGTGCTTTTGTGAGACCATTGATTCTTAGGGATACTGATTTTTCGAAGGCCAGTACCTCCGGGGGCATTTGCCCTGCCGGGGGACAGAAAGTAGATTTGGGACGTAGTCCCGTGTTCTGTGTGGGAGTGTCATATTCCTTCCCAGGGAAGAAGGTCTTTAGGCGGATCTTACGGAACAGGCCCGCTAGTTCTGTTCTAGTTCTGAATAAATCAACCTTCGGGGTAGGTACAAAGTTCAAACCTTTGTTTAATGCTAGAATTTCGGTTTGGCTCAAACTCCGGTTGCTTAGATTGATGATGTTGTTTGTCTTTTCAGGGGCCAGTTTCACTTTGTCTTGCTGGTCCCTGGGACGGGATCCCTGTGTAGTGGATTTTCCAAGGCATCCTCTTTTGGGCGCCACTGTACCTCTTTTCTCCTCCCCCTGTCCCTCCCGTGACCTCTGTCTAAAAAAGGCGGCGGGGGTTCGGGAAAGGACCATTGGGCTGGGTGTTGCAGGTAGGGTGCTTGATATTGTTGAGGAGGGCCATATTGATTTGGCCAACCCCATTGTTGGTTAAAGTAAGGCGGGTAAACGGGAGGAGCCGGTGGAAAATTCCATCCTCCTCGACGTTGCCCACGGCGATATCGTATGTTTCCTGAGGAGTTACTGTCACTGTCTGAGCTGATATTGCCCCCGGATGAGGTGTCAGAAGTGTTGGTGGAATTCTTTGCTACATAATCAGGTTTTGTGTAGGGATATATCCTTTCCAGGGAAAAACGATTCAGATCTTTTTGGAATTTGGTTATTTTTTGCTGAGTTAGGTATTCTTTATATTCATTCATGTTTTTGTTTACCTCCTCCAGTTTCTTTTTGAAGGAGAGAATACTCACACCTGACTTCAGGTTGTTCTCACTGGTTTTTATCTGGACCAGTAGGGTTTCAGAAAGCCTAGTGGCTGTTTTTATAATTAATATCAGCCAATCTCGAGTGCATTTCCATGCTATAAGTGACCAATCTTTACGAAACTCAAAGTCGTCAAGGAATATGCGGGGCTCATTAGTAACGAGTAGTCCGTTTGGTGCAGAGTTACTACGGAGGTATTCCGTGAGAACGGCTTCATGTAGTATAGTCTTAACTTGGGAGCGTTTTAATTCCACTAGGGTGTCCCAGTCCCCCAGTTGGGACAAACTCTTTGACAGAGCCGTGTCCCCAAGAAGTGAAGGGGCTGCGAGGATAGCTGATACTTCCTCGTCATTGAAGGAGAGACCATCTGCCATGGTGTGGGTGGGGGGGAAAAAAAAAAAAAAAAAGAAAAGGAGAAGGGAAAAAAAGGGATCTGAATGTAGAAGACAGACGCGGGAACCGAAGTTCTAAGGGACGCAGACGAGGTAGGGGTGCTCACTGAGAAACAGCAAGCTATGACTCTCACAATCGAAAGAAAAGGATAAGAAAGCTCTCGCAGCCGGGCGGCTGCTCTACTATCACATTACACAAGGGAGAGCGGATGGGAGCAAGGGGAAAAAAACCAAACCGTACTCGGCTCCCACAAGAACACAATCACAAAAAAGGGGAGTACGGGGTTGTATATGAAGTGGGGGGGTCAGTAGTGTACTAATTGTGACGCTAGACCACTCGTAGTCCTCAACTAGAGGTGAAAATTGGGTGGGCTGTGTAGTGATGTTCGGTCAGGGGGGAAGGTGAGGAGTTGGGGAAATAACCAACGAAAGGAAAGTTTCCTTTACGGACTAGGTGGTCTCACACACTATATAGTGTCATGCTTCATCATATGACCACCTAGCCCCACCCAGGTAGGACAGTGCCACCTGGGCGGACTCAACCTCACTGTTAAAAGAACAGGAGGGAGTGCGTAAATTAATCTTATTCCTGGAAATAGGGATCCAGCTATACTAGGGAAATAAAAACACCTACTCAGGTACCCGGGTAACTTTAATGGGGGTCCTGTGTGGTGTGGTTAAAAAGGATGGGGAACCAGTGTGAGAGCAATGACTCACAAGGTCACCTGTCTAAAATGGGGTAGCCGACATGTTTCTGCCCTTATGGTGGAGCTATGGAGAGTCTCTGGGCATTCATCAGGGCATTGGATCCCTGTAGTGATTCCTACTTAAACACTGCGAAAATAATCACATATGGAAGGGAGGGCCTACCTTAACCAAGAAAATATCTGGGGAGGACCTAAAGAAAAAGGGATGAAAACAGACCGAAACATAGTGAATAATAAAACACAGCACACCAATCCACACGTGTCAAAATTCATGCACGCCGCAGAAGTGCTGGTTGCAAATTTTTTAAATCGCAATAGCATCGAGGTAGATAATGCACGGTACGTATTAGGATGGGAAGACAATTTCTTACCCTCACACTTGAGGCTACTGGCCTCTGGTATCCTGGAGAGGGAGCGTCCCCTTATAGTAAGACTCTAAGGTTCCAGGGGAAAAGTATTTTTATTTTTACTTTCATCTTTAATCCTTCCTTCTTTCAGCTCCATCCTCTTCCCCCACCTGCCCTTGGTCTCTCCCCCTTCCCCCTCCTCTTCCTCCCTTCCACTTCCCCTTTCTTTCTTTTCTTTTTTCCCTCCCCCCACCCCCCCCCCCCCCACCCCTTTCCGCCTTTTTTTTTTTTTCCCCCTACCCCCCCTTTTCCCCCCCCCCCCCCCCCGTTTTCAGTTTGCGCTCTTTGAGCGCACTAGGGCCGCCCGAAGGCTCCGTTTTCCGGCGGCCCGCTCAGCTGGCATTCCGCGTGTGCTGTTGGGAAACTACATTTCCCTACGGCACTCGCGGGGCGAGCGTCGCCGCCGACAGCGGAGTTCAGGCTGACGCGCCCTCATCCCGGCCTTTCCTCTTACAGAGACAAGGTGCCTTTTTTCCCCCCGGCGCACGTCCTAGGGGATTTTCATGGGTTCCGGCCCCCGGCACTCTAATAGCCATTAAGGGCCACTTCGGGCTTGACCATATTTGGAGGGATATCTCCGGACTTCCGGCCCCGCCCCCCTGGGCCGCGACGGTGATTCACATCAGCTGCCTCTTGTCCTAATTAAGGCCACTATATCTACCCCTCTCCACCAGACCATTGTATCCAAGCGGTCCTGAATGAGAGGTCGGTATAGGCGCACAGAGAGCGCCCACCTTTGATGCAGTGAGTCAGACAGCGTGGGAGACACAGATAAGACATCTCTGTTCCCTTGTATTTATTTTATTTTTAATTTTTTAATTTATTTTTCTTATTTGATCTTTCCACTTCCCTTCCCTTCCCTTTTTCCTCTCCGCCTTTTTCCTATTTTCCTTTTTTCCTTTTCTTCTTTTTCTTCGTTCTTCTTTCTTTTTTCTTCTTTTTTCTTTTTTCTTCTTGTTCTTTCTCCTTTTTATCTCCTCCTCTCCATCTTGATCTATAATCTTTGCCTCTAATTTCCTTTTTTTCCCTCTTTCCCTCTGTCCTTGGATCCCCTCTCTTTTTACTCCTTCCCCCCCTTTTTTTCCTTGTTTTCCTTTCTCCTCACTCTCCTCTTCTCTTCCCCTCCCCTGCATTCCTTTAATCACCTTTATGATTATCGGTTTTCTCTCCTGTTCCTTCTCCCTTTTTCCCCTGGAACCTTAGAGTCTTACTATAAGGGGACGCTCCCTCTCCAGGATACCAGAGGCCAGTAGCCTCAAGTGTGAGGGTAAGAAATTGTCTTCCCATCCTAATACGAACCGTGCATTATCTACCTCGATGCTATTGCGATTTAAAAATTTTGCAACCAGCACTTCTGCGGCGTGCATGAATTTTGACACGTGTGGATTGGTGTGCTGTGTTTTATTATTCACTATGTTTCGGTCTGTTTTCATCCCTTTTTCTTTAGGTCCTCCCCAGATATTTTCTTGGTTAAGGTAGGCCCTCCCTTCCATATGTGATTATTTTCGCAGTGTTTAAGTAGGAATCACTACAGGGATCCAATGCCCTGATGAATGCCCAGAGACTCTCCATAGCTCCACCATAAGGGCAGAAACATGTCGGCTACCCCATTTTAGACAGGTGACCTTGTGAGTCATTGCTCTCACACTGGTTCCCCATCCTTTTTAACCACACCACACAGGACCCCCATTAAAGTTACCCGGGTACCTGAGTAGGTGTTTTTATTTCCCTAGTATAGCTGGATCCCTATTTCCAGGAATAAGATTAATTTACGCACTCCCTCCTGTTCTTTTAACAGTGAGGTTGAGTCCGCCCAGGTGGCACTGTCCTACCTGGGTGGGGCTAGGTGGTCATATGATGAAGCATGACACTATATAGTGTGTGAGACCACCTAGTCCGTAAAGGAAACTTTCCTTTCGTTGGTTATTTCCCCAACTCCTCACCTTCCCCCCTGACCGAACATCACTACACAGCCCACCCAATTTTCACCTCTAGTTGAGGACTACGAGTGGTCTAGCGTCACAATTAGTACACTACTGACCCCCCACTTCATATACAACCCCGTACTCCCCTTTTTTGTGATTGTGTCCATTGTATTTAAACAGTAGTTTTACTACCTATGGGTGTGTGTTGGTAAATGCTTTGAGATACTTAGGCCCTTATAATTGTGCTATAATTTGTTTTCAGGAGGACAATGACTTAGATGACTTGGTCCGCTAAATATGTAACATCCTTTCCTACATTACTATTGGTACATGTGTAGGTAACGTGTTCTGACTCTATCATAATCCAAAATTAGATATGCCAATTACAGTAGTTGCATGTATGCAAATTTCCATTATGAAAGTTATGAACTCAGACATTAAGTGGGTTGGGCTTGTATGCGACATGCTGTCTTGTGTTGGCTATACTATAAGGTCTCTTGCTTGATATATGAAATCAGTCCAAATTGTTAGTATGTGTGGAGTCTGTGTATGTGGAAATCATTGTGACCCCTATTTCCCATAGCTTTGTTGTTGGTTAACTATGTTGGTGTGGATAGTGACCCAGCGTCATGAGGCCAAGTCACCTTGTCATGGACTGGTTGGTGTGATAGCTCTACTGATATCATGGTATGGTAGGTGTGATACAGTTAGCTTAGCTGGTGTGTGACAAGGTATTTATTGAGGGGGTTGTACATTGTATCTTGTAATGACATGATGTTGGCACTAAACTGGTATTACCTGGGGGTGTTGTACAACTAGATGTGATGTTGCTGAGGTGTATGTACAGTTTGATGTAAGTGGTATGTAAAGAATGTGATGTCCCTACTTCACCTTCTCTTTTGCAGCCTCAGCATCGTCAGGTGAATTAGACTGGACACAGCCTAGTAGGGAAGCTGTTGGTCACAGGACCTCCAGTCATGAGAACACCGACACTGAGGGACCCAGTGGCCTGGAGGGCGAGGGTGGTGCCACAGGGGAGACTGGATCCAGTTCTTCATCTTTGGAATCCTCCTCCAGTGGACACTCCTTGGTGGTGGCTCACCCATCTGGGACCACCCCAGCACCATCTCTGTCTATCACCCACCTTTCTATCACCGCCATCCCTGTAGCTCCCCACCCAGTTGGCCATGCCCGCTCACCCAAGAGGGTGGGCGTCTCCTTTGCCACAGGCACATCTGCCCCTGCCCCTGTTAGCCCTGTTAGCCCTGCTGCCCTCGATGAGGAGGCTATTGACCTCCTAAGCTCTAGCTCTGTGGAGCAGTCAACCATTGTGAATGCCATCCAGGGACTGGCGACTTAAGTACAACAGAATAATGCTTTCCTGGAGGACATTCACAGTGCATTGGCTGGCCTACAGAGATCATTTCAGGCTCTAGCCTCCACACTGACGGCAGCCAGTCACCTTTTGTCTACCGTCCTCCTCCACTTTCTTCTTCACATTCCAAATCCCTCCTTCCCTGACCTAGCCAAATCACACAAACAGAAAGGCAGGCATCCACCTCAATATCCAAGGGTAGCGCAGACAAACCAAACCACCACAAGACACGCCACCAGCATACACACAAGCAACATATACCTACACACACAGTAACAGTCACAACCTGCCCTGACACCCCCAGAACCACAAGCATCATAGACACCACACCTGATACACCTGCAGACACCAGCCCAACATTCACAGATCCAGCCACCACACCCATCCAACCCCCAGGTAGCACCCCAGCAGACCCACAGACATCCACCCGTCACCACACCTGCAGACACCACAACCATTGACACGCCTCCATGCAGCACATCCACCATAGCTGCAGTCATCTCCCCAACAGACAGCCACCCACCCACACCGGCATCCCCCTGCACCTCCACCTTATGTTGTATGGTATTGTGTGAGACTGGGCCTGTGATGTATTGCCATGCGTAAGTATGTGTTCCTGACGTGTGGTGTGTGTCTGTGTGGTGGCTGCAGTGTGTGCTGTATATGTGTGGGTGACTTTGTAGTTGTATGTGAGTGTGCGTGTCAGTTTACTGTTAAGTGTAAGTGTTACTCTCACCCCCC
Source organism: Pleurodeles waltl (assembly GCF_031143425.1). Classification (NCBI taxonomy): domain Eukaryota; kingdom Metazoa; phylum Chordata; class Amphibia; order Caudata; family Salamandridae; genus Pleurodeles; species Pleurodeles waltl. Next base: position 581,659,043 of record NC_090448.1, on the reverse strand, counting down.
CTTCCCTCTGGTATGTTATGTAACTGTACAAATCTAACAATATATAATGGCAACAGGTGAGTCTGTATACTTACGGTTGTTGTTGTAGTCGTTGTCAAAGATTCTGATGTCTTTGAGCAAGCAGGATGACGTCTAGTTCTGGTTCCATGGTGGCTCCGGACAAGTGTGGCTTCCCGAAGTTGAGTGACTCCTTTTACACAGTTTGTTTCCGCCTGGGTTTCCGTGGTGCTCCGACTGCAGCAGAAAACTTGACGATGTGCAACCTCATAATAGGTCAGACGGAAACTGTCTCCGCCAGCCTGTTGGTGGCTCCAATTGTCTGCAGTGGTCTGACCGCATTAGCGGTGCCAGCGGTGCTTTGGCTGTATCACATTGGGATCACCGCCAAAGTCATAATTTGGCAGTCTTCTCCACCAGCCTGTTTGTGGTCTGACTGCCACCACCAACATGGCAGTCACAGGACCGCCAAACTCATAATGAGGCCCCAAGTTACTCCACTTAAACTGTGTGAACCACACATGCACTGTCTAAATGAAATCTTAATCATAGACCACGTCTATCTGCCCGTGGAACTCTTGGAGATATGTGCATACCTTGAGGTAAAGCATGCTCAATCAAGCAACTTGTGAAGAGTGTGAGCAATGGGCCCGAGATGCTAACACCGCATCAGTGACACAAATCATGCCCGAGTTAAAAAACAAACAAATGGCATGTAGAGTGAAAATTGTATCTGTACCTGAATGTTGTGCATACCGTCTGGAGAATCAAGGTATCATGGACCGGTGAAAAAAATGTACACTGAAATGTGAGAAACTATGATTCTAGATTAAATATATGACTAACCATTAAAAATAGGAAACGGGCAGCTAAGCTTCTGTGTCTTGCTCTTACCCTGCTATAGGGTTAGGTTCAAATTTTACACACACAAAACCACAGAAATTCACCAGTTATAGTTATACTTATCTCAAGAAACTACAACGCGTGCCCTAAGGTAACTATAACTTGCACCCCTGCCATGTACAGTTTTCTTATCAATAATTTTATTGCAAATGTTGCAGTGATATTATCAATGATGTCATAGAGGTCATGAACGATGTAATATGTGGGGTAATTAGCAATGCATGGTGAGGGCAGGAGTTATAGTAACCTTAGGGCACAAATTATTTTGTGTCTGTAAAATCTGAACTATAACGTCCCTGCAACCTTTCTTTTTTTCAGTGATTTTCTAAAGGTTTTTTAAATTATATTTCCTAACAATAATTATGCATTAATCCAACCCCGACTGCACATGACCTTTGGCCGGACGTGGCAGGGGTTGACCGGTGAGGGTAGGCCCTCCATCCTGCACCAATAGTGGCTCCAGGGACTGAATCCCCTGGGGCCTGGCCAATTAGTAAAATAGGAGGGGGAGGCGTGCCCCTCCCCCTGGGCCGATTTCAGCCCTAGGGACACCAGCCCTGGTGGCCCAACCACTTTATCCTGGGTGCCCTGGACACACCAGGGCGACCATTGTGCATTTTTTTAGACTGTCGGAGAAAGCCTCAAAACCCCCATGGTCACAGCCAGCTCCCTGCTTCAAGCGGGAGCTGGCACTGCTCCTGCATGCAGGGAGCAGCAAGAAATTGTTCTCCCTGCATGCAGGATCAAATCTTTTTTTATTTTTTTTATTTCTTTATTGTTTTTAAAACATCCTATACAAATGGTGTACATCGGGCAAAAATAAGCACAGTTGCCTTCCAGATTACTTTAGTAGTATATTCAAGGACTACAACATTGTTAGCAATTGAGAACAAGGCAAAAGCATATAAGATAGTACTATATGTCACAGCAGTGAGATAAAAAAACAATCCTGTTCGAGGCTTTGCGTCCCACACATCAGAAGAGTAGCTAGCAATGCACACCAATAAAACCAATATTATAAAAACTGCTGGTTGTAGGTATCTTAGGGCAGCGTGTACCAGGTGCGGGCAGGTGTAGGACAACTGTAGCATGTATCTGTATCATGTGGTCATGAGGAAGCGCAGGAGGAGTGGGGGAGAGGAGAATGATGTGTGGGCCATTCAATGACATGTAAGAGCGTTGGACCCTTCTGCGTCTGCTATCTGGGCTACCAACTTCGCTTCCCCATTTAATGGAGCAGTCTATGGAGGGGGTGTTCAATTTGCCAAATAAATTAAGTACATAAGTGTCCCAGAGTGTGGCAGCTCATTCGCTTCCACGCCGCTGCTGGTCAGACGCCCTAGCGTCCGCCTCAGCCCATGCCCATTTATGCATTGCATGAAGCCAACTATTAATCATGGGTGGCTTGGTGGCCTTCTATGTCATAGCTATCAGTCATTTAAAAAAGACCAGTGTGAGATCCACCTTTTTTAAATAGTATTTGGAGCATTTGGTGCATTTTGCGATCCCCAGAAGACACAAAAGTGGATCTGGAGGTAGCCAGATGTCGACCACTGCAGATATATTCGACATCACCTGGGTCCACACGCATGCCAGCTTTGGACACTCCTAGTCCATGTGTAGGAATGTGGAATACCCATGCCCACATCTAGGGCAGGCAGGCGAGACCATTGGGAACATCATGTGGAGCTTGTGTGGTGTGAGGTACGTTTGATGGACATAGTTAAACTGTGTGAACTTCGGGCGACCATTCAGTGACACATGCTTCATGTGCTTTACTTCCATCCCCCATTGTTTGGTTGTGAGCTCAGTACCCAGTCAGTCGTCCCAGCGTGTCTTACTATAAAGTGCTGTTTCTGCACCTCCCGCTAGCATTGTAGACTAGTGCTGATACCGCCCTGTGCCCCATTCCATGCATGAAAAAACATTGCAATCCCTGATGTAGTCTTGGCTTATCTCCACCCATGTGTCCCAAAGGGTAAGTGAGGAAGAAGCCGGCTCCCAGCCTATAAAGGTTTGAAGGTCCTGAAATGAGAGTTCAGCACCATCACTGTATAAGTTACTTATTTGGGCTATCCCTGCCTCCTGCCATCATGGTTCCCCAATAGCGCTCTTGTGGTGGGCACCTTCAATATGAGGTGTTGTGGTGCATATGCAATCCGGTTCCACCCAGGTTAAATTTATCTATTGCAAACCAGCTTGGCTACCCGTGCAAGTTTACTCAGATCCCTCGTTGGACCCCCCAGGTGTAAACTGCCACATTAGTAACCCTATGTCACCCATTGTTGCTGGCACTGAGCTACTTTCCCTCATTTTGTCTCCTGCTAGCCACCTCATGGGCCACTGTAGATGTGCCGCTGTGAAATATAATTCAAGGCTCAGTACAGCCAGGCTACCCTCTATAATCGGACACTGGAGCAGTTAAACCGAGACCTGTTTTTGAGCAGGTCCCCACATCAGATCAGACATCAGTCCTCTCGATTCCTTGAAGAAGGATTTAGTGGGCATTACCACAGCATGTCCCATGGGTGATTTGGGCAGGTGTGTCCAAAAGGTCAGAGACTGCCATATGGCGGTCCGGCCCTTCCATGTTTCCCATTTAGGAGATCTTTGTCCTTGTGGTATATGTTCACTCCCAAGTAGCTGAATGTCTCAAAGGTCGAAAGGAGTCATCCGGACTCAAGGGTGTCTCGATCCCTCTGTTCCACCCAGTGCACAGAAAAAATACAAGATTTGTCTCAGTTCACCTTAAAGCTCGCCATGTAACCAAAATGATCCAGGAGGTTGTTGAGGGAAGGGAGTGTGCCCACATGATTTCGTAGATATATCATCATCTGCGTACAGTGAGACGGGGTGCCAGCCTGTACTGACTCAGATGCCCCAGGCAGGATCCATGGCACACAACAATGCAGCCATGGGCTCCATGGCCAGCGCATAGATTATGGGTAAAAGTGAGCAACCTTGCCGGTCCCTCTTCTCATGGCAAACTGGCATGAGATTTGCTGTCCCGTGCATACCCTGACTCGCAGTTCCGTGTATGATCCAGTGAAGGAATACCAGGCCCATCCCTATGGCCTCCAACACCTGCAGCCAGTATGACCAACCAAGTGTGTCGAAGACTTTTTTAAAGTTCAAAGAGACTGCCACTGGGAGGTCATCTGTCTCCTCCACTGCATCCATGATGTGACATCAGCGCCTTGTGTTATAGTAAGGTGCCCGTTGGGGAATAAATCCACCTTGATCAGGGTGAACCAAGGAATCAAGCATTGGGAGCACAGGCTAGTCTGCAGTACCTTGCTTAAGATCATGTAATCAATATTGAGCATCAATAACGGACAATAAGAGCCCACCATTAGTGGTGTTTGCCAGTTTTCAGTAGCACCACAATGAGGGCATTACAAAGTGATTCAGGAAGAATGCCTCTCTGGTGGGCCTCCTATAGCTTGAGGGCAATGGTGGCCTGAAACGCAGCTTAAAAGCACACTTTTCAGTGCCCGTAGGCACTCACCACCTGTAGATCATCACAGATCTGGCATCTCTATGCAGGGTGAGCCCAGTGGTAAAATCAGGGATCCCTGGAGGCAGCTGAGCCTGGAGCCCCAGCCCTGAGTCCAAATCTGTCTGGGGCCAGTGCCTTGAATCTATTGGCCAGCGGTAGCTGCTGCAAATCTCAAGGGGATGGACGGGGTGGTGGGTATAAAAAAACTTACCTTTTGCCACCGCCTCCTGCCGCATTTCCCATCTTCCTTCCCTTGACTTTGTGTCCCAGCATTGGCTGGGACACCAGCACAGTCAGTCAAAGATATTTATTTCAGCACAGGTTCCCCAGCAATCCTAAACCTACCATGAAAGCAGTGTTAGGATTGTTCTGAGTGGCTTGGACTGCCGACCAGACACAACCCTGGGGGTCTGTGCAGTTTCTCCAGCCCAGCTGTTAAACAGCCGGGTTGGAGAAACCTAAGTGTGCATGTGTGTTTGCCTGTCCTGAAATGGCTGGCCAAACACACATGCGCACTTAGGTGCACACTCTCCTCATCGCCCCCCACCCACCTCCCGTGGCCCAGCCCCCTTTCTTGAACATGCTGCTGGCTGAGCCAGCAGCTGAAAGATAAAACAATGATTAAATATTGTTTTATCTTTCAGCTCCAGGCTTAGCCAGGGGGATGAGGCTCCTTTGCCATTGCGAAGGAGCCACCCCTGTGGTTGGTGCTGTACGTAGAGACCTCAGCGACCACCTGCGCTTGTTCTTGAACAGCCTGCTTCTCAGTCGGGCAGGATCATGCCTTGTGGGGGCAACACCAGTGCTTAGGTCTCCCGTCTGACCAGCCTTGCAAGCCATCTCCAGTGGCCTCCGGCTGGTCATGTACTCCCTTGGAGCTCAGCCATACCCAGGCCTTCCCCGGGTTGGGAAAAAATGAGTCGAGTCAGAGTCCAAGACACAAAGGCGGGCTGGAAACAGCAGGGCATATGAGAGCCCCAGTGTACAAAGTCACGCATTGACCACTCTAAAGGTGTTGCGTCGTCTCTGGACCTCTGCTTTGTAATCCCGATTCACTGTTATTGTGTTACCATTGTAAGTCCAGGGACCCTTTGCCCTGACAATCTACAGCAGTAAGTCCCTGAAGTTAAGCAGGCGTGCTATAATGGGTTGTAGCAGTGCCCCCGGAGGGAGAGGACGGCCAGGGATTCTATGCGGCCTCTCGAAAGAGAAGAATTTTGTGATCCTGTTAGCCAGGACCATTGTTGTAAGCCACTCCTCTAGGAACAGTTTGTGGGTCCTGGGTGTCTCACAAAATGTTCCTCAGGAAGCATTATGGGGCATCCTGCCTTGTCCTATTCCCCCATGAATCACAAATATCACCTGTAGTACAGATTCCTCAGTCCTTATATATTCATTTCAGGAGCTGGGACAGGTGTCTAACATATCTGTTACACTATCAGTGCTCATCCCCCACTTGAGTTAGTCCCCAGGAGCTCTAGCTTCACCCTCCCCACCAGAAGGGAAGTGTGGGTGCCACTTGCCTGTATAAACATTGTCAGCTCCGCACTCAAAGAAAGCAGCGCAGTGGGCAGTGCCCTCAGGTACCCCGCATCTCTCAAACCGCATGGTCAACGTTAGAGCACTCCTAACCAGGACAGGGTCAGCACTCATTGGGCATCGCAGCCCGAGCGGCTTTGCAGGAACTTTCTCCGGCACCACACAGCTCCCTATATTTGTGGCTTCTTCACTTGAAGCAGAGGTTCACGCGCCGGTAGGAAACCACCCTGCTCAGTGGCACCTTGCATCCGAATCCAGGGCTGTGGTGGGCATCATTCAAACTGGGAAGGCCATGGAAGTTGTGCCCACTCACAGCTACTTTGCGCCCGCTTGGAGGTAGCTTCCCAGGGAATCCGCTGATGCAGTCGGACATTGGAGCATCTTTCGGGCCAGCTAGTACTGTTTTAAACTTGTTGCCTGGCCCCAGGTGACCGCAGAACCTCAGCGCGAGGCAGCGCGAGGCATCCATTCATGGCGACAACTTGGTCA